>NC_136491.1:41492336-41714836 GCF_053919585.1 Euprymna scolopes | reverse complement strand
TTTGGTTGATATATTCGAGCAGCTAAATAAACTGAATCTTCAGATGCAAGGAAGGAATACAAATATTATAAAATTCGTAGATGCCTTGGGAACTTTTATGAGCAAGCTTGAAAATTGGAAGAGAAAAGTCAATACAAAAATTGTAGCTATGTTTGAGAAACTGACATTCATTCTTGATATTTGTGGTGAAGATAAGATGCTTCCACAATTTGCAAAAAATGAAATTTTGCAGCATTTGACAGCACTGAAAAATGAATTCAGCAGATAGTTTCCTGAACTTGGTGATGATGAGTTCGATTTAGTAAGAAATCCATTCAAATTGCCAGTTAAAAGAGTTCCAGATGATTGCCAAGATGAATTCCTTGAGCTAAAAACTCGGAAGCAAGAGATATGTTTGATGAAAAATCAATAACAGAATTTTGGACACTGATGTGCGAATCTTACCCAAAAGTGTCGGAAATAGCTATCCGTGCATTGTGAGTCAGGCTTTTCAACTTTGTTGCGAATTAAAACAAAGCAACGCAGTAGATTAGAGGTGGATAACAACCTGCATTGTGCCGTGTCAAGCACTCTTCCGAATATTTCAGAATTGGCCAAAGCAAAACAATCACAGTTTTTGTCATTTGATGAATCGTAATCTTCTGAATTAAATTGATTGCAGATTTTAATTTCTTGTTATTTTACTCATCTTTTTAAATTGCATTAGTTTTATTTTTGTTTTTTTAAGTAATTCATTATAAATAAAAAATAAATTCTGCTTTTATTTCTATTTTGCATATCAATCAATATTTTCAATTCGCATTTAATTTATAAAACTCAATTATAAACATAAGCCATGTATAAAGTTGTGAATGTATATATACAAATTAGGAAAAATAAAAGTTTTCTTATAATATTTTCATATTATTTAGAATGCATTTTTGAAAAACATTTTTTGGAAATGACGGGGTTGAATGAACCTTTGACAAATGGTAAAAGGGGTGCATGGGTCAAGCAAGCCTGAGAACCCCTGTCCTAGATGCATGTCTTAAAAGACTGGGGATGCATCTCTCCCAGTGAATTAATGTGCCCCCAGATACCAACCTGGAAATTTCTACAACTCGGCGCGGTACATACAGCACCTAACATTCCCAAATGGTCACCAATCTGGTACTGACCAGGCTCAACGTTGCTTAACTTCGGCGATCTGGCGAGAACCAGTGTGTCAACGTGATTGTGCTGAAAATATAATAATGAATATATTACTTTGATAGACCATACAGATTATATAACACATAAAATGATGAAACCCAAAAGCAATCTTACATACTCACATTGCCTGCTAGTCTACTAAACTTACACACTGTCACAAGTCAACTCACATGGCGACAGCCGAAATAAACATGCCTGCTCAACTTCTTACAGACTAAGCAACTTCTCTTTTCTTGGAACTTTCTCAAGACATCTGAATTCTCATTCACTATTAACTAGAAAAATATAAATTGGATCTTGGGTTTACTTTTGGCAACTGCATAACTTTCACTTCCCTTATTTTGTTCTTTAGTTCTCACATTTCAAGGAGTGATGTTGCTGACAAAGAGGAAAAAAATTGCTGTTTTCTGAATCAGAATCTATTCCATCTAACGCTTAATATTGGCAAGTTTTTTACTATGAAATAGTATTTTTTTTAGCTCTTTACATCAAGTGGCTTCATGCCTTGTCTTAAGCAATTCCCATAAAAGAAAACTTTTTATTCTTGATTGTCTTTCGATAAAAATTGATATATTTATGCATGGATAGATTTTGTTATTCTTTCTTTTGATATTACCTTTCCCTCTCGTCGCTTGGCCTTTTGGTCAAGATCAAAGTGTGGTGTCTGTTCCGGCAGATGCTGCAAGCAAAGACCAGATGTGGGGGCAACCCCACATGCCTGACCTTTAACCAGCTCCCATTTCCCACCTCTCGGGAGCTGGTCCCCTTTTTCCCTTCCCCCTCCCTTCACTCCTCACATTAAAAATTGGCCTTGTGCCTAATTTGCTCGGTGGGGGAGCAAATAAATATCATCTGTTCTTCAGATGCTGCACTTCCATTTCTTGTTATCTTTCGGTGGAGGATCAGTCCTTCACGACTGAGATAATCTTTTATTTTTGTACCTTTTCTCCACATTAAAAAAACGACCCTGGTGTCTAACTCTGTCCCGTGGGGAGGCATTGTAAATTGTACCAATCTCTGTAAGAGGTTCGCTCTGTCGATTGGTCCATCACGTTTATCTTTGAAATCTCATTTTTGTTAGTCTGTCACATTTATCTTTGAAATCTCATTTTCGTTGGTCTGTCACGCTTAAGTTTGAAATAGCATTTTTGTTTTAAAACGCATAGATTGAATGGATGTATTCTAAGATTATCAGTTCTTATTTTCCTCCCACCTCTCCTCGTCCTCTTCCTCTTACAACAACAACAACAACAACAACAAGCCATCACCAACACCACTACCAACATGAACACCTGAATTTTGTGTGAATATTAGGTCTTTATCCAAGTCCTCCTCCTCCTCCTCCTCCTCCTCCTCCTTTTTCTCCAACAGCAACAACAACAACAACAACAACAACACCAATACCACCATCTAAACGTTGTGTGAATGTCAGTTGTTGTTTTTGTCTTCTTCCTAACCTCTCCTCTTCCTCCTCCTTCTCCTACTCCACCTTGTACAACAACTACCACCACCACAATCTAAATGCTGTGTGCGTATCAGTTCTTTGTCTCCTCCTCCTTCTCCCCCCCCCTCGTCAACAAATCACCACCATCACCACCTGAATGTTGTGTGAATTTAATCATTTTACCACAGAGAAAATAAATTTATGCTAATTTTGTTTTCTCTTTCCATTGCTTCTTCAAAGACGTTTGCTATTTTTAGTGTTGGTGGGTAAATGAATTAATGGCTAACGTAGTAGGTGTCTGACAACTAAAAGTATTATAATGGTGGCCGTGATATTATTACTATAATAGACAGAAGGGTATAAATGTATGAGAATAATTTTACAAGTGTTGATGATGTGCATGCACACTATTTTAGTAGGCAGGCGTTTCCGATAATGAATATAAAATTATGAGATTCGCTATAAAATAAATTTCATGTTTCAATGTAAAATTCATCATCATTTTCTTCTGCATTTATCCTGTGAAGTAGAGTCTGCGCTGGATTTCTCCCTCCACCACACATGGGCAGGATGAAGTCTGTCTTGAGATCTTGGTGTAAGGTACTCAGCTACTCTTGTTTCGGCCGTCCTCTTGACCTTTTCTCAGATGTTTCTTCTAACAATACTACTTTTGGGGTAAATATGTTTCGTAATCTCCAGATTACACACTTATATGAGCATTTTCATGACAGTTCTCTGAGCCTTATGACTTCCATGGCTAACAGGCTCTATATACAATATATCTTTTCAACAGAGCCTCCATTTCCTAGATACATTGCCTTCACCAGGGTTGAGCAACTCCATCTTTCCTTTGCATGACCCTCCAGAATATCAGAGGAAGGCTAACAGGTGTTGCACCTTGCTCAAGGGTGACCCAGAACTTTGCAAAGCAGGGATATTGATCTCCCTGAAGTATTTTATATACCCGCTTACTTGAATACATACAGTGCCTTGTAATCTCAAATGGTCACCCATCTGGCACTGACCCGCCCCAATGTCTCTTAACTTTGGTGATCTAATGAGAATCGGTGGGTTAACATGATTATGCCATACATTGCAAACATGATTATGCAGTACATTTTTTGTTTTTGGGAAAATCGCTCCAGACAAGGCATGAAGCCACTTGAGGTAAGGAGCTAAAATAAATAAATAAATAAAAAGGCAAAAAACTAGCCAACAATAAGTATTAGATAGATACATTATAACGCAGAAGACAGCAATTCTTCCCCCTTTGTCAGAAACATCACTCATGTAATATGAGGACTAAAGGACAAAATAAGGGAAGTGAGAATTATGAAGCTGCTGAAAATAAACCCAAGGTCCATTTTGTACTCTCCTTAAAGTGCATCTTAAGGTATGTAAAGAAAGCAGTAGTAGTTGTAGTTGTTGTTGTCATTGTAGTAGTAGTAGTAGTAGTAATTGTCACCAAAATTCCAAGGAAGACCAATGGTTGTTGCCAGAGAAAAATCAATGGAAAATGACTGTTGCGATAACACAAATTCATTTGTAAAGGCTATCAAAAGAGGTGAAGAGTACTGAAATTCTGGGGAGACTTGTTGTCACTAAGAATGCAGGGAACACCACAGATTGTTCTTTTTTTTTTTATTATTACATTTTCACCCAAACAAGGCATATTGCCACTTTGTTGTAGGGGGCTACTATCAGAGACATAGGCATCAGGGGTATTGTGTAGGGAGTTGGGCAGCAAGATGTCGGTTCACGTTGCACTTGAACTTCTGCATGTCAGTACAGTTGGGGAAGCAGGGACCCGGAAGGGAATTCCAAAGTCTAGCTGTGGTTCTGGGGAAGAAACTACTGGAGTAGAAGGCTTTCTTACATCTAGGGATCTCTACTGTGAAAGGGTGGGATTTAGCTGCTTGTTGGATTTGTCGGGGATATTTACGTCAAGGGGGCACAAGTGCTTGCAGTTCGTCAGAGCATTCACTGTTAAAGTACTTGTAGAAAAGGCAGAGGGATGCAACATTTCGTCGATGGGACAGGGGCTAAAGTTTAGATGACAGTTCAGGACCTATCAGATTGGCGACTCTCTTTTGAACCTTGTCTAAGAGTGAGAGACCAGTGGTAGATGCACCAGCCCAAATATGATAACAATACTCCATACATGGGCGAATGGTGGCCTTATAGAGGTATAGGATACTTTCGGACGTTAGTATCTTTCTAGCACGGTAGAGAGAGCCTACTTTCTTCGCAGCGGTTCTGGCGATACTCTTGATGTAATTATTCCAACTCATGTTTCCTGAGAGCATTAGACCGAGGAGTTTAAAAGATGTACTTTCAGATAATGAGTCTTTGGCCATTGCTATTGGTGGTAGAGAAGGCTTCTTGTAATTATTGAAGGAAACAAGTTTAGTCTTGGCAGCATTGAATATGACCATCCATTTATGTCCTCATTCCACTACAGATCAGGTCATCCTCTAGTGCTTCTGCCATTTCCTTAGATATATGTTCATTTGTTTTCCTGTCGTGTCTGTTATAGAGTGTGGTGTCGTCAGCATATATGCCCATCTCACAGGCAATTTTGTCAGGGAGGTCATTTATGAATATTAGGAATAACAGAGGTCCTAGGATAGACCCCTGAGGCACTCCCGCATTTATATCGTATTGTTTAGATATATGACCGTCGAGGACAACCTGGATTTTTCTCTTATCTAAGAAGGATTTAATTATGTCATGTATTCGTCCAGTGATACCATATGATCTGATTTTCCTGAGAAGACCTTCATGCCATACACTGTCAAAAGCCTTAGATATATCTAGAGCGACCGCTCTGCCCTCCCCGGCTTTGTCCAGTGAGTGGTATATATGTTCAGAGATTACAGTTAGGATGTTTGCTGTTGAACGGGCTTGTCTAAATCCATATTGTTTGTCAGTCAGGAGTTTAGCATCTGTAAGACTAGAGCTTGGTTAATTATGGACTCAAATATTTTGATGAAAAGTGGGAGGAGGCTAATGGGGCGATAATTTACTGGGCCAGTTCTTTCACCAGAATTCTTGTAAACTGGTACTACAGAAGCAGTTTTGCAGCAGTCAGGAAAGCAAGATTCATTAAGGCATTTGTTGTAAAGTTTGGAGAGAACTGGAGCTACTTCGGTGGAGCACTTTTTTAATGGCACAGCCGGGATGAGATCAGGTCCACATGCTTTTGCAGTGTCAAGATTTATGATAGCATGCACCTGAGAAGGGGTGATTTTCAGATCGTCTAGTGTGGCGTCTGTCCGCAAAGGAAAGTCAGGGAGGGGGTGGTTGGCAGGGTCCAGTGTGGAGTTGGAGGCAAACCGACTGGCAAGCATGTTAGCCTTCTCATTTGCAGAGCAAACAACCTCATGATTGTTGGATAGTGGGGGGATTGTTGATTGCCCATTATTTACTACACTGTTGTAGATTTTCCAGAAATCAAGGGTTCCTAATTTCTGTGCTTCGATGCATTTTTTAGTGGTTTCAGTAAGTTCTCTCTTAGCTGTCGCTATTTCTTTCTTACAGTTACTTCTGGCTTCTATATACTTCTGCGTATTTGAATTGGACTTATGTCGGTTAAATCTGCAGTACGCATGCTGCCTTTGCGCGATGGCGGCTGCACGTAGAAGTAAACCATTGGGGAGAGTGGGGCTTGCTATAAAATTTCCATGTGGAAACGTGCTTCAATTGCTATTTTGAACCATTCAGTGGTCTCATTTGCGCACTGTTCAGCAGGAAGTGAAAAGATATTTTGCCATGGGGCGTCCCTGATGAGATCCCTGATGGCTTTCCAGTCACCCTTTTTATAATATCTCACTGTTTTGAGCAGTGGCTCTTCAGTTTTGGCTCTAAAGTTTAGGGCTATTTCAACTATTACCACTGCATGATCGGCGTTCCCAAGTGGTCTGTGGGCATTAGTTACACAGTCATCGGGAACTGTGGTCAGAAACAGATCTAGAACTGATGTGTGTTGTTCTTGCTGGTCTGGGAAACGGGTTGGAAACGTAATCATCTGTGATAAGGAATGAAATATAGAGAAGTTATATGTAGTCATACCAGCTGCGTCTGTGTGAGTAGAAAATCCAAGCCAGTTGCTGTCGTGGACATTGAAGTCTCCAAATACATGCACTTGTGCGCTAGTGTTGAGGGAAAGTACTGTATCTATGCTGTCAGAGACTTTGTTTATTAGGGTACAGTCATGGGTCGAGGGAGAGCGGTAGAGAAAATAAAAGTAGCTAATGTTGTGTTGCATGTTAAGTCTAAAGCACATAAAGGCTTGATCGTCCGATTCTAGTTTAGTTTCTCTAGTCAAGGGGAGGGTGTTCCGAATATATACTCCAAGCCCGTGCATGTGTCTGTCAGAGTCCTTACGGCAGAGTGGGAGATATCCAGGCATGTTAAAGTAGTTAGAGGGGGTGGAGGAGTGTAGGTTAGTCTCACATAGTGCTAAGATATCCGGGGTGTTTGTTAGGAGAAATGCTTCGACATCATTTAAATTAATTCTAAGCCCATGGATGTTCGTAAATGCAAGCCTCAAGGGAGAAGGCAGGTTGGTTTTGTTTGAGTTTGGGTCTGGTTTTAGCAGAATTTTTATTGTACTGTCATTTATTTTTTTTAAGAGTTTCAGTTTAGGTAAGGGATGCTGAACAAGTGGTTATGCAGAATACCATACGTGCAACACAAGCAGACCATCAGTTGTCCTGCCATCGACTACTAGGATTGTGGCCTTGGGATAGCCCACCGGGGATGAGTGCACTGCCCCTTTCCATGCACGACATGGCACTACAAACAACCCGATATCATACAACTGCTGATGGAGCAGCCACTCTAAGTGCTACCAAAGAGTTAGGGCTTCTAACAGTAGCCAGGAACAGTAGCCAGGAACTGTCTATCTGGTACCCTCAACCCATCAGACGATGCTCAACCCAATCTACTTGTACTGGCATTATAGCATTCAAGCACTCCCAAGTGCCCAGTTTAAGGGATGGGATGTGTCGGGAGTGGGGAAAACGGCGTTCATTGCCCTAGTTAGAAAACAAGATCGACCACTGAAGGTCTGTCGACTCCCTGTGATTCGACCTCTACGCCTAGCTAATAGGCAAAGAAGTAGTATGGAAGCCAGGCGATAGACAGTGCCTATCTACTCCTTAAGCAGTTTAGGCTTGCAGACCGGTAATTTGTTTGAGTCACTAGCTCTAGGAAGATTGTCATCCAAGACTGGAGAGGCCTTCCTCCCCTTAGGTTTAGCTTCATTTTCCTTCTCCTAGACGGATGACCTGGGAAGATCTACGGGTCCATCAGCACCGAGAGGATTTTCCCTGCGCCTATGTCCTAATCCAGGTATTTCTGCGCCCCCCCCCGGCGTTGGTGGTTAATGCTAACGGGTTAATTTATAAGGGTTATATATCAACTGAAAAATTATACTCCTCAAAGTGATTACAGGGCATTGCTATTTCATTGTTTATTACTGGAGGAGGGACTGAGTAAGAGTTCATGCAGTGGAAGCAGCTATATTTGCAAACAGGTCTGTTGGAAGGAGTTAAAAAACAAAAAAAAGTTTCCTTTTCTCATTTTTATGTTGGCTTAGGAATAGGATAATGCGTTGCAGAATGTTATCGTATTACGAATTAACTAGAAAAAATTGTACAAGCTCTGGATATTTTAGAAAGAAATTGAAATTGTTCTGAAAGAGATATCTTTGATGATGGCTTCTATGAAAACTCCTAGTGAGTAATAATAATGATAATGATAATTGCAATGGATGGTAGCTGATCTAACCATTTCAGGAGTAATAGACTCACCCAGAAATTATAAATATGGTCACATCTAAACATCAATGTTGCGATTTGTGGCAATTATGGCCCCAGAATTATGATGTGTACTTCTTTAATATACCTTTGTTAATACACTTTTTTGTTAATTATACCTTGTTTGTCTTAATTATTACTAACCTGCCAGGCAACAACAACAACAATAATAATAATAATAATAATAATAATTTTTTTTTAGTATGTGTGGCCATAAACTCGCACCGCATCATATAAATGAGGATCAAGGAGGATGGAAAGACCGAGGAGAGAAAGCACTAACCAAACCTCCGCTGGTTGAGTGCAAAGAGGACTGGCACTTTGTGGAGGCTTATTGCCACCCAAATTCCAGTGAAGAATAATGGTTGCTACCAACGAGAAATCAATGGTAAGCGGCCGTTGCGATAATGCAAATTCTTTTGCAAAGGTTATCAAAAGAGGTGGAGAGTACTGGAAATTTGGAGAGACTTGTTGTCACTCAAACTTCAGAGAACACCACAAGTTGTTATCAAAGAGAAATCTTTAATGATGCGCTGTGTGACTACTCCTAGTGAGTAAATAATAATAATAATTTTTATGGATCTAAGCTTGAAGAAAAAAGAGATAGAAAAAGATAGACTTAGCCAGAGATAGGTTACTTTAGTAGTCAGTTTCTTAAAGCCATCCGATGCAGGCAAGCATGTAAAATGGACGTTAAACTGATGATGATAATGATGATGATGATGATGGTGGTGGTGGTGGTGATGGTTGAAAAAATTTAATACATCTATATAATTATAAAACTCTGTAGACCATCCGTGCTTGCTTGAATCTTGTATTATACTAAAAGTCTGAATTTGTTTGGCATTGTCTCAAATTTTAATGACATCATTTCTAGCAAACTTATCAGACTTAACGACTAAGCCTGAAATGCTATATCTTTTGGTTTCGATTCTAGCTGATGGCACCCAAGTCATATTAAAAAGAAAACTTTTGCAAGCACTACTATATGTTAGGTACAATATAATAATTAATGGAATATTGGCTCAATAATAATAAATATGAAATCTGCATGAATTTTAATTTTTTTATATTTTTTATTGCATTTTCACCCCAAAAAAGGCACAGTGCCACTTGGGTTACTATCTGAGACATAATTTGTAGGGGTACTAAGTAGGAAATTGAGCAGCAAGATGACTTTTCATGTCAGTATAGTCAGGGAAGCAGGAACCCGGAAGGGAATTCCAAATCTAGCAGTCTTAGGAAAGAATCTATCAGAGTAGAAGGCTTTTTTTATATTTAGGGATTTCTACTGTGTTGAGAGGGGGGGATTCTACTGTGTAGGGGTGGGATTATTTCAGCATATTTTATGACCAGGTCATGACAGGGTGGTAGGACACTACTATATATTAGGTACAATATAATAATTAATAGAGAATTGGCTCTATAATAATTAATACAAAATTTGCACACATTAAAGTATACTTAAGCATATCTTACCACCAGGCAATGCTGGGTGGCCTTCTAGTTAACCACGTGATACATGATTCTATATGGCACTACTAACAAGATCACCAAGTCAGCCTTGAATTCTTTGACAAGGCAGGTACTCCTCAAATCAAACATTCTCATTATGCAAAGATTTTCCTTGAGAACCACATCACAGCAGAACATCTGAAATCCATGAGTATCATGGCTATTAGCAATATTCTCACAATTACACATTATGCAAAGCGGTACTCCAAGACTCTGCCGACATTTTCATTACTGCAGGATGCCCCTGTATCAATTTATAAGGCTCCTATGACCTCAGCTCATCTTCCAAGGATCACCTCACACTTGACACCACAGCAATTTCGAAAACTGTGTATTGACTGGGACGTATATAAGCAACTTATGAATTTGCCTCCATCACAGATCATCGCTCAGTCATACAGCACTTGCGATGAGACTGTAGAAAATGTGATTGTCAACTCACACTTATCATTCTTTGAATTGGATGAGGTAGCTTTGTTCGACATTTTGGGGTTGCTTGTCACCAAGCGTGCCAACCGTGTGATACACAGAATGACATTCAGCAGTCTTTGTTAGCACAACGATGAAACCATCCAACAGTTTGTCACTCATCTTCATGCTGCTGACATCGATTGTGCGTTTTCATGTCCAAATTGCCAGACTGACATTGCCAATGAAAACATCAAAGGTCAATTTATATGTAGTATATCAAATTAACCACTGCAAACTGACATCCTCGCAAAAACCAATCAGTTGAAAAGCATTGACAAAATCGTTAACCATGCTGAGGTTTTTGAATCTGCCCTTTGTGATCAAGTCAAACTACAGACATTGTCCAAACTCTATGCTGCCCGAAATTCTGAATACTGCAGACAGAGCAAGCAGCACATAAAGTTTTGTATTGGCTATGGCAGTTCGTCTCAAAGTGTACTAGGAAAGCCACCACATCACATCAGTTGTCAAGCGTGTGGCCAAATTTGCACAAATTGTCACATGCTCAATCACAACTTTGCTACCGTGCCAGTAGAGCAAGCAGCCTCTTTACCCATATCAAGTCCACCAAGAAGAACAAACAGTTCATCTTACCCACACTCAATGTCAGTGACCTTACCATGATGCTTACACCAGACTTAGATGATGCGGAACTTTGTACAACTTTCTGTTTTTTTTCGGACAGTGGTGCCAATATTTGTCTTGCTAGGCTGCAACATATTTCTGCTCTGAAGATCCAACCGTCACAGTTATGTCCATGCTACAAGAAAATCACAGCAGTTGGTGGAGGCACTCTTGTCAGTTGGGGGTGACTTGTTGTCAAGAATCAGTCCACAAACCAGCCACTCTACGTTGCTGACAGTATTGCAAAATTGTTCTTCAGCAAACAAGGCTGCATGAACTTGGGAATAATACCAATGTGCTACCTGCAACTCATGAAGAATCTTGCACATCCAGAGCCCACCGTCCTATCCACCTCAGCCAACACAGCATGAAGTCCAGCATCACAATGGCCGAAAAACAGTTCTTCACTCTGACCGAAGACAACATTTCTAAACTGGAAAACTATATCAAAGAAAAGTTTTCCCAGAGTACATGCAATACTTCTGCTCCATTCTCAGTGCTTTCCATGCCATCAGCCTCTATCCATCTTAAAGACGAATCTGAACCAAAGGCCAGGCATATTCCAATCCCAGTCATGCATCATTGGAAGAAAAAAGTGAAAGAAAGGCTGGACAGAGATGTTGTGCTGGTATAATCAAATCAGTTTCTATTGGCACTCCTGTAGTTTGAAGCAGCCCAATGGTCATGGCAATGAAACTTAATGGATCACCTCAATGCACTGTGGACTTCTGCCATCTCAACAGTCAGGCATTGCAGGAAACACATGACACCCCGTCCCTGTTTAATGTTGCATCTCAAGTGTCAGCAAACAAAAGAAAAACTGTGATCAACACCTACCATTCTGTGCTTCTCGATGACCAAAGTCAACCTCTGACCACATTTATTACAGAATGAGGCTGATATGTGTACCAACACATGCCTCAGGGTTTCTTTGCTGCTAGCAATGCATACACCTGCTAATATAACGAATTATTATCTGATATACCATGACAATTCAAGATCATCGATGATGTTTTGCTTTTTTTGAGGATCATTTTTATTGCGTTTGGAATTTCCTAACATTTTGATACGAGAATGTTATATTTGCCAGCATCAAGAAATTTCAGTTTGGATGCTGCACTGTCGATTTTGCTAGCCTCTCGATTACCCCAGATGGTGTTGTCCCGGCAGCAAAAACATTGTCTGCAATTGCAAATTTTCCGATCCCAACAAACATCACTAGGGCTCAATCTTGGTTCAATTTGATTAACCAAGTGGCCCAGGCGTTCTCTGTCAGTGATATTTTGCAACCGTTTCATGATTTAATAAAACCCCACTAAATGTTCAAATGGGACAACAACCTTTGAAAAGTTAAAGTACAAAATTATTCAACTTGTTAAAGAAGGCATACGTTCATTCAGTGTTTCACAAAAAACTTGTATTCAATTGGATTGGAGCAAGATCAAGATTGGATATGTGTTATTGCAGAAATACTGCACATGCCAGCTGGAATCTTCTGTTTGCTGCAATGGTAAATAGAAGATCATTTTTGCTGGATCACACTTTACCACTTCCACTGAGTTGTGTTACGCCCCCAACAGAAGGAGAAGCATTGGCTCTTTCCTGGAGCCTTTCACGCTCCAGAATGTTTATACTGAGGTGCAAGGTATTAACAGTGAATGTTGACCACAAACCGTTGTTTGGAATTTTTAAGGACAGGGAACTTTTGCGTATCTTAAACCCATGACTTCAATCATTGAAGGAGTCTACTATCCATGGAGATTCAATTTGATTTGGTAAATGGAATTATGCACCAGATGAACTTTCTCGTTTTCTTTCTGAAAATTCCATGATTTCATCAATCTCTATGGAACAGCCTACCAATTAAGAAGTCAACACATCAGAACGTTTGCAAAGTCTAGCAAAGTCCATGACAATTATGGCCATTGAGAATTTATCACACGTCACTGTGGAATAAGTCAGCATCATAGTGCAAGCTAACCCACAGTACAAAGATCTCATCAGGGTTTACCCAGGAACTCGACATTAGTTAAACCTTCTCACCTTCAGGGATACTGGGACATTCGTGATAAATTGTCGGTTGTAGATAACCTCATCCTGCTTGATAACCGTATTTTTGTTCCTCATTCTTTTCGCAACCGAATTTTGACAAATCTTCATTCAACCAATCAGGAAGCTAGTGCCATAGAGAATCATGTAAAAGCCTCTGTCTATTGGCCAGGAATCACTTAAAATATTCAGCACCATCATTACTGTTGCAGAGATTGGGCAGAAAACACGCCCACTCAACTGCCAGAACTGCTTTCTCTCTATGATTCTCCTCTCTTCCCATTTGAGAAAATTTGCATTTGATTATTTTGAAATTGAAAACTTCAGTTACCTTGTTGTCATGGACGGATTCAGTTGCTTGTTCTGCATCTACCATTGCAGAAAATCAGAAACGAATTCAGCCCATCTCCTCAAAATTTTCAGAGTGCTTTTTATAGCCTATGGCATGGAAAAATAACTCATTACTGATGGAGGACCACAATTCCAGTCTGCCATATTCGATGATTTCTTGCTGCTATGGTGAGTTCAACACAAAATGTTGCCCACTGCGTACCCACAGTCAAACGTATGTGCTGAATTGGCAGTCAAAGCTGCAAGATGCATCATCGACAACAATATATCAGCCACACGGCAGTCTTAACAATGACAAGGCAGCTTGTGCAATCCTCTAATACAGAAACACGCTCATACCAGAGTTGGGATTAAGTCCTGCACAGATTCTGTTTCATCGAAAACTGTGAGACAGTATCCCCTCAAATCCTCAATATTTTCGCCGAACAACATGAAGAGAAACTCGCCGCCTGTGATCGGGTCTTGAGAAATCAATATAATGCCAATGCACAATCTTTGCTGCCCTTGGAAATTGGATCCCTTGTTTGGGTTCAGGAGCACAAGAAAAAGGTCAAGTGGCTCAGATCACACACTATTGTTGAAACCGTACCACACCAACAATACCATGTTCGAATGCACCACTCTAGAAAAGTATCTTTGCAGGACAGACTATTTAAAAAAAATGTTTTATTTTTCATTAGTTTTGATACAATAAACTAATTCCGTTGCACGAAGAAGGAGGCAATATCTAGGAGGATGACCTCTTAGGAGTGGACAAAACCATACTCCAATTTGATATAAGCTGAAAGCCTAATACCAGGCAAGTATAATGCCAAAAAGCGAAAAATCTTACAAAAAAAAAAAAAAAAAAAACGCAAGTAAAAAAGAAAAAAAAACAAGAAATTACAAAAGAAGAAAGAAATTACAAAAACAAAGAAATTACAAAAAAAAAAAAAAAATTTAATTACAAAAGAAAAAGAGCAAAGGGAGATAACTCTACTTTCTAAACAGTTCTCTTTCAAAAGCTTCCCATTCAATACGGTGTAAATATTGGTACTACGAAGTTGGACTAATATGCACCGACTAATTATAGTTTAATTACGCTCAGGTATCTCTGCGATTTGTTATTCCTTGTGTGATTACGAAATTTCAAAAATAAACCTCCATTCACACTTTCATGCCATTATTACGGAGTCTTTTTCTTTAAGTGAAGAGGAATCCGCAAACTAGAAGGAATGGCCGAACGAACCATGACAATTACACAAACGCAACAACAGAGCACATCGGAAGTAAGTCATTCAAATTAAAAACAATCATTTTGAGTTTCAGTGTTCGCTGTTCGTCTACTTCGCATAAAATGTATTTTTCTTTATTTCTCCTTTTTTGATGAGCCATTTCTATATCGGATGCATTTTTTCTTTTCTTTAGTGCATTTAATTTCTTTTTTCTTTTTATACCGAAGTTTCGTAATTTTTAAAAGATATACGAAATTTTAATATTATTACCCCCCCTCTCCGTAATTACTTATTATTATTATTATTATTATTATTATTATCTCGGTTGTTTCCTAACGTTTCGGCCGATGTAATCTCAGACGAACTGGTTAAAAGCGTTAGTCCACAATTCCTTGACTTTTTTTTTTGACTAATGAGCAAAGTTTAGTATCTGTTCTATTGACGCAACAACACCTAAATTATTTGTCATCGGTCAGTGAAAGATAAATCCTTCTAGACTGAGACAATTTAAATTTTTGTTTCAAGAGTTGCTTGCAGAATACGGATCATGCTGAAATAATAACATTATCGAGAAACTCATTCTTAACGTGAGGAGAGCAGGAGGGCGTTTGTAACTATTCTATACTTTTATGAAACGATTTGATAAACATAATAGGTGCTTATGCAGAATTGCACTTATAGCGGCAATTAAAAGTAAAGAAAATACAGAAAAGTTTCTTCGTTACAGAATGAAGATATCATATTCCAAAAATCACGTAAATTGATCAAGATTAAAAAAAAACATTTTTATTCAAGAAAATCAAATTTTACGACTGGTGTTTTCGTCGGACATGATGAAATCAGATTAAATAAATAAAGGGAAGATAACTCAGTTCACGTGTACGAGCGGTACAACCCCCACCTATTTTTCTTTATTGTCGTTTTTTTTCAATCTTTTTTTTCAGCGAATTATTATCAAATAGGCACTAATCTACTAGATTATAAAAAGAAATAGAAAAAAGTCAATATTTTAATATTTGTTGGGAGTGCTCAATATCTAATGCAACGTTCCAGTAAATCGATCACCCATTTTCGAACCGCCATACAATTTTTAGGTCGAATTTCGTCCCTTTTTAAGCAGTTTTCTTTTCTTTCTTTTAAATTTCGCTTGAAATTTGCCATTCTGATTAGTTTATATACCATATTTATGGTTATCTTCAAGTATCATCACCCGACATTTAAAGATTTTGCCCGGATGATTCGATTTTTTTTTTTTTTTTAATACGCATTCTTCAAGTTACGTCACCCAACATTTACAATTTTTAAAAACTCGGTAAATTTTGACTTACATTCTACCTTAACAATCACCTTTGAAATGGCAACCTTTATGGTTTTCGGGTGAAAGCGAATATCGCATTTACATTTTCCGCAAATAAGTAGTTTGTCAAAAGTATGCATGCGCTTGCGCGTACAACAATGGTCACTAGTGTTAAAGATAAGGAATTGCATTGCTTAATATCCGGAAAATTACTTGTTTGCGGAAATTCGTTGCGATATTCGTTTTCAACATACCCGAAAACCCAGAAAAGTCGCCATTTTAAAAGTGATTGTTCAGGTGGAAAGTAAATAAAAAAAGTCTTTAGTATACTTACGTATGATATAATAAATCGATCCCCCATATTGAAACCACTCGACGAGAACACACACATACACACGCACACACCCGTTTTTATATCAGTTCTTGTGGTTTTTAACTTTTAAATGCAGATGAACATATCTTGGCTCAAACAAAATTTATTGATCGAAATGAGCACCATCAGAATCAACACACTTTTGTCAACGCACAACAAGTGTATTTATGCCAGTAACGTAAAAATCTTGTGTTCTGGTGGCGATGAAGTCACTGAAGGCGTTTTTGATGTTGCTTAGATTTTTTTAAGCATTTTTCATGGAGAAATGTATCGAGATGCTTGAAAAAGTGGTAGTTGGTAGGTGAGAGTTTTGGAGCCCAATTCGTTCAACTTCTGCAAGGTCGGTTTAGCAACGTGCAATCAGGCATTGTCGTCAAGGAGAATTGGGCCTTTTCTGTTGACTAATGCTGGGTGTTGTGGAAGTTTCTGATGCATCTCATTCATTTGTTGACAGTATTTCGCCACCGTAATAGTTTCCCCTGCATTCAAAAAACTAATGGATGAAACTGGTCACAGACCACCAAACAGTCAGCGTCATTTTCTTTTAGGGCAACCTTAGCTTTGGGAAGTGTTGTGGAGCTGCGGCGACGTCTAACCACTGAACTGAGCATCGCTGGTTGTCGTAAAGAACCTACTTTCAAGTCACAACCCGGTCGAAAAACGGGTCGTTTTTGTTGCGTAAAAGAAGAGATGACACTTCATAATGAGGTTTCTTTTGGTTGTCATTCAATATGTGAGGCATCCATTTATCAAATTTTTTTGTGTTTCCGATCTCTCTCAAGTGGTTGGAAATCGTCGTATAGGTTACGTCTAATTCAGAAGCAAGTTCTCGAAAAGTTGTACGTGGATTGGCTTCAACTAAGGCTCTTAAGTGATCGTTTTCAATATCCAATGGATGTCAACTTCGCTCATAATCTTCAAGACTCTCGTTGCCACTACAAAATTTCTTAAACCACCATTGTGCTGTGCGTTCAGTAGTGGTTCTTGGGCCAAACACTTTGTTGATATTGTGCGCTGTTTTAGCAGCTTTTCGGCCTAGCTTGAATTGAAATAAGAAAATTGTGCAAACTTTTCCATCTTGTATTCAACGTTTTGAAAAGACATAATTGTTTTAAAACGTAATTTAAACGATTAGATAAAGTGAGAGGCACTCTTTAGATAGAGCGAAAAATTCTCTAAAATGATATATAAAGTATTATAACAAAAACTTATTGGAAAATACATCATTTGAAATCAAAATTAAAAATTCTGCAGGAACTTTTTCCGCAACCTATTATAAATGATTTTTCATTTATCAATCTAAGGGCATTAATTAATGGTCAGTGTGTGCTATAGTACCAACTAAACACTTGCCTTTAAAAAATTGATTTTTAAGATTATTTGGGTTTGTATTTTGTATTTTCACTGGTCACCATGTTTTTTCTTTTTTTTTTTTTTTTTTTTTTGCATGCGCATTAAATTTTTATGTGAAAATTCTATGATGAGGAAGCGCACAAGAATTGTGTGCTAGTGTATGAGTCAGTTCCACCTGCGGTGAAAAAGCGAACCTAGGACCTTTAGATTGCAAATCAAAAAGGCTGCTAATGAACTGCATCCATCTTACCCCAAAGCGACGATTGAGTTTTGCCAAGAAAATGGGCCAATGAGTCATTCGGGGGCAGTTGAAAAATCTTGCTCTGATAACATGTCTAATGTTAGTGCATTTCATATCGTGGCATGTCGATTCGACGAGATTGTTTGGTGGCATGTCGTGTCAGTCGACGGTGTTGCTCGGGAACGTGGCGTGTCGAGTCAACGATATTGTTCGGTGGCATAGCATGTTGATTCAGCAGTATTGTTTGGGATTATGTGGATGAATTTGTTCAGAACCCTGCTGTCACATGTGAGATATATATATGTATATATACTTGTTTATTGTTATATAAACATGCTCACATCCCGCTGCTACAAATAGCCACTTGTTTCAATTTGTAGCAGCGGGATGTGAGCATGTTTATATAACAATAAACAAGTATTATCAGCTCTTTTTATTGAGCACTATCTAACAACCTCATTGAATTCATTAGTCCATTACTTTTGAATATAAAAAAACCCGAGTATATGTATATATATAATTTTTTTTTTTTTTTTTTTGCGCTCTCTCGTCACTCCTGAAGCGACAAAATCCTTTATATAAAAAGGGTATATATGTCCTTGTCAAGTGATTCCAATATGGGAATCGATTTATTGTATTAAAAAATGTGCACACACGTAAGTATACCAAAGAGTTTTTCTGTTGATTTAAAAATTGTAAATGTTGGGTGACGAAACTTGAAGATAATCATAAATATGTATATAAAATAACTGAAAAAAGGCAAATTTTAATTGAATTTCAAAAAAAGCCAAACTGCTTAAAAAAAGGCTAAATTTGTGAAATTCGGCCTCAAAATGTATAATGGTTCTAAAAAAGGGGTTATCAATTTACTAGAACAAAGCATTAAAAACTGAACACCCTCTACAAATATTTGAATTTTGACTTTCTTCATTTTTTTTTTTAATTGGTAGATTAGTCTATTTGATAATAATTTACTGGAAATAAAAAAAAAATATAGAGGAGGGGGACCACTAGTACACATGAACGGACAAGTCAAATTGAAGTGTCAAGGTCAAAAATCATTCTTATGTTCAACAGTTTAGTAGTAAAATCATAAATTTGGATTTTCTTAGTTAAAATAAAACTACTTGATCAATTTACTTAATTTTTGGAATATGACATCTTTGTTCTGTAATGAGTATGTACATCATGTATACTTTTTGGTATTTATATAAAAAGAGGCGACAGATTGATTTTTTTTTTTTTAAATATGTTCTGCTAAGCAAAAAGAATATCATATTACTTAATTGTCGGAAAAAGTAATATATCCAAAAATTATGAAAATTTATAAAGTAGCACAACTGCTGTTGTACTTATAGTAAAAAAATAAGTCATGGCCTAAACATGTTGGCTGCCATGACAATGTAATTTAAAATATGCTTCCTGAGTTATGTCCCCTTTTTCTGCAATAATTACGGTCTACTCTCAAGCATCTACAAAAAATGCAATTTTCCCTAATTTTCTGTAAAAATTACTTTTAAATATAAATAACTTTCTACCCTATCAATTTTCGTAATTTTATGATGTATTACTATTTTTGACATGGCAATTAGATAAAGTTTTCTGTATTTTGTTTATTTTTAATTGCTGCCATAAGTGCCAATTTTAATAAGCATCACATAACATTGAGTTTAACTTGAAAATCATATCGCAAAAAATAGTACCATTTGTATTGTGCATAAGTACCGGCAGCTGGATTTTTCACACCTTAAAAAACCGACCTTGTGTTTAATTTAGCTCTCATGGGGAAGTAAGTAAGTAGGGATAATATAATCATTTCAAGTTTTTAGTGGGTGTTGATGGTTCAATCCCTACTAAAAGCGATAAAATATTTATGCAGAATACAGACAATGCTATTTTTTAGATATAGTTTTCAAGTTCAATTTTAAGTTTTAAAATGTCTTTTGTTTATTAAATTGTTAGATGAAAGTACAAACCCCTCCTTTCTCCAAGGAAATGGGTTACTAAATAATGACGTTGGTGAAAGTATATTTTAGGTGCGTAAATTAAAAGACTTAAATAAAACCATAAAAAAACTATTACTTTATTTTGTAATTCACATTATTAGACCCAATGTACAACAACAACACAATATTAGTGGGGATAATTGTCAGCTATAATCCCTAGCATAAAAGAAAAGTTCTTGTTACAAAACCTTTTGTGAAAAATAAATATTTGGAGATAGGATGTGAAAAGATCTTCATAGTCTCGTAGGAGATATCCTTTTCTCTTCCCTGCAACCTCTATCTCACAGAAGAAATGTTGCGAGTTTGTCTCTGCTGTATCATTATTTTCATGGAAAGTATTCGACTGAGCTTCAGTCTATGCCCCTCCCCCCTCTCTCGCCAAACTTTCACAAGAAACACTCGTCTAGCTGAAAACACTATCAATAATTCCCCCACTCGTTATCTGTGCCTAAACATAAACGTAGATTCCATGAACAAAGCTTCTTTCTTAGAACTGCACGCCTGTGGAATTGTCTTCCGTTTTCCTGCTTTCCAGCCAACTACAATATGGTTGTCTTCAAGTCTAACGTAAACAAGTTCTTGATGAGCCGTCCCACTTGTAAACAAATTTACCAAATTTCCATTACTAACAATTACTATATTGTCCAATTTCTACTGTACACTCTTGAACCCTTATCCTTGAGTGGCCTCTTGACCTTGATAAGTGGTGATGCCTATGTAAAAAAAAAAAAAAAAAATGTGCCAAACTGTGTGTGCAATTTTCGTTTAACGCACATCCATATGTTTTCGACGTGTTTGTTGTGGATGTCTGGATCGTTTGGGTCCACAAAGTGTTGCTGATAAACAAATGAGTGAAGGTAGCTTCTGCCACTAATCTGGTCGATGTTTGTATATACTGCCCAACCATCGGATAATATATGGAAACCAAGCAAAATATAACGCCTGAGTCATTTCAGTGTAGCCGCCGACCAGTCAGGTACCTCAAATAAGAAAACACTTTCCTGTGTTACATTCTTTACCTCCAAAGACCCAATGACGCTTTCTCCTTTATCCCCTGTGATATTTTCTGTGAAAATACTTTGATTCATCAATATCAATGATAATGGGTCTTCATTGGCATCTTTGTCATCAATTTTAATTTAAGAACCTAAAATGTACTTTTCCCATGACGTTATTATTGCAGCATGATCCGTATTTTGCATAAGTACTGGCAATAATAACTTATGATAACATATTAGCACCTATTCGATCATGGTGAATGGAATAATAACAATCTACGCTCATGGATTAAATAAAGGGTTTATTTAGCAATTCTACCTAGGTTTCCGACATGAAAATTTCCAAGTTTGAAAACATGTAGCTGGAGAAGGTTGGGGATTACATCGGCCAAAACGTGAATATAACAACCAAGATAAGAATGATAGTCACTGTAATCCTGACTCATAAAAACAAATTCTGAAATATTAAATTTTTATTTTGATTTCTATATATAATTATAGAATTCTGTTGTTGAGACTAACACAGAATACAAACCGTGCTGAAATAACATTATTACTTAGAAAGTCATTCTTAACATGAGTAGGGCAGGGCCTATTTTTACTATTCTGTACTTTCACCTAACAATTTCATAAACAAAAGAAAATAGCATAACAATTGATTTTCAACTTGAAAATCTAATCTAAAAAAGAATATGGTCTGCATTCTGCATAAGTACTGAACCTTTTCCGTGTTTTGTCTTCCGTTTTCCTGCTTTCCGGCTGACTACAATATGGTTGTCTTCAAGTCTAACGTAAATAAGTTCTTGATGAGCCGTTCCATATAAGTTATCAAATTTACCAAATTTTCATTACTAATGATTACTATATTGTCCAATTTCTACTGTACACTCTTTAACCCTTATCCTTGAGTGGCCTCTTGGCCTTGATAATGTGGTGATGCCTATGTAAAAAAAAACCCCAAAAAACTGCAAAGTCACTAAATCACAGCATGAATTGATTGCGAGAAAAAAAAAAAATTCTGTGAATGCATTACAGTGTTTCTTTTTTTTCTTTTTTTTTTAAATATTACTACTACATGGAGAATCATTTGGAATTAAAGTCTATTGAGAAATATATGTAAACAGCAGGTAATGAATAACAAATTATCTACTATGGCCGTCTCATTGTCTGTCTTGACTTTGTACTTCGCACCTCTGTTGATATACACAACACGCTGGGCTTCACCCTAAATGAATCCAGAAACAGACGTCATCAATCAGCACACATAACTGATGCAGATTACGCAGACGATATTGCGTTGTTCGTGAACAACACTGCTGATGCGCAAACACTGTTACGTAAGCTAGAAAAGTCTGTAAATGACATTGGTCTCCACATTAATGCGGATAAAACAAAGTTTATGACTTTTAATGTGAAAGGAGAAATTAGGGCTCTGGTTGGATCAACACTGAAAGAAGTCCCACAGTTTACGTATCTGAGCAGCAACATAGCTTCCACAGATAGAGATATCGAAATTTGCATCCCAAAAGCATGGGCCGCATTGAATGGGTTGCGTTCAGTATGGACTTCGGGACTAACTAACAAACTGAAAAGGCAGGTCTTTAGGGCAGTGGTAGAGTCTGTCCTTGTTTACGGTGCTACAACCTGGACACTCACCAAAAGATTGGAAAGAGAACTAGACGGCACATACACCTGTATGGTACGAACAGTATTAAATATATTTTGGCAAAATCATCCCATGAAGCAGCAACTTTATGGCAACCTACCTGCCATATCTAATATCACCAGAGAAAGACGCCTACAATTTGCTGGTCATTGTCTGAGGAGCAAGCATGAATTGGTGAGTGATGTATTGCTATGGACTCCACGACACGGACGTACAAGCAAAGGACGACCTAGATCCACGTACATCCAGCAAATAGCACACGACGCCAACTGTGAACCTGAAGATCTGAGGCAGCTGATGGAAGACAGGAAACTCTGGAGAGGAAGAGTCACATTGGTCCGGGCAAGGAGCCCGTCATGATGATGATGATGCCGTCTCATTTGGGCTTATGGCTTGTTGATATAAAAAGCGAAATGCTGTGATCCAAAATTGAACTGAAAAGGAAACAAACACATCATTATTCTAGCAAATAGTACCTCAATGGCTTGTAGAATATGTCTAACATGTCTGATAAATGATGTTTATGACAAAGATTTCATGTGTTTTGCTTCAAGGTTTGAATTTTGGCTCGTTTCGTTTTCCATTTCAGATCACATCGTTTAGCTTGTTACGTTAAGCTATGAGCTCGAATGCGATGGCCATAGTGGATAGCTTCTTATTTATTACCTAAGGTAGAGGTCAGTCATTCATTCAACTTTGCGAGTCAGATTGTGTTATAATGATGGGTCACAGCTGGACAAAGGCCATTAATGAAAGTTACATATGCGGATCAGTCAACCAAAATAATGAAGATTAACATTGAGACATCAGAAGAAGAAAAAATTTAAATTAAAAAAATCACCTAACAAAAATTAGTTTATTAATTTATTTATACTGCGGACTATTATCCTCATCTTTCGTAATTGTTGTTTCATGACGTTTCAGCCAACTATTCCTCTGGCCTTCGTCAGGAGGTAACCATGACGGGATAAGAACGTCTGACCATGTTTTGGGCAAGTCAGCCTCTGGCCGGCTTTGGATAGGATTGAAACTTCTATCTTAAGACAATTCTCACCTGGAACCATAGAGATTCAACGTCTCTATCCACTGCGCCACGGACCCCAAAGGGCGATCAAAGTTGGATTTTTTGGTCTTATAAATCCACATTTATTTATTATCTGATCTTCCATGGTCAGGTCCGTACCGATTGGTATATATATTATTTTAATTGGAATTCATTATTGAAATGAGTATTATTTATTAATTTATTTATTATGGACTATTATCTCGTCTTTTTTAGTTGTTGTTTCACAACATTTCGGCCAACTATTCCTCTGCCTTTGTCAGTTGGTTCCAGGTGAAAATTGCCTGAAGATAGTGGTTTCAATCCTACTTAAAGCCGGCCAAAGGCTTACTTGGCCAAAACGTGGTCAGATGACAACTATGGTTGGCAGTAATTGCTGAGAATGCAGTTAGGAAATTCGGAGTTCCTATCCCGTAACTGTTACCACCTGACAAAGGCCAGAGGAATAGTTGATCAAAACATTATGAAACAACAACTAAGAAAGGTGAGAATAATAGTCCGCAATAAATAAATGAATAAATAAAACTCATCTCAATAATGAATTCCAATTATTAAATATATAAAAATTAGTTTTCCTCAAGGAACATCAATATATGTCAAAGTGAAAAAAAATCAACCAAAGTGACATGGATGAAATTATGATGTGTATATTCGAAAGTTTTATTGAAAATAGCACCCCCATCCCCTAAAAAAAAACCATATACATACGAGTATATATAGTTGCAAACATACACTTACATTCGTACACATTCAATATCATCCACACAATGTATAATGCGTGTATGTTTAACTGTCTTTAGATTTCTGCTATCGTGCATGTCTGTCACTGCCTGTCCTCTTTTGCTCTATCTTTCCTTTTGCTTCTGCATTTATCTCTTAATGTAGCCAATGGTCATAATAAATATGCATTGATTATTTGACATTAAATATAGGCAGCGCGACCTAGGAAAATAAGTTTCATGAAAAATAATTGGCAGAGCAAAAATGTATGTACGTATGTGTGTATGTTTGTGTGTTTGCTAAAAACTTTCGACAGACAACAAAAATTCACAAATTTGATCTCATATGAAAGCCCCCATCCTTCGCTCGACAAATATTGAAAAATTGGCGAAAAACGTTAATTTTTTCACCCTGAAATCAGCACTTTTCAACAGGGGGGGGTCAGCAAAAACCGTCCTCTCATGACGAGATCGGTTCTACATATGCATCAGACGACGTCATAACTTGATTTAGTTTAAATATTTGAAAAACTGACACAATTTCATGTCTGTCGTCTTAGTTCAGTTGGTTAGAGCGTTGGGTCATTATCTAAAGGTTTTAGGTTCGAATCGTGGTGTGAGATGTCTTTTTTTTTTTTTTTGATTTTTTTAAATTTTAATATTAAAGCAGGGTCACACCCAAAAACACCCGGGTACCCACCGATTTTTTAAATTTTAATATCGAAACAGGCTTATTTAAGCCATTTTTCACGTGTTTTAAAAAATTTTTTTTTTATTTTTCAGATTTTTTAAAGAAGTTTTAACGTTCGTTTTTCTGTTTTCTTTTTTGTTTTTGTTTTTCCGATTTTTACTTTTAACATCGTTCGTTTGCCTTATGTTAATTTAAAAAAAATTTTTTTTAAGTTTTAATATTTACTTGGGCCTCATTTCACTACAGATCGGAGGTCATCCTCTAGTGTTTCTGCCATTTCTTTAGATATGTGTTCATTTGTTTTCCTGTTGTGTCTGTTATAGAGCGTGGTGTCGTTAGCATATATACCCATCTCACAGACAGTTTTTTCAGGGAAGTCATTTATGAATATTAGGAATAACAGAGGTCCAAGGATAGACCCTTGAGGCACTCCCGCATTTATATCATATTGTTTAGATGTACGACCGTCAAGGACAACCTAGATTTTTCTCTTATCTTATTTGAAGGTTGATAATATCGTTAAATTGAGAAGTGTTGACAGATCGGCATATTCACATTAAATCACAAGTGTTGAATATGCATAAAAATTGTTTATATTAACAACAGATAAATATAATAGTCAAAAACATTATTCATTCAGTTTAAAACATTGTTGAATCATTTGTTTATAAATACATAGCAGCGACTTTAAGCTATATCAACAAAAACGAAAGAATGGGAAATTTGGTGATTTTTATCAATTAAGAGTGTCTCAAAATTTGGTTTCAAACTTGTTGATGCTGAATGCAAGATATCCAGGTGTTTCTCAGTCAATTTTGTTCACAGGTTGCTTCAATTAGAAAAAAAGAAGTTGTTCACATTGATAGGTACTTCCAAACAAAGATTCCATATTTTTTGCGTGGCTCACTAATTTGAAATACTTTTCACTAGGAAAAATATATTTTGCATAAAAATCAATTGATGAAATATCTTTGGAATTAAATTTTGATCTAATCCATATGTTTGCTTTCAAGAAATATCGTCACCCATTTATGTAAGGCAAGGACTCATTTTAACATCAATCCTTGACTAAGTCAGCGTACATCACAGAAATGAATAAGGTCACCTTGTTTTGCCTGAGTTTCAAATAAAAATTGTTTGAATTGTCAATGATTCAATCCACAAGATAGGATCAGATCGACAGTTTTCACAACAATGTGCATGTTTTTACAAAGGAGTCAGCACTTATCAAGGCCTGGAGGCCATTCGAGGATAAGGGTTAATGAGTGTACAGTAGTTAATTGGACAATATCGTAGTAATCGTTAGTAGTGGAAATTTGGTAAATTGGATTACTTAAGGAGACAGCTCAAGAATTTGTTTATGTTGGATTTGAAGATGACCATATTGTAGTCAGCTGGAAAGAAGAGAGTTCCACAGGTGTGCAGTTCTAAGAAAGAAGCTTTGTTCATGGAATCTATGTTTAGGTTTAGGCATAGATAAAGAGTAGGAAAAATTATTGATAGTAGTTTTAGCTATCATTTTTAACAAAACTTCAAAAATATTTGTTCCGGTCATGGTTCCCTTCATGGGAATTAACTAAGTTCTTTATTGCAAGTAGAAACCGCTCCTCACACAAAGACAGCAAGTTGTGCAGTGTCACTTGAGTCTGTGCTCTTGAGTCTGTGCTCTCATCGTCTGCAATGGAAAAATATTACAATTCACTGCAAGTCTACATTATTTGATTTTTAACATCTGATATTTCTTCAATGTCTTATGTGACCGTCCTTGGAGAAAGGCTGGTACTTTCAAATAAAGACTTTTTTTCTGGACAAACAATATCCAAAACTATGAATAAACATTCTTTAAAAAATTACCGTCTGTAAGTGGTTGAACTTTTTCAGCAATGAGTTTTAAAACTTCATAACTGGCAATTGTATTTGCCACATTTTTGCCTTTTCGATTTATAAAAAAAAGTTTCTGTTTCATATTGACTTCAACTGCTCAACTTCATCTTTTCTCGATTGTGGTATGCTAGATTGCAGCAGTAAGCGATGGCGGGTGAGGTGTCACTGTTGTTGGAGGAATGAAATAGCAACTGCGATAACATTATCCTTTTGAAACTGTCCCTGTCTAATGTCTATTGCCAGTCAATCAGTCAAGTCGGCTCTCAGTTTAAGTTTTATGTTTATTTTTTTTTACTTTTTATGCAGAAATGGAGGTAATTGGGTTTTAATTGTATTTTTGCGGTCATAGTATTCAAATTGTGTTGGGTGGCTTAGAGGAAGATAACAGTAGGACTTTTGTTGAATTTGAAAGCCTTGTCTCATATGTTAAAAATTAAGTCATTGGTAATCAGGCTCACAGGCTGGTCAAAATACCTTTGTGAGCCAGACTTAGTCTGCAGGCTATACATTGCCAACCCTTGACCTAAGGTTTACATATTTAAAGTACGCATTTCTCAATACAAAATGTGTATTTCTCAATACAAACAGTATTTCTTAATAGATTTTAACTCAAAATAATTCCTCACGTAATAAATTTAATAAAAAAATTTTTTTAATTGTACACTGAATTTTTTTTTCATGCAATCAACTTGCGCCATGATTTAGTGACTTTGCTACAAAACATTACTTTCAGTTGTAGACTTTTTTTGACCATGAAACTTGAAAGGACATTTTTTTCCTTCTTTAAAAGGTTATTTTTAGTGCATTGTTTAGATTCCTAATCAGACACGTAAATTAATTGAAGTGAAATAGGTTTTTGGCATATCCAATTTAGTTTTGTTTAAACCCTGTTTAACTAACAAAAGCATATATACATACATACATATATAAATTAATGTTACCAAAGATAAGTTACTCTTCTACCTACACGGATCTGTGTGTTTTGTGTTTAACTTATTTTAAAGCGTTTATTTACTTTGAAACAAAAGAAATGTTAACTTTGAATTAGAACAACAAATGGCGATTTTGTTATAGCCATTTGGGCCCTTGATAACCTCTCAAAAATCGAAAATTAAACAATACTTGTAAAGCATTACATTTTGGCATGATTGATGACATTTATTGGATGGGTTTTTAATCAGTATTTTGTAAAAACATGCCCAAATATCGATCATGATTATTTTCCACCATGACAGTTAATTTTTGAGTAGATGGTCGCTAATTTTAGCATTAAGACTAGTTCAAAAGAAAAAGACAGGGTAGAAGAGTCGTAAGTTCGACAGTGATTGCCAGTTAGCTTCATGTCTATATATTAATAGAATAGCATGTGTTATTTATTTTGTGTGTCACGCTTACATCCGAGTGACTGTTGTTTAATTGTTATGACTTCCATTTCTTGTAATAAATAATTTTACAAAGAATTCTTCATAAGTTTTGGTTTCGATTTCAAGTCGAGCTGATGCACCCAAGTCATGGATATTTTTTTTTATTTTGGAAATCACAACTTTATAAAATATAAAAATTGATAGAACATTAACTCTATAATAATATATATGAAATCTGCAAGAATTAAAATTATAGTTAAGTGTACTTTACGACCGGTCTATGCCAGGCGTCCCTGCTAAATTAGATAAATACTTTTGCAGTTTTAACAAAATAGCTACAATAATATCAGAGCGATTTCCATGAAAAAAGTTTACTCACAACTATTCTTTCTTAGTAATTAACACAGAAACTGCTAAGAACAATAACTCATTAATAACTCTGTAAAAAAAAAAAAAAAAATCTCATCAGAAATCTGTCCTCCTCTCATCATTTTCTGCAAGTGTTTTTTTTTTTTTTTTTTTTTCTAGAGATTGACATGCATATCTTAAAAATGACACTTGACGAGTTAAAAGTGTATTTCATTTAAACAATTATTTTTTTTTGATTACTAACCCGTAATTAGGATTGTCTCAGGGTTAAATGGAGTATTTTAGAAATACAAAAAATAAAAAAAATGGTTACTTGTTCTCTCATATGTGATCATTCCACAGCTGGTTGATAATTTTATGTTCAATATATATAATAAAGTGACTACAAACTATTTTATATTCAAACAGCTTTTGTTTAATTTCAGTTATTTTCAGAGTTTATGTATAATCATACGAAAAAAAAAAATCCTATTTGTATTTTTCCATTAATTGGGACAAATATAACTAAAACCAAACCAGTTCGTCCCTATATATAATAAAAACGTTGCAGTTCCCCCCCCCCCTTGACCAAAATACTCCAAGTTTAAACAAGAGATGCCATGTACAAATTTCTTATGTCTATCCTGTTAGCCACTATCTTATGTAACTTTATAAATACTTTTCTGACACATCCAGGTGTTCAAATAAAATCCTTGATTCCATTTGAGGAGCTACACCAGCACTATCGCGTTAACCTACGAAGTAGTCCCAATTTTTCCCCCTATTGCTAAAGTCCTCCTACTGATCCCCATAAAGACCACAGGGATTTATACACATGGTATGGATGTTGTGGTTACACCCTTCGTAACTGATTCATAAACTAATAACCCAAACGTTAAATTCCCGTCCATCGATTCGAAAAATAATAAATTCTTTATGACATTCCTGCTATTCTCATTGGCTTAGATCAGACTGATCCCTTATTCCAGATTACAATTCTATAAATTTAAACAAACGTGCAAACCATTATCCAATATGGCATCTACCGATACAGGAGGCCAGCATTTTACATTAAATAAAGCAATTGCAGCCGATTGGAGTTACTTGCTTCTCACTCCCGCTCTCTCAGTATCCCTCTCTTTTTCTCTCTCTAAATGTGTTTACTACCAGTTAACGGGTCCTGCTAGTTTTAAATAAAACTTTTCTATGTGCCAACAAGTCTACATAACATGTGAATCATTAATCGTAGTAATGTAGATTTTATCGCTGGCGCTGGAAAAATCAACAATGTAATAGACACTTGTGCATTATAATTGAATATTAAAAAAATGCATTTTAAGTACCCCCCCCCCAAAAAAAACACAACAAAAACAAACATTTATGTATTTACGTGTCATTGGTGAGATTAATAAAAATTCGAAAAATGACCGAATACAGAAATTAAATGCAAGACAATATTTATTGAATAATGCATGTAGGGGAATAAATAAGAGCACCGGATTACCGGTGTAGGGTAAGGAGTGAGGTCCCTTGAAAAAAAGAAGAGGAGAGTCCGTACACATGAGGCACGGACGCAAAAAGTTCTCCTAAAAGACAATGTTGGACAGGCAGAGTACAACTCTAGAATACAGTCCTCACTCCTCCCGTAAACCCCACTATTGAAGTGAGTAATCTTTTTACCTTAATGTTCTGAATTGCAGTGTTGTCATGTTTTCATGTTTGTTAATAAATTCTTGTCGTTTATACTTGTTGTACGTTTAGTAATTATTAAAGCTGGTCGGTAGTTTTGGGACTTGTAAGAACCTAAACCCGTACCAACATGCAGTTTTACGAGTTTCTTTTGTGGCCAATTCCATATGACGAATTGATTTATCTCCCTTGTTTCACTTTTTTGATTTCAAATAAAAAAAATTTGAATTGATAATGACGATGTTGAAAACATAGTTCTAACACATCTACTTGATCATTTTTCATAATTTTATCATTTCAACATGACACATAATTACGTAATTATTGTTTTCACTTTAAATATATTAAAAAAAAAAAAAAACTAATTATAATACATAAACACTATTGGCAATTCAGAATCTTAACTCTTTGTTCTAAGGGAGGTAACTATATTTTACTAAGAATTCTAAGAAAAAATGATTTTTTTTCTTCAATTACTTGAATAAAATATGTCATAATCGCATTGGCACAATGGTTTCTATTAAATCAACGAAATTAAGCAAAGTTGAGCTTGGTCAGTACTAAAATTGGTGACCATTTGGGAATTCCAGGTGTTGTATGTGCATTGTTTTAAGTCGTTCTCCCTGCCACTGGACACAAGCAGTGCTGATTCAGGAGAGGTGTAGTTGGGAATTATGCAACCCTTGCCTTACAATTACTAGCGCAGCTACCTTTACAGGGAGTATCCATTGTCTCTTGAGACTGTAGTGAGGCATCGATCAACTTTAGTAAAATAGTTACCTCCCTTAGAATAATGACTCTTAATTGCCGCACCATCTCATCTTCCAACTTTTCATGTGTCTTTTCTTTTTAGTTTCTGAAGTTTACAATATTTTTTTTTTTTTTTTTTTTACGCAGTCAAAATTCAAGGTTTATAGGAAAGCAGCATGTTTTTTTTGATATTTATGGCTTGGTAGACCAACACACAATCTACTTTTTAAAATCTTGTTTTCAAGGGTTATTTTTCGGTTGTGCAGAAAACAAATATCGCATTTAAAATTGAGACTGGTAACTACTTTTCACGATATTAGAAACATACTTTTCTGTATTTTTCATGTAGTAATGTAATGTGACAGCCATATTTGTTTATGATGCATGAGCGCAGAAACGGGGGGGGGTGGAAACGACATAAATAAAATTTTATTAACAAAAATGAAATTCTTTAAGGTCAATGTGCTCCGTTCTGAACTGAAGATGTCTCAACAATTTACGATAAATCGACGACTTTTATAGGTTTTCGGGTATCCTGAAAAGGAATATTGCAGGGGAAGTTAGTTTTCTAGATATAAATACCTGTATTTTGAAATGTAAATCACTGGCGGCCATGTTTGAACGGGCAGCATATGAAAGTGGCAAATCCTTTCTGTTTTTTTTTTTTTTCAGCGCAATCTAGAAAGCAGTTTGACTTAAAAATGCCGAGGTTAGGGGTGTTTATTCCAAAAGCCATTCTAAACATGGGGAGGTTGGTGGGTTTATTGCGAAAGCTGTTCTTAACATGGGGAGGTTAGGGGGGGGTTGATTCTGAAAGGCATTTTCTTATTTTCAACCTTCCCATGTTAAGAATGGCTTCCGGAATAAACAGGTTGGACAACCAGTGCACATTGACCGAATTCTCTTGAATTTGAAGTCTTGAAAGTAATTTTTTGGTGGAATTAGCTAGAAATGACGTTGAATAAACATTTGCATTTCATAGACTTCACAGTTCATCTGCACATGCTCACTGAACCATTTCATTGAAACAACAAAGATGGCGGCCAGTTCAAACTACTAGAAATTATATCTTGAAAACTATTTGTCTACGCTAATTTTCTCCGTGATATTCGTTTCCAGCATACTCGAATACCTATAGAAGTTGTCATTTTTTAGAAAATGTTGAGGCATCTTCAGTTGGCGTAACGGAGCACATTGACCGAATTTAATTTTTTAAATGAAAAAAGTCATTTAGTAAAATTTTTGGTATTTCTTTACATTAAGTTCAACTCACCATTCATATTTGAAATGCTGACTTTTGTAGGTTTTCCGGTATGCTGACAATGAAGAACAGCTGTGGGAATAGACACCTCCAACCTCCCCATGTTAAGAACGGCTTTCAGAATAGGCACCCTTAACCTCCCCATGTTAAGAACGGCTTTTGGAATAGACACCCCTAACTTCCTCATGCTAATTTCATTATGTCACCCCCCCCCGGCCGTTTCTGCGCGCGTCATAAACAAATAAAGCCGCCATGTTTCATTACTACATGAAATGTGCGGAAAAGTATGTTTGCAATACCGTGAAAACTAAGTGCCGGTCCCAATTTTAAATATGATATTCGTTTTTAGCACACCCGAAAACCCCTTGAAAACAAGTTTTTAAAGGTATGTTGTGTGTTGGTCTACCAGGCCACATTTTTATTTTTTTATTTTTTTAAAGTAATTTTTAGGAATAGGCATCCAAGAAAATCATAAATCCCGAATTTCATCGAACACTTTTGAGACTGATGAACGCTAACGAACTTCACCAAACCAATCTACACAATACAAATTGAACTGCTTTCGTTATCGTCAAGTTTTGCCTGTGTTTCTTTACTTTCATTTTCAGCTGGTCGTTCTGCTTTACGCTGAATGCCCTGGAAAAGCCCTTTCTGATTAATGTTTATCAGTTTTAAAATAAGCAAACGAACATGGATTGTTTTTGTTTTTCTTCAGAATAATAAAGTATTTTTCAACTAGTAAACATTAATCAGAAGAAACTTTTCCAGGGCATTTAGCTGAAAAGGAAAGTAAACAAACACATGGGGACTTCACGATAACTACTTTTTATGTTTTTTTTGTTTTTTTTTTATCTTTATCTAAGGGAGATAACTAACATTTACTAAGGAAATAATTTTGTTGCAGATAATTTAGGACGCTGAAATGATCAGTAGAACAATGAAACTAATTTCTTAAAGCTTCAATTTTTTCAGGATGCTGAAAAGGAAGATTTTGGGTATGTTTTACAATCCACAGAGATTCGAAAAAAGTGGTAAAAAAATTCAAACATAAATAAATGTTATCAAGGGTAAAATAAGTTACTCTTCTACCTAGCTGGAAATTTTTTTAGTGCTTTTACTCATTTAAAACGTTTACTCAGTTCGAACAACATAGTGTCGAGTGAGAACAAGAAATACCTTAAGTTTTGATAATGACTTCAAAATAAAAAAAAATATATAAAATTTTATTAGAAACCCACTCAATATTTTTACGCTGTATATATGGGTTTCTAACAGTATTTTGTTTTATTTGTATTTTTAAGTTATTTTCAAGACTTCAATGTGTCAATTCGTGGCCATTTTTCTTGTTCTCGCGTAACGCTTGACACTATGTTTTTAAAACTGAATAAGCATTTTAAATGAGTAGAAGCACTAAAAACTTTTCCAACTAGATAGAATAGTATATTCTCTTACCTTTTGATAACATTTATTTATATACTGAAATTTTTTGCCCACTTTTTCAAATCTCTGTGAATTGTAAAACATACCTAAGATTTTTATGTAAATTATAAAGTTCATCTTTTAAACAGCCAATGATAAAAAAGTTGGTTTTCCGGTTAGCGATTGGAAAATATTTACCAACTTCAAAAAAAATAAACTTTGTTTATGATGAACGTTTTTTTCTGTATTGAATAAAAAAAATAAAAAATAAAAAATTCTTAAATTTCATCTTTTTAATATGAAGTTTCTTTGTGTGTGTGTTTATATATATATTTATATATATATATATATATATATATATATATATATATACTAGCATTGTTTTCTTGTTTTACTGATCATTTCAGGGTCTTGAATTATCCTAAATTATTGGCAACAAAATAACATTATTTCGTTCATAAATGCTAGATAAAGACCAAATCTTGAATAAGTGCCAAAATAAGTTTTAGTTTGTAAAATCGATTTAGTTGACTTAGTATTGTGTAGACGCCTCGGAACTTGATTTGACTTCCTCCGTTCGTAGTCAGCACTGCTTATGTCACGACTGCAAATTTCAGTGCTTATTTAGAATTCCACTTATATGTATAACAAAACAAAAATACACAAAAATCTTTATGATGTATGTACTCATCATGGAACGAAGATGTCATATTCCAAAAATCACGTAAATTGATCAAGTAGTTTCTTTTTTTAAACTAAGAAAATCAGATTTTATAATTAAGCGATTTTTAGTCGGCCATGTTTTTGATCCAGCATAAATAAGGGAGAGACAACTCAATTTTAAGTATTGAGATCAAATTCAGCCTTATATAATAAATATATTAGAATATTAGAATCGCCAGTGCTTGTTGAGATAGTCAGCAGATCGATTTTTAAAAAAAATATCGTTTTAAGCAAAAATAATATTTCGTACTTGTCATGTCGAAAATAGTAATATATCCAAAAATGACGAAAATTTATTGAGTATAACAACCACTATTGTGTTTTTAGTAATAAAAGAAAGTCTATCGCTATAAATTAATATTGCACACCATGAACATGTAATCTCAAACATACGTTGTGAGTTATGACCCTTGTAGGGTCTACTTTATAACATCTAAGAAAAATGCAATTTTCCCCCCAAATTACTTTTAAGTATAAATAACTTTCTAGTCAATGAATTTTCATAATTTTTTTCCATATATTTCTATTTTCGATGTGACAATTAAGTAGGTGATTGTTTTTGCTTAAAATAGTATATTTAAAAATTCGATCTGTCAATTCTATTACAAGCATCAAATCGCCAAAAATCGTAATTTTTTTTACTTGGTTAAAAAAACAAAAAATACTTGATCAATTTAGGTAATTTTTAGAATATGACATCTTGGTACCATGACGAGTACATACATCATAAAGATTTTTCTGTGTTATTTTTTTATTTTTTATTTTTTTTATTTATTTTTTTTTTTTTTAGTGTAATTCTAACTAAACAGCTAAATTTTTCGATATCTATTCCTAAAAAGCATGCATACAAAAAAGGCCCGCATTTTGTAATATCACTTATGTGTTTGCTACAAGGGAACACAAATATATTTGGATTCTTTTGCAGGAAGCCCCAGCAGGCAGCACTCTTTCAACATTAGACAGAAATTCTGCTGACGTAATTAAATGATCTAATTTTTTTTTGTTAAAAGTTAAAGAAGTTGCAGTTTTATTTTTGTTCTCTATTTTTCATGTTTCTAACTTGAGGCCACTGTGTTGTCATTGACCACAAATTATCAACTATCCACAAACTAAAAATAACACGGTTGTAAATAAAATTCTAAAAGTACTTTTGGTAAAGTTGCAGTGTAGTTAACAATAGAAAAGTTGAAAAACAAAATATATATAAATAACTATTACCAAACCTATTACAATTGTTTTATCGACTTGTTCACTTTGAGTATTCTGAAACTGTTTTCTTGCTCTTCTACCTACCTGGATGAGATTTTTTATTTTTTTTTTTTACTCATGAGGTGCCTTAAATAAGTTTCCAGACTTTTTTCGTATGGGCACTTTTATTGATAGTAATCTCTTCCGGCTGCAATGCACTTGTTGTACCATTCCAAGAACTTTACAAGGCGCCATGGAGGTCCTCTTGTGTGAGCATGTTAATGACCCTCGTCATGGCCTCTTTCGTCTCATAACAACAGACTCTAAGGTTTCCGTTGAACTTGGGGAATAACCAAAAGTCACAGGGAGCAAGTTCTGGACTATAGGGAGGGTGAGGAACTGTCTTGATGCCCATCTTAGTGAAATAGTTTGTGACAAGGATGGAGCACCCTTTGGACAAATTTTGCACAAATCTTCCACATCTTCAATTCCACACAAATAATTGTGTGTACAGTTCCCACACTGACATCAAACTGTGCACTTATTGTCTCTATAGACACACAACGGTTCTTATCCATGAAATTCTTTATTTGGTCAACTGACTCTGGTGTTCTGACTTCTTTACTCCTTCCACACCTCTCATCATCCCTGTCTTCCTTGAATCTCTTATGCCACTCAATTCATGCAAGATGATCCAAAAGTAGTCTGAAGCATTTCATATGTTTCTGTGGCATTTTTTTTTCCTAAGTTTAAAACAGAATTTTATTGCATATCGTTCTTCTTTTGTTCTCATGTGCAGATTGCATTTTTGAAATTCACTAGTTGTGGCAATCGGGCTTTAGTAGGGTGTATTCGAATTCTTGCTGTAGCTGTTCATTTTCGACATCTGCGTAACTCTTGCTTTCCTTATGTTGTTATCACATTTTATGAGGGATGTTTCTGACAAAGAGGAAAAATTGCTGTTTTCTGGGTTAGAATCTGTCCATTAACAGTTATCGTTGTCTAGTTTTTTTTTTATGTTGAAGTAATATTTGTTTTGTTAGCTCCTAACATCAAGTGGCTTCATGACTTGTCTGAACCGATTTCCATACGAAAAATGTTTGTCATTCATTTTACTACATGATGCTTATTTCTGAGATCAATTATGAACCATTTATGGCAATTAAATAAACTATTGGTTACCATTTCTATTTCAGTTGTATACTAGAACAAAACACATCCAAATGAATAACCAGCATGCAATTTTTCATTTGAGATTAAACATTTAAGTGTATTAATTATGTGTGTAGGACTTTAAATCAGTTGAAAATAAAAATGACTAAAAATTTCAATCTTTTATCACACTGAAGCACTTCAATAATAAATTAGTGCAGTCGCAAATGCACACCTAAAATCAGTTTTTAACTAATTAAAATTTCTAAAAATACTTCAAAATTTTTTATTTTGCTTTTAATATAATACAAGAAAATAATCTTTTTAATAAATTAAAACAACTTTCTATTCAGGTGATTTAACTAAACAAAAAAATAACCTTATCCACTATATAAAAATATATTTTTAGTTTGTGGTTGTAGATTTTTGCTGCCTCAAGTTATTAAGATTCCTGTTTTATTTATTTTTTTAAATCTTTTTATTGATGCTATAGATATGACCAAAATTCAATGAAACCAAACTTTTGGATTTTTGCTGATTTCTATTCATATTGCTTACAAGCTACAGTGCATGACATTCTTGAAATGAGAATGCCATAGAAGTATAACTGAAGAGCCATTTTAAAATTTCTTGATGGAAAGCAATCGTCCCTCCACTCTATGCTCAAATTTCAACGTTAATTCCATGAACAAAGTTTCTTTTCTAGAACTGCCCACTTTTAAAAAACTTTGTTCCGCTGGGCTTCTTTCCAGCTGACTACAATATGATCATCTTCAAGTCCAATGTAAACAAGTTCTTGTTGAGCCATTCCCTTGAATAGTCAAATTCAACCTAATTTCTACTACTAACGATCACTAGGTTGTTGTCTCAGTAGCCACTGTACACTCATTAACCTTTATCCTTGAGTGACCTTTGAACCTTGATAAGTGGTGACTTATAAAAAAATTTTTTTTATTTTTTTAGAATTAGTTATTTTACATATCAAATCTAGCAGGACAATGGTATATAATTTCAGAGTTGCATAATGATTTCCATTTTCAACCAAAACTCTTCCAATGTTGAGTTTTGGTTTTTGTCTTGGAATATTCTTGGTATGATTGTATGTCTAAACGTTGTATTGGTTCATTTTATGTTTGTTTCATATTTGTGATGTTATGATGAGAGTTGCTATGTGACATCTATAACACGTATGTGTGCCATATGTGTATAATAAACGATACTGATCTTTAACAGGATTTTTATTATAAAAAAAGTTTATGCAAGAGTAAAGAAACTTCATTTAGTGTGCATGCATTGATATATAAAAAAATACTGATGTATCTCTCTACATCGATTTTTAAACTCTTAATTTTTTTTTTTTCATTTTTCTTAAACTTTTTCTTCTAGGGGATGGGACATCCAACCAGATGTCTGACATTTACCCCTATTTTAGTGAGTCCAACCAAGAGATCTTTTCAGGATTCTAGCCGTCCCTTTCAGTGCAATCGTTTGTATTTCACTTGCACTTGGTTCACCGGGTATGCTTGCTATGTACTTTTTAAAGTTCTTTTTCATAAGCCCAGTTGCTCCTATGATGACTGGTATAATTGAAACGTCTTTTAGTATATTTTCCCCCATGATATGTCAAGTACCTTATAAAACTTGGTACATTTTACTATAGGAAGTGTTACCATGTGTGAAGAAATACTTCTCATTGCATTATATACAAAGTAAATTGAATACTAAAATAATTAAAATAAATCTTAAAAAAACAAAACCTTATTTTAAAATTAAATTCTAGAAAATTAAAATTATGGCATTTATACCATAAATTCTTGTTTCGTATTTTAATTTATTAAATGATTTTAAATTTTAAGATTTTTAAAAGCTAAAACTCTGCAAAAATTACCACATATGGTTATACGTGTTTAATTTCTCACTTAATTTCTTGTTCTGTTTTTAATTTCTTGTTAAAAAATATTTTTTATTTTAATATTTAAATTTGTTGTTTCTTTTATTTGTACTTTATTGAAAGATTGTGTGGTAACATAATTCTTAACATTTGTTCAAAATTATTGACTTGTAAGTTTGGAGTTTCCTGAACTTTTCTTCAGTAAAGAACCATCTAAGGCATTTTTAGATTTATTTTTATTTGAATGAATGGTGAGACCCCATTTGCTGCCATGAGTACAATTCTCTTTTCTTCATGCATGCAGTTTTGGGAAAGTTATTGGATAAAAAAAAAAAAAAATGACCTATTTCACCTTGGTTTGCCCTACAAAGCATTTGGAATAATTTTGATCATTTTTTTTTTCTATATTTTTTTCATTTAAAAATCTTTTGAAGTGAGTAATAGTGATAAAGTTTTTCTCTTTTGTTTTATTTTACTTCAGTCGAAGTTCTCAGAAATCAAGGGGCCCACTACCTGAGGCTAACACTTGAACTCTATATGAGATAAATAGATATTCAAATGTTCCATTAAAGTTATCTCTCAAACACTGAGTTAGTAAAGAAATTGAGAACATAATTTCCTCTCCCCAATTAACCATTTTTATACGTTGTAGTATATCTTTCATGTTGATCTCATGGTCTTACTGGATTCCAGGACAAGAATTTATCTAGTCTGGTGGAGTATCCAGCTTCGTGCTATTACTTGAGGTAATATCACTTGGAGAAGGTGCACCATTCCTCGGAAAAGCTGTGGGGTAGCTGCAGTGAGGAGATCTTATTTGGGCTGCGAATACTATGTGATTTTGAATATTTAGTCAGGGTTTACTTCTATGGAAAAAGTATCCTCATTCCAGATTGTTCTGACAAACCCCTGTACAGAGAGACCTTAGACACTCGAGGACAATATCTAGTAGGCATTCAAGATCTCAAGGTAGAATGTGTTGTAGAATGTGATTGCGTTTGATGTTAATATGCACACGTAGGGTAGACTATTAGCCGAGTTTCATCTCGCTTGTATGAAGGCAAAGTCCTGTGAAGAATGAACGCTTCCCTCTGGCCACTTACTCTGTGATCTGGCAATAACTGAAGACTCTGCATGGTATTGTAGAAGATGGATTGGCATTCTTATTAGTAAACGTTGGGGCTTTGGGTACATTATTTAGATTGGTACTTATGGCGATAAACAAAAATAAAGAAAAACTTTTATATTGTACCTACTTTCACTGATTGAGGATGGTATATTCCAAAAATCACAAAAATTGATCAAGTAGTTTTTGAAAAAACAAATTTACTGGGTTTTTTTTTTTTACTGATAAGTGAAGGCCAAAGCCATTTTAAAATTCTTTAAATTTTGTTTATATAAAATGATCCTTCTAAAATAATGTTTTCATTATTTGAAAATTTTATTTTGTGAAAAAAAAAAATATATTGAAAAATTTTTTTAAATTAAAAATACATGTTAATACTTATTGTTTGGTTTTAAATTGTATGTTTTGGTTGTCTTTCCGACATTAAACAAAAACAACAAAAAAAAAAAAAATCTGAAATGAAAGTCAGTTGTCTGCCCTTGATTCCTTCATGGCGTTACCCCCTGCTCCCCCACTCGTCTTGACTGATATGGAATAAAAATTGATTTTCTTGGAAAGAACAAACAAAAAACTAGTTGATCAAATTACATGATTTTTGGAACATTTCATCTTCATTTTATGACTGGTACATACGTGATACAGACTTTTTTGTATTTTCTTTACTTTTAATTGCCGCCATAAGTGCCAATCTGAATAAGCACCCATTATTGAAATATTACTGGTTAGTGTTGGATAGACAGTGTACTTAAAATGCTTATGGTTTTAAACTCCAGCCTTTTTTATTTTTAAGAAATTGCAATTTCTTAATGACCATGCCTGATCTTTTGACTCTGTATTGGCAATCTAAGAAGATGGTAATAATTTTGGCAGCAATGTTCCACTGATAATTGGTTCTGGATAATTACTGTATCACCCTCCTGAAGATGACGGAGATTATGTGCATGTCTCTATCTCTTTTTATCATTCAAATGCTGCGTTGATGAAAACTCATCACAATGTTGTACTGCATCTCCCCATTCGATGAATGGTTTTAAAGAATACGTTGAATTCAGAAAAAAGTTGAGTCAACTGTGAAGTAGAAGTTATACTGATAATAGAACAATACATTGGATGGAAGAGTTACATTTGAACCCTGGCAACTTGTCATTGTCTAATGAGACTTGAGGACTTGTATTGCCATTTATTCTTGTAATCTCGAAAGGAAAACTGATAGAACTTCTGTTCACTATACCAATTCTCAACTTTGATGTTTTCTCTCAGCTATCAAATCTGTTCTTCGGATGCTGCACTTCAATTTCTTGTTCTCTGTCAGTGGAGGAGAAATCCTTCACGACTGAGACAATTTTTATTTTTATTCCTTTTCTCCACGTTAAAAAACGACCCTGGTGTCTAACTCTGTCCCGTGGGGAGGCATTGTAAATAGGAACTCTCTGTCCTCCCCAATTTGTCCTTCTTAAGGCAGCTATTCCCCTCATATGTAAATTAATGCCACATATAAAAAGAATTCATCTACAAACCCAAGTTTTTATTTTTATTTTATTTTTTTATTTACTACGTCTTTCTATGATTTTGGCACCTGACAAGTCAAACAGATATGCTGCCGTTTGTATCAGTAGTTTCTTCTACTATACCCCCTCCAAGGTCCTGGATATGACCTTAAATTATATCCGATGGTGAGGCCCCAGCTTGCAGGCTTTGGGGAGTGCAGAGACACCCTTTAATTGCCATTGTTTCCAGGTCTACTCTGACCTGGAGTGGTAGTACCTCTTAGGGCCCCAACTATGGGTTAAATAGAAACCGACTTGAAAAAAAAAACCCAAATATATTCTATTAAGAAATTGTTCTTCAAAATCATCAAATAACCTGAAAAGGGTTGATATGCTGTACGCCCCCCCCCCCCGGATATCATTATAACACAAATGGCAAAGAGACGGCGATAGCCTTTGACGGATACTTCTGCATAAGATCAGAGAGATCTTCCTCATTTCTATCTTCCTCGTTATCATTGTTATCATTAGCTGCCGATTCTATCATCATCTCTTCTGGTTTTGTAGGAAAGTTCTGCTCTTATTCTAAAAGACAATAAAGGCTCAGGATCATCCTCAAATGGTACAGTGTTTTCATCATCGTCCCCAAAGTGGAAAATGGTGCGGATATCTTTCGCATAACCTGTTAGGAATTTCACTTTTTTTTTCTTTATAGAAACGAACAATCTTTTGTAGAAGAATAACCTTCCGTTATTTGGACGAAGGCAATTAAAAACCAACAAGTTATTGCATTCAAAAACAAATTATATTCACAATTATAATTACAAATTCAATAAAGAGTAATACTTAGGTCAGTTTGAAGTTTGGTAGTTTCCAAAACGATTGTTCTGCAGAATGTTCTTTTTTGTTGAAGAAAATTAGGTAACAGAGGTGAGAAGTGTTTTCAGTCCTTTCAGTAAATTCTTTTCTTGAACTCTGCTCATCCAAGGTTCTTTTTTAGTGTTTATATATAGCCTCTCCTCAAGTAAAAGTGGGTAATTTGCATAAAGTCACACATTCAAATTGCCCTAAAAAGTCTTAAGAATATTTCCAACAAACCTAGGACACCAACCATCACTCTGCAAGCTCGCGTAGTGTCTTTTGTGATAATCTTTTAACACCGTGATAACTCTTTTCTCATCATTTCTCAAAGAATGTCATGCTTGCTCTTTGAAATGGTATGGTACTACTAGGTAATGTCTGCGCTCGGGAGTTGGACCTCCTTTAGATTGTTATGAGCTGGAGTGCCAGACATAGGTGCGCAATTTCTTTCTATCATTGAAAGCAGTTGTGGCAAATTGATTTAGCAACCACACCACACCACACACCAGTCTTAAGAATTTGAATGATTGCTGCAAAGTTTTGCAGTAAGTTGTGGGAAGGTTTGATTTGTTTCCGTCTTGGAGTTGTAGGCGACCGGTTTTAATGTGATATCATGCATTTGGAAATAAAGTCCCATGTGTTAATTTATTTGTTAAAATACTTTGTAGTTAATACGTGTTCACTATCGACGGTGACCATGTTTCCAGGTTTATTTATTTATTTTTTAAAATCTCGGCTAGCAAAGGGAGACAATACGTTTTTCCTGTCATGAGTTGTCTCCCTTATTCTTACACATGAAATGGAAGTGAACAAATACCTTTCATTGAATTATACAAAGTAAATTAAATTGAATACTAAAATAAGTAAAATAATTCTTGAAAAAAAAAAAAAGAAAAAAAAAAAAAGCTTATGTTAAAATTCTAGAAAACTTATGCAATAAGTTCTTGTTTGGAATTTTAATTTATTAAATGCTTTTAAATTTGTAGATTGTTTAAAACAAAAAAATGTGCAATGCAATTACCGCAACTAAAAAATTACCGCATATGGTTATGCGGGTTTAATTTCTCGTTGTTTAATTTCTTGTTTTGTTTTTAATTTTTTTGTTAATTTCTTTAAATTATTTTGGATTTTATTATTAAGTTGGTGCAAAAATTTCGTTTTTTGGTGTTCGACTATATATAAAAAAAAACATTATTTTTGCATCAACCTAATATTTAAATTTGTTGTTTCTTTTATTTGTATTTTATTGAAAGATGGTGTGGTGTGGTAGGTGTGTCAGAAACCGATCGTAAGAATGTGTGAAAAAAATTGAATAATTCGACTTCCTATTTTTACAAACTTATAACTACTTGAAAAATGTAATTCAAACCCTAATTTTTTTTTCAATTAAAGGAGCAAAGACCAAATTAAAAAAACAAAAACATTTAATAGCAAATTATGCAATATTTATTTTTTTAAATCGGTTTTCTTTAAAAAAGATTTGAAGAAAATAAATAAAATTTTATTTTTTCGGTTGTAAAAAATCGATAATAAATTTGAAAAAATCATTTACCTATAAAAAATACTATTGGATGTTTAGTTCCATTCTTCATTGTTCAGAATTTATCCATATTTATATTTTAAATTCCATTTATTTGAGAATTTTTTAAACGACTGTTTTGAAAAAAAAGCGCGATATCGCAGCATTTTTACGTCGCATCGAAAACCGGAAATCGCCATTTGAACTACAGATGGACAGAGGCAGTAAAAACCACACATTCATGTTAGCCGTCTAGCCTTGCACGTAAAGAAATTTGTGCCTCCATACCTGAAAACTAGTCACATTTTACTTATAATTTTTTGTCTTTAAAAAAAAACAGTTGAAATTTTTTTTTTTTTTTTCTTGAAGAAATACACAACTTTTTGATTTAATATATTTAATTTCCACTTTATGGAGTGAATTTTTTTTAATATCTAAAAAAAAGCATTGGATGAAATAGAAATAATTTTCGTAATAAAATGAAACTTTCTGTGCAATATACGAAGATAAGATTTTGTTTTAAAAAAAACATGGTTTAAAAAAAAAGGTTTTAAACTTTGGACTTTACAGGTAAATTTCTAAAAAATACTTCTTTTTTTTGTTTTAAATTTGCATATATTATTTATTGATCTTTTATCTTCATTTTGTGATATAAAACTTTGGTACATAAATTATTAAAATTTTAATAGACATTTCAAAATGGGGGGGTAATTAAAAAAGAAAACATTTGTCTAAAATATTATATTCGGTTTATTGGAAAGAGCATAAAATTTCGCATTGATCCTGAAAATATCGTAAAAATTTAACCAATAGAAAAATTTTGATAGATTTTTAAAGTTTAAAAATTGAAAAAAAATTAACTCGTAAAATTCAATTGATTTCATTACGTAAAAAAAAAAATGGCTGCATGAAGGCGCGGCGGCACTTTGTAAACACTGTTTTTTTTTTAAATAAAAAATATTTCTATTATTTTTCAAACAACTTTAATAGTTTATTTTGGAAGTATATTCCATAAAGAAAATAAACAACCCACTTTTAAAAGAGAAATTACGAGTTTTTTTTTATATTTTATTCGCAGTTTCGTGTTAGGGGTGTCAAAAATTCCTCCAAAATTCTGATAAACCTAATGGTGTGGTACCATACTTTTCAACATTTGTTCAAAATTATTAACTTGTAAGTTTGGAGTTTCTTGAACTTTTCTTCAGTAAAGAACCATCTAAGGCATTTGTAGATTTTTTAGGATAAATTATTAATTTCTTTCATGCAACCAGTGTAAATCTGCATATTTTTTCAATACCAATATAAACATAGTGACTGTATATATATAAGAATAACATTGTATCTACGGTGGTTATTCTTTAAACTTTATAAAAAGTGTCTTTCAGATGTTTATTAATAATAACTCTGATTAAAACAAATATTTTAAAATTTTAAATTGTGTGAAGGTAGATGGCAATTTAACATACAAATTTAATGCTAAATGAGCTCCTTTTGGATCCGTATTGGACATTTTTTTATGCTGTAAATAAAAATATTTATTCTGATTATACATGTTAAAAATCATAAAACTTCTTCAATCCTCAAAATGGAGAAAAGGTATACAGTGAATGTGTAATGTGACCATTAAAAGTTAATTTATTGTTTAAAACACACACACACACACACACACACACACACACACACACACACACACACACACACACACACACACACACACAAGTTCTTGGTGAGTCGTCCCTTTAAGTAATCTAATTTACCAAATTTCCATTACTAACAATTACTACGATATTGTCCCATTGACTACTGTACACTCATTAACCCTTATCCTCGAGTGGCCTCCAGGCCTTGATAAGTGGTGACTGTGTATAAAAAAAAAAAAAAAAATTTTTTTTTTTACATATTTAAGATAAGTAAATATTCTATTCATAACGTGTGTTAATTACGTTCATCAGAAAAAAGAAGGTTTAGAACCGTTAAGTCTGTCCATGGGACAGATAAAATTCATCCCCACCTTTCCAAATAGTACAATTATTTGAATTGTTTTAATGTATATTTTCAGAAAAAAAAAACCCAACAAAAAACACCTTGCCTTCCAAAATATGAATCAAAGTTATATATAAATAAGACTGCGATAAAAAAAAAAAAAAAAAAAAAAAAATGTCAAGTAGTTAATTTTTGACACACCTGTCAACAATTTAAATCGTGTATCAATTGTTAAAAGATAATGTTTTAATTTTACAAACGGGCCAACATATATTACAATGTTCATTGACTGAAATCATGGAATTTTTTTTTATTGTATGTGCGGCATTGTTTTTGTAGTTAATTATTTAGACAATACCATTACAATGTCAGAAATCTTTTCCTAACATGTGTACTTTTTTAAAAACGTTGGAATACACTGAATAATTATGATTACACTCGTTTAATTAATCTTGTACCATTTTCTACTGTTCACTGGTTGCAAGATTTGTATAGTTTCATAAACGTTTTAAAAGCTACACAATTGTTATAATTAGTAAACTATTCTAGAATCTGGCAGCTTCTTGTTCGAGTAAGTACTTTTTTGATGATATTATATAGGTAGTCTTTTTAATTTATTGTGTCTTCATTATGTGAGGACTAATTCTAGTCAGAATACTATATCTAAATATTAAAATAATTTATTTTTAAGGAAATAGGGAATATTGTTTCGGTCATTTTTTTTATTTGATTCTTAGTTTTGTCATTTTTTCTGAGCAACACCAACATGTAGGTAGCTAGTACTACCAGATCAGGCTGTCTGAAGATAACGGGTACCTGAGCCAAAATACACCAAACATTGATTTTTTTATTTTTTTAATTTTTTTAACCTTTCCCTTTGCAAAACTGAATCCTGTCAAAAACAAAAACAATAATTTTCCTCTCTACAAACCAACCAAACCAAACACCATGAATATATATGCACAGACTCAGTATGTTTGTTGATTAGAGAACATAGATTAGAATCAGATGAAAAAGTCTACATGTGCTTTTTTAAAAAAAAATATTTTTTTTTACATGGTAGTCAAGGCCCAGAAGCCACTTGGGGATAAGGGTTATTGCGTGTACAGTAATCAATGCGATAGTATCGTAGTAATCGTTAGTATTGGAGATTTGATAAAGTGTCTTACTTAAGGGGGCGGTTCATCAGGAATTTGTTTATGTTGGACTTAAAGACATCCAAGTTGTAGTCAGGTGGGAAACAGGTGGGAATAGAGTTCTACAGGCATGCACTTCTAAGAAAGAAGCTTTATTCATGGAATCTACGTTTTGATTTTGGCACAGATAAAGAGTGGGGAAAATCTTTGACAGTGGTTTCAGCTAAACAGATGTTTTTTGTGAAAGATTGGCGAGGGGGGACCAGAGATTGGAGCTCAGATGAGCACTTGCCATGGAAGTAACAATAAAACAAAGACGGGCTCGCAAGTCTCTTCTGTGGGAGAGAGGTTGCAGGGAAGAGAAAAGGGCATCCCCCACTAAGCCACAAAGTCTATTTTGTACTCTGTCAAGGCAAGATAGGCATTTTTTAGCAGCTCCTGCCCATATGTGGCAGCAGTACTCCATCCTTGGACATACTTGGCTTTTATACAGATAGAGAATTGCATCATCAGTGAGATATCTTCTGGAGTGGTAGAAGGATCCTACCATTTTTCCAGCGACCTTGGCAACAGACTTAATGTACGTGTTCCATTTCAGGTTAGGAGTAAAGGTCAATCCAAGAAGCTTGTCAAAACATGGAGCTTCCCCAAGACGAGAGCTATCCATTTCAATTGATGCCAGATGGGGATCAGACCATTGATGATTTAAAGATAGGAGCTTGGTTTTAGATGCATTAAAAGTAGCCAGCCACCTCTTCCCCCACTGTACCACGCACTCAAGATCAGAGGAGAGAGAATCAGAGAGAACTTTGTCATTTACGGCCTTTGATGTGTTGCCGTAGATGATCGTGTCATCAGCAAAGATGTAAACGAATGATTTAAGTATGTGTTTTGGAAGATCATTGATGTAGATCAGGAAGAGAGTTGGGCCCAGGATAGAGCCCTGAGGGACTCCCGCATTAATACTCTGGGCCTCTGATTTCTGCCCATCAACCACTACTCTTATGTGCTTAAAATACACTTTGCAACACAGCATTAGTTACTTATATTTCTTCTGTCATTCTCCTGCTCCTAAGACTATTCTGCTTGACTGTGTCTCTGATAGTATTGATACAACACTCTTTAGATCTGAGCAATCAGTAATTGAATCGACCCGACTTTAAAAAAAAGAAATAAGCTTAGTGATATTTTTTCACCATTCACTAATAACATCCAGTGTGAATGCACCTGAAGATAGTCGGATGTTACATCGGCCAAAACGTGAAAATAAAAACAACCAAGATGAGAACAAACAATTCAAATAATTTAATAATATGCCTGATATTTCTATCTGAAATAACGTTCATCTTGTGAACGTAGTCATTTCAAATACTGTTTTTCGAAAGTGACTTTTAATGAAAAACATTTTTCTTTTTTTTTCTTCTTGCTCAGTTTTACTTTCTTTTCTTCGTCTGTGTCTGAGGGTTGGAAGTTCTGCCATATTTGACATGACATGAGATAGAAGTAAATTTTTATGGCTGGATGCTCATTCCTAACACCAACCCCTCCAATGGGACAACTATTTTGTTGAGGCACAATCATTCTCTGCTAACTGAAGCAATTTGCTTGTCTGTTAAGATGGTCATCCTCACAATTATGTTGTTTTCTGTTGAGCCGTTATCATACTTTCGTTGGACACCGTGGGAACGACTGCTATTATCCATGCGGATAACAGGATAGTTTTTTCAGGTTTACTCCTCTAGATCCGACATGTTTTTCATGCATATTAACAGGGTTTCTTCTTGAAGAATGTGACTCTTCACCGTGCACTACGGAGAGGCTATCACAAATTTTAGTTGCAAAAGGTGATATTTTATGAAATCATATAGTGCTGGGTGCATGGAGACTAGTTGATGACGCTACAGAAAGTTAACTCGGAAAGGTGCGACTCCTCTGCGTAACCCCTTAACCTTCACGCATAAATTTTGTATAATTCACCATTATTACATTTAAGTTGTTCAAGCAACTGTTGCCATCCTAGTTGTTGACACAGTGTCTTGAAATTGGAGAAAAACAGAATTTTAGGAGATATTGAAATCAGAAAAATTTGTGCCTATTTTCTGATGCCAAAAACGATGCCTTTGTTTGTTTGTTTTCATTTAAAACATAATTTTCCGTTAATAGTATTATTGATAAAATTATACATATTTATTGATTTTTAAATTGCCAGTAAAACTGAAATCTATAACCACCCCCCCTCCCCACCACAAATGTATTTTTACATTTGTGAAAATATATGCACATATTGCATAAGTTTTAAAGATAATCCATTAAAAATAAAAAAACAAGTGAAGCATGCATAGTCCCCAGTGAGTGCACAGTGAACGAGACATAAAAAATTATTAAGTTCAGCACCCCCTCCCCCCAGTTAGCCCAAAACGTCCCCATGGGACGTCAAATCCTGGTGAAAATGAACAAACGGTGCAGTTTTAGGCCTTAACATATATAAATTTGAATTCTGTATCATGCAAACAAAGAAATGACTAGGTCCATCACCCCCCCCCCATTTAACCCCAAAAGTCCCCAAGACCTTAACATCTTTAAATTTGAGTTCAGCACCATGCAAAACTGCCAAATAGACATACACAGAAAATTTTGGACAAATATGGTAAAATAGTCCCAAAAATGGAGTGTTTTTATTAGCCCTAAAAGAGCTCCTGGGGCACACCCAAGAACTACTGTGAAACAAAATTATAAAGAAATTAGTTAGTAACAACTTTTCAGAAAGTTTTATAAAAATTCAAGGCATCAATTTTTTTTAATAAGCACAAAAGTGTCAATTTTAGCTATTTTAACCTGAATGACACCCTAAGGGGGCAACCGGAGTTTTTCTGGAAAATCCGTTCTATTACTTTTTTACTCATATCATGTTTAATGTGTGTGCAAAATTAAAAAAACTTCCAAGGTGTAGTTATTGAGAAAAGTGCAGACAGACGAACGAACGAACGAACGAACAAGGGTGAATTCATAGGTTTACCCTCCTTTTGTCGGGAGAACAAAAATACTCTATAGCAGTTACTAAATAATATAAGTCCTCATTCCTCATCTAAAGAATTTCTAAACAACATCGTTACATTTAAACAATTCTTTTTACAGCTGAAAGGATATTTGATTTGTATTGTTAGAAGAAACAGATTCGAAAGCATTTTTCAAATGCAATTACTTTTGGAATGTATGTTTTTTGTCTGTGTTCATTCAAATAAAAAAAAAAAGACACTTTTCCTATTTGGTTACATTCTAAAGTTATTGTTAGCCAAAACTTGTTATAACAATTTTGCTAATTGCATTTGAAAAGACGTATGGGTATTTCTTTAATAGTTTTATTAAAACTATGGTTGAATTATTTAAAAATATTTATCTTAAACTAGCCGGATCCGTGGAAATTTCACAGCGGCATCTTTCATATGTAATATATTACTGCTGAGCATTCTGTAGACGTTTAGCGATATTATTTTAGCCCTTTTGCTAAAACTGTAAAAATATTTATCTAAATAATTTGGTTAATGTAGTGTCAGAGTATATCTGGTTATTACGGTTTATCTTCAATATCCTTATAGGAATCTGTGACATATTTCCATTGTATGAATGCCCTGCACAAACAGAAACCCAACTATATCATTATACCATCTTTAGACAGAACAAATACTACCCTTGGGTGGTCCTAGCTAGAAGACAAAGGTGTATTTTAGTTTCACGTATGGTCCAAATGAATATCATTTTTTTTTTTTTTTTTAATTAAAATTTTTTTTTTTTTTTTTTTTTTACATTGCCTTTTCAATGATCGGGAGATCCTATTTATTAGAAAGGAGGATAGAAAGTGATAACATACTACAGACATTAAATTATTAGTATATAGATATGCTAGTTTAATGTTCGTAGTATGTTATCCCCTTCTGTCCTCCTTTTTAATAAATAGGATCTCTGATAAAATAATTTATAATCTGGAAACTGTGACACATGTACATATGTATGTTGAAGGTACTACAGTACTAATATATAGACTAGCTGTATCTATCCGGTGTTGCCTGGGAGTCGTTTTAGTTTGATTTTGGTTTCACTCATTACCTTATACTCCTTCTCTACCTCTTCCTCTTGCCCTTTGAGTTAACAAATTTCTTGTAATATATATGTGTAGTTTTGCCGAATACAGATGAGAATACTGGCTATCAGATCATGGCTCTTGTTATGATCCCAATGATGGACCCTAATTTGTGTTACAATTTTCAGTCACTTTAATGTAGGACTGCACGAACATAAAGTCATTGAGATGAGAAATAGAATTTTAAATTCTAATGAATAAGATATTGAAAAAAGGTGGAATTCTTTGAAAGGTCAAGAAAGCATTTAATTTTCAATTCTTAACAAAAAGTCAACATTGTCGACTTGTTTGTTCAAGTGGAGAGCTTTGTTTATAATTTGCAATATCAAAGTTACTTGTTAAGTATGAAGTCGGTTCACTGGAGGCAAAATGTTGGGAAATAACTTTGGAGCACAAATTCTAAGCATTTCTCCACAAAATAAAATGGTATACATAAACAGAAGTATGTATCAAATTAAAATGAAAATAATAATTGAATTTTAAAACAAAAATAGTTAATTAATGAAATGTCCTCTTGGGAATCAGTACAGAAATTAATAAACCCTATGATTTCTGTTGCTTAGATATCTGTGATCTATCAGATGTTGGTTTCTCTTGTGTTCGTTTGAAAAGAGCACTCTTAGTACAGGTGTTATATAGTAGGGACTGTACGTCAATAATGATTAAGTCAGCTAGTATGGATTTTGATAAGGGTCAAACTTGGTGCATGTCATCATAAGCCAAATCTGCAAAACAGAATCGTTCCCAGAGATAAGGTGGTGTAAAATTGAGGCAGAGGGCGGCAGGTCAAACAGTAGGTAAAACAGAAGTATAAGAAGAGGAATAACATATTTTTCAAGCTGAAAGAAAATGGGTGTTTTTAAATTGCTCTCTTGGTAGAAGCCATACAAATGAGACACTGCCAACAATGTAGAAAACTGAAAATCAAAGGGTGAAATATTACTACAATGTCTCTGTTCATGTGCCACTCATTTCAGTTAGGAAGTTAACTGAATAACTAGTCAAGAGAACCTTAGTCTCTCTTTCTTTCTCAAATCAACGTGGATTCCATGAGCAAAGCTTCTTTCTTAGAACTGCAGGCCTGTGGAACTCTGTTCCGTCTGCTTGCTTCCCACCTGACTACAACTTGGATGTCTTCAAGTCCAACGTTAGCAAATTCCTAACGAACCGTCCCCTTAAGTAAACACTTCATCAAATCTCCACACTAATGTACTGTACTTGCAATAACCCTTATCCCTGAGTGGCTTCCGGGCCTTGATAAGTGGTGACCACCGTGTAAAAAAAAAAACAAAAAACATTCAATTCTCTCCAAATAAAACGTTGAAGAAAACTCTTGGTGAACGTCTCCTTGTGTCTTCTTTCTTCATGAAAAGAAGTGGAAAGCACATAAAAGACCAACTTAAATTATCCTCACCCGATAAGTTTTACAAAATTCAAGTTTAAAAAGCAATTTAACCCTCTTAACATATCTGTCATAAAATTGTGACAAATCTAGCATCCTACATATCAGGTGCCTTCAATAAGTTTCCAGACGTTTTTGTACAGACATTTAAAATTGTTGTAGACTCTTGAAAACTCAGTATGTTATTGCTATATCATTTTATGAAAAGACTGACCAATTTTTATGATTTCAGGTTCAAATAAACAGCTTAGCAGGATTGGAATACACCCTACTAAACCTTGATTGTCACAGCTAGTAAATTTCAAAAATGCAATCTGAATGGGAGGACACTTTAGAAGAATGATATGTAATAAAATTCTGTTTTAAACTTGGAAAAAAATGCCACAGAAATGTATGGAATGCTTCAGATTGCTTTTGGATCATCTTGCATGAATCGAACATCAGTTTTTAAGTGGCATAAGAGATTCAAGGAAGACAGGGAGTCTTTGAGGGATGATGAGACGTGTGGGAGGAGTAAGGAAATCAGAACACCAGAGTCAATTGACTAAATAAAGAATTTCATGGATAAGGATCATTGTATGTCTATAGAGACAATAAGTGCACAGTTTTATTTACTTGCCTCCCCACGAGGGAAGAGTTAGACACAAGGTCGGTTTTTAATGTAGGGAGAATCCAGCTTCCCAAAAAGGGGCACAAAAATAAAAATTGCTTTAATCTAGAAGGACCTCTCCTCCACTGATCGAGGTCACAAAAGGTGAAGTATAGCATCAGAACAGATACTACACTTTGCTTAAATAAGTGCACAGTTTGATGTCAGTGTGGGCTGTACACACAATCATTTGTGAGGAACTGAAGATGCAGAAGATTTGTATGGAGTTTATCCCAAGAGTGCTCAGAAGATTAGAAAGAAAGGGGAATGGCACAATTTGATGAACATAGAGATAATATCTTATTAACATGTCAAGGAGTATTAGACGTTAATAGATTTAGATTTGGTCACATGGAACAAAAATGAAAACCCCAAAAAATATTCAGTGAAATAAAGGAGATTTTACGTGCTTCTACACTATTGGGACAAGATTTTGTAGTCAACAAATGGACTTTTCAGATAAAAAGCAAGGGTTTCAACTGATTTTTGTCGATTTTTATAAGTTACAATGGTAGCTTTCAAATTATGCAGTCGAAATTACCTGAATATTAATGAATTATTAAAAAAAAAAAAAACTTTAATCGTGGTAGCAGATGAAAAATTACGGCCATTTTGTTTAAATTGAAGCAGAAAATTACTTCCCTTTTGAGCTCTCCTGTGTTTTATGATCATTTTCATCAAATTTTATTTTTTATTTTTTTTAATAAATAATTTTCTACCTTATTGATTTTTGTAATTTTTGGATATAATCAATAATCATCTTTAAAATACGAAGGAATACGTAGATACCATTGTTTTCATGTGAAATTCAGTATTACGATTTCCGAAATTTCGTCCCAACAGTGTAGAAGAGCCGAGATTTTTGTTTTCTATTTGTAAGCCATGTCCAAATACTAGTATTTAAATTACTTTCTTTGGGAAGCGTCACTTAACCAGAAATCCAATGAATGTTTACTTGTAAGACTGATGATTGAAAATAGAGAAAGACTAATTAAACTGGTCGATTTCGTTTTAACGCAGAATTTGGCCACTGAATGACACCATGCATTTCAGCACTTTGAATTTGACCTTTCTAGACAGTTTTAAAATTGTACAATGATAGCAGGGAAACCTGACGTTGCCCGGGATTGAATGATGATCAACAAATGTTTCACACGCCCATATTTTTTATTGTATTCGAAATCTGTGAAATTGCTCATTTTTCAATCAAATTGATTGATTGCCTGCTAATTTTTATTTCTGTTCCTATCCAGAATTCCCCTTTTTAGGGAGCTGGATTCTCCCCACATTAAAAACTGACTTTGTACCTAACTCTTCCCTCGTGGGAAGGCAAGTAAATAAAACTGTGCACTTATTGTCTCTATAGACATACAATGATCCTTATCCTTGAAATTCTTTACTTAGTCAATTAACTCTGGTGTTCTGACTTCCTTACTCCTCCCACACGTCTCATCATCCCTCAAAGACTCCCCGTCTTCCTTGAATCTCTTATGCCACTTAAAAACTGATGTTCGATTCATGCAAGATGATCCAAAAGCAATCTGAAGCATTCCATACGTTTCTGTGGCATTGTTTTCCAAATTTAAAACAGAATTTTATTACATATCATTCTTCTAAAGTGTCCTCCCATTCAGATTGCATTTTTGAAATTTACCAGCTGTGACAATCAAGGTTTAGTAGAGTGTATTCCAATCCTGCTAAGCTGTTTATTTGAAGTTGAAGTCATAAAAATTGGTCAGTCTTTTCATAAAATGATATAGCAATAACATACTGAGTTTTCAAGAGTCTACAACAATTTTAAATGCCTGTAAAAAAACGTCTGGAAACTTATTGAAGACATCTGGTATGTAGTAGCATTACAAGTTGATTTTTTTTCTTTTTAGATAATTGTCATTTTCTCAACTTGCATGAAAAGAGCTATGTAAAAGATGCTTAAGACCGTTTGAATTAAGCAAATACCACCAGTAATTTGATTGGATATGGCTGAAATTTTATAGGCTATAATAAACAAAGAAGTCTATCTCTACTGGTATTTGATTTTTATTTTTACGACCATAGGAAGCAAAGTTATGACCGAGCTAAGTTGACTAAGAATCTTTCAAAATTGATGAGATAAATCCGTATATATCATCCATTTCTATATAGATAATAGTTTTAGAATTATTTTTATGTATAATATGTAAATATTTCATAATTATTAATTGTGCGGAAATTTCTTTAAAATGTTATCTTTTATAGAAATTCAAATCGCTTAAAGGGAAATGATGACAGCGATGGTTAGCTATGCATATTAACGAGTTTGTATTCTCTTATTTGTCAGCAATGGTTAGCTATGTGTATTAACAAGTTTGTATTCCCTTATTTGTCAGCGATGGTTAGCTATGTGTATTAACAAGTTTGTATTCCCTTATTTGTCAGCGATAGTTAGCTATGTGTATTAACAAGTTTGTATTCCCTTATTTGTCAGCGATGGTTAGCTATGTGTATTAACAAGTTTGTATTCCCTTATTTGTCAGCGATAGTTAGCTATGTGTATTAACAAGTTTGTATTCCCTTATTTGTCAGCGATGGTTAGCTATGTGTATTAACAAGTTTGTATTCCCTTATTTGTCAGCGATGGTTAGCTATGTGTATTAACAAGTTTGTATTCCCTTATTTGTCAGCGATAGTTAGCTATGTGTATTAACAAGTTTGTATTCCCTTATTTGTCAGCGATGGTTAGCTATGTGTATTAACAAGTTTGTATTCCCTTATTTGTCAGCGATGGTTAGCTATGTGTATTAACAAGTTTGTATTCCCTTATTTGTCAGCGATAGTTAGCTATGTGTATTAACAAGTTTGTATTCCCTTATTTGTCAGCGATGGTTAGCTATGTGTATTAACAAGTTTGTATTCCCTTATTTGTCAGCGATAGTTAGCTATGTGTATTAACAAGTTTGTATTCCCTTATTTGTCAGCGATGGTTAGCTATGTGTATTAACAAGTTTGTATTCCCTTATTTGTCAGCGTATTAACAAGTTTGTATTCCCTTATTTGTCAGCGTATTAACTAGTTTGTATTCTCTTAAAAATAGAAAACTGTTTTTTCTGCTTTCAAAACGAAAGCAGAAGAAAAGTTTCATTTTTTATTCTGGGTTTGTCAATTTAAAAAAATTATCAAGTTTTTCAAATATGATTTCCAAACAATATTATTTTGTTGTTTTTAACGCTTGTAGTACACCTGTACTAAAAGCGTTAAAAAAATAACAGAATGTACTAAGTACATACATTTGTTTTTTTAGTGGTAAAAACAAACAAACAAACAAAAAAAACAAATATATAACAAATAAAAGGTACTTGTGCACTTATGCTACCATGCTGAAATAATAATGTTATTATTTAGAAACCCATTCTTAAAATAGGGAAGGAAGGGTGTTTTGTTAACTATTCTGTACTTCCACCTAACAATTAAATAAAATATATTGTGAAACTTGAATTTATTTTTAACTCATTGTCAAGACCATTTTTTTGAATCTGTAAAACAAACCTGTTTTTTTTTTTTTTTTAACTGAAGATATCTAAATAATAATAATTAGGCAGTTCGATAAAGAATTTAATTGTGATGCATTTTGTAAATTCTTACCTTGTTTCCACCTTAACATTTTTCTTTAAAATGACTATCTTAAGGTTTTTGTGTATACTGAAAACGAATATCGCATTTAAATTTTCCACATTTTGGATATTAAGCAATGTAATTTCTTATGTTATTGCTGGTGGCCATCTTGGTATGTGTGTTTGTGCATAGTTTCTTGGGGTTAGGTTTGCACGCTTGCGCATACTAAGATGGCTACCAGCAATAACATAAGAAATGACATTGCTTAATACCTGGGAAACTATTTATTTGCAGAAAATTTACATGCAATATTTGTTTTCAGCATACCCTAAGACCTAAAAAAGTGCTTTCCACTTCTTTTCATAAAGAAAGAAGACACAAGGAGACGTTCACCGAGAGTTTTCTTCAACGTAACTGTAACATTCTATTTTTTTACTCTTCTATTATATTTTGTATTTTGCCAGTAACATTAATTGTTTATATTAACATATGCTGCTTTGACTTTATTACATGATTTTGTGTGTTGTCGGCTTCCTTTGTCCATCTTTTCTAAATTATTCTACTTGTATCAGCATCAGAGGACAGAATTTATCAACTTACCTGTATTAAATGCTGAAAACCCTTTTTATTTATCTGTTTTTGTGAAATTTCCAAAATTTATGATGCATTTTTTTTCTCATTTTATTTTTGTAGTGTAGTCCAATATTGCATCTCCGTTTGAAGAAACCGAAATCCCGTAAAAAAGTGAAATGGACAAATGATACTGTTGATAATGAAAGCATGGGAAAAAAGAAGTCTAAATGTAAGTAATTGGACTATTTAATAGATGTAATTTAATTCACTATATCAATCCGGTATTGCCCGGGAGTTTTGTTATCTTTATTAATGAGGCGGATGTGGGGTGAGGTTGGCGTATAGTTAAAATAATGTTCTGACTCTGAATTCCATAATTTTAATAACAAACGTAAATTTGTAGATTGAAGTTGTTTTAATTTTTCAATGGAAATTTAAACACAACTAAAATCAATTGCTTAAAATCAGGATAAAAAAAGAACATATAATAAAAAAAAATGTACCATCTAAAAAAATGATGATCCATTGTGGATTAACACACTTTACTACCTCATAAAAAAAAAATAATTGAAGTTCTGCTTTTTTAGGTGATTACATGTGAACACTGGAAAATGGAAAGAAGGGAAAAAATTATTTTAGAATTTAGAGTAGAAGATCAGTTTCATATACATTTACTGCAGAGGGCAGTTAATGTGGAGAAAACCAGCTCCCCCAAGAATGCACTCTGAGCGATTACCAAAAGTGAATGGACAGTTAGGGGTGTAACAGATGTCAGGTAATAAACCAGACCTTTTTCCGAAGGAGGTGGTAATGTTTGGGAGGATGGCCTCTTAGATGAAGAAGGTATGAATAAAAAGATGAGCTTGCAAAGACAGTTAAAAAAAAAAAATAGATAAAATTTAAAATTAGTCTTTCAATTCACTGTATCTCTTTCTCTTTCTCCCCTTTCTTTTTTCTCTCCTCCCTTCTTTCTTCTCCCCCTCTTTTTTCTTTTCACCCTCTTTTTTCTACCTCCTCTTTTTTTCTACCTCTCTCTTTTTTTCCTTGTATACCAATCACTAGTCTTTTCCTCTTGGACAGTCTGAAAAGATCCTCTCTCCTAATAGGTCCCATACTGTCTACCAAGCTCCAACCTCTGTCTCATCACCACAATGTTGCATCCTTGTGCATGTTTTACAAGTAGTTTAATGGAATGTACTCCAAACTTACTGCACTTGTGCCCTTGCAATGTAAATGTCCTTGACTGACTTGAAAAATCCCACCCCTTCATCTGATGTCCTCTAATTACTTCTTACCTCTAATCACTTGCCTTTGAAATTTCCTCCCTGCTCCCTGTTTTCCTGACTGTACCAGCACGCAAAAAATTAAATGTAATGTGAGCAAGCACAACTCCCTATTTAGTATGCCCTATAAATATGGCCCCTAATTCACAGTAGTCCCTTGTATGGGGTCAAATTAAAGTTAAAAAAAAAAAAAAATCAAAATGTTAAATGCGTTAGTTATATTTTTTCTTCTACATTTTTTTCTTTATAGTTCAGTTGTTCAAACTAAACTATGTCTCCATAACTTTTTTATCAATCAAGTGCATTGAGAATGGTGGTGACTATCTAGAAAAATAAATTCAAGAGCTACATAATCTTGTTTGTTTTAATGGTATCACCCCCGTCTTTGTAGCTCTTCAACTTTTTGAGTTAAAAATTAGAAGGCTTCAGTTTTGAAATTACCTTTATATTTCTTGATTTGAAAATCTTGTTGGTTTAGACTCTAGTTAATCCTTGTTACTTTTCTTTTTGTAGCCTGTACATTTTGTAGTAACTGCATTTGCGACTTGCGCACTACTGTTACAGGATAACTTTTTTGGTTTCAGTTTGAAGAGTGCACATTAGAAGGGGAAGCATTGAAGAATTCCTTAAACTTTTTGAAATCTCAACAAATGTCACCAACACACACACACAAAAAAAACATTAATTATCCAAACATTTATTGAATTAAAATAAAGTTAAGAAAATAGAATTAAAAAAAAAATTTTTTTTGCACAAAATAAATGAAAGTTGTCAAAGTAAGGAAATGTGTGTGTGTTTTTTTTTTTTTTTTTTTTTTAACACATTTATTGAATTCTGGTAACACAGGGATTTTTTTATGTGTGTTTTTTGAGAAAGTTTATTGTTTAAACATTTAATGAATGAAAATAAAAATAAGAAAATTCTAATATCATGAGAAATTTTTTTTCTCCAAATTTTCAATTTGTCTGTAACTGTCAAAATTCTGAAATTTTGTAGCAAATAAAATATGAATAATATAAAAATATGTTGTCAGAAAACATAGAAAATGTTTAATAGAAAGCCTCTTCTTCCTGGACATCTCTAGTGAGACTGTAAAAAAAGTCAATTGCTTTCTTTTAATCCAAAAGTTAAAAAGAATGATATTACGCCTATTTAAGGTATTCACATCCAATGTTTTTACAACCATTTTCAGAGAAATCCTTTGGAAAAGTTTAGGGAATTTTTGAATTGTCTCCTTTTCTGAAATCGCCCTTTTCCTATTCTGATGTGTGCTTTTCAAACTGAAATCAAAGTTCTCATCTGACTGTAGTGCACAAATACCTTGCATTTTCTTGTTGAAGATGACATCTTTATTTTTTTAAATAAGCACCTAAAATTTACATTCTTTACTTCATAAAAAAATTACCTGTTTTGAAATTTTTTAAGTTAAAATTGTTAGTCTACTCTTTTTGTTTTCCACATTCACAATGCCAGAAAATAGAGTAAATTTAACTGAAACATTGCCAGAATAAGGGTATTTGTTGCTCTAATTAAGAAGACAAAAACTGTTGGGCATATTTTGACTGACCCAATTCTGATCAAGACTGACATTTTAATGATTTTATTTTCAAAAAGCTTCAATAGAAATAAATTTTAATTAAATATTTTTATACAATGACATAGTTTGCTTGGAGAATTGTGTGTAAAATATATAAGAGTAGTCACAGAAGATTATCATAATGGATAATGTTGAAATATGCTGGGATTGAGAAGGAAGATAAAAACAAAGTGATTTTTTTTCTTTTTCTTTTAAACAATTCTTATATTGTTAGGATTCTTCAGACTACTGTTCTTATCTTGTTGTTTGCACGTTTCAGTTGATGTAACTTCCAACTTTCTTCAGGATTGGCACAGTGGATAAAGTATTTGGTGAAATTCAGTTGTAAAAGTTACACTCCTGGAGTTCAATCCTCAGTGCGGCCAACCTAAAATTACAATTGCAAATTTCTTAGAACTTTGTATCCAGTCATGGCTAATGAAATGAAAGCATGATATTCCCATGGATTAAATAAAAAGTTCTGTTCCAAATTCTGTGCAGATTCTCAAGTTCAACAAGATACACTTGAAGAAGTACTTCGCTTCCTTACCCGGATTTTGTATCTCTTTATATATTATGCGTATGATAATTTTACTTTTTTTTCTTTTTTTAAAAAATTTTTTTTTTAGCTTTATAGTTCTGTCTTCTATAGTAGAAAAAAAGAAATAAATAAATCTTCGCTCCTGTTAGGTATTCTTTTGACTAAGCTATTCATTTTTCGAGTCGAATTCTAACTACAGACGGCTCGCATGGAAGCAAGGAGTTAAAGACAGTTCCTGGCTGCTGTTTGCGACTGGTAGTACAGGAGCCCTAACTCTTTGGTAGCGCTTAGAGCGGCTGCTCCATCAACAGTTGAATAATATTGGGTTGTTTGTAGTGCCATGACGCGCATGGAAAGGGACCCTGCACTGATCCCCGGTGGGCTTTCCTGAGGCCACAATCCTAATTGGAGAAAGGTCAGCTGATGGTCTACTTGTGATGCATGTCTGATGCTCTGCATAACCTCTTGTTTAGCTCCCCCTTACCTAAACCAAAACTCTTTAAAAAATATGATGACAGTACAATCTAAAAATAAGCTTAAACCAGGCTTAGGGACAAACAAATTCAACTTGCCTCCTCCCTTGAGGCTTGCATTCACAAATATCCGTGGGCTTAGAACTAATTTAGCTGATGTTGAAGCATTTCTCTTAACAAATACCCCGGATATCTTAGCACTAAGTGAGACTAACCTACACTCCTCCATCCCCTCCAACCACTTTAACATGCCTGGATATCTCCCACTCTGCCGTAAGGACTCTGACAGACACATACACGGACTTGGAGTTTACATTCGTAATACCCTCCCCCTGACTAGAGAAACAAACCTAGAAACGGACGATGAAGCCTTTATGTGCTTTAGACTAAACATGCAACACAACATTAGCTACTTTTATTTTCTCTACCGCTCTCCCTTGACCCAGGACTGCACCATAATAAACAAACTCTCTGACAGTATAGACACGGCACTCTCCCTCGACACTAGCGCACAAGTACATGTATTTGGTGACTTTAATGCCAACCACAAAAACTGGCTTGGATTCTCTAGTTACACAGATGCAGCGGGCAGCACAACTCATAGCTTCACTATATCCCACTCCCTATCACAAATTGTTACGTTTCCAACCCGTTTCCTTGACCAGGAAGAACAACACGCATCACTTCTAGATCTGTTTTTGACCACAGTTCTCGATGATTGCATAACGAAGACCGACAGCCCACTCGGGAACGCTGATCATGCGGTGATAAATGGTTGAAATCGCCCTAAACTCTAGAGCCAAAACTTAAGAGCCAGTGCTCAAAACAACGAGATATTATAAAAAGGCTGACTGGGAAGCCATCAGGGAACTAATCAGAGATGCCCCATGGGGAAATATTTTTTCTCTCCCTGCTAAACAGTGCAAACGCGACCACTGACTGGTTCAAAACTGCAATCGAAGCGCATGTTCCCATGCGGAAATTTTATAGTAAGCCCCACTCTTCCCAATGGTTTAGTTCGACTTGCGCAACTGCCTTTGCTCAAAAGCAGCATGCATACCGCAGATTTAACTGACATAAGTCCAGTTCAAACAGACTGAAGTATATAGAAGCTAGAAATAACGTTAAGAAAGAAATAGCGACAGCTAAGAGAGAATTTATGGAAACCACTAAAAAAACGCATCGAAGCACAAAAACTAGGAACTCGAGACTTCTGGAAAATCTACAACAGTGTAGTAAATAATGGGCAATCAACAATTCACCCACTAACCAACAATCACGAGGTTGTCTCCTCAGCAACCGAGAAGGCTAACATGCTTGCCAATCGGTTTGCCTCAAACTCCACACTGGACCCTTCCAACCACCCCCTACCTGATTTTCCTATGTGGATAGACGCCACACTAGACGATCTGAAATCACCCCTGCTCAGGTGCATGCTATCATAAAAAACCTTGACACTTCAAAAGCATGTGGACCCGATCTCATCCCAGCTGTGCTATTAAAAAAATGCTCAGCCGAAGTAGCTCCAGTTCTCTCCAAACTCTACAACAAATGCCTTAATGAAGCTTGCTTTCCGGGCTGTTGGAAAACTGCTTCTGTTGTACCAGTATTCAAGAATTCTGGCGAAAGGAGTGACCCATCAAATTATCGCCCCATTAGCCTCCTCCCACTTTTTGCCAAAATATGAGACCTTAATTAACCATGCTCTAGTCCATTATCTTACTAAACTTCTGAACGACCAACAATATGGATTTAGACAAGCCCGTTCGACAGCAGACATCCTAACTGTAATCTCTGAACGTATATACCATTCACTGGACAAAGCGGGGGAGGGCAGAGCGGTAGCTCTAGATATATCTAAGGCTTTTGACAGGGTATGGCATGAGGGTCTCAGGAAAATTAGATCATACGGTATCACTGGTAGAATACTTAACATAATTAAATCCTTCTTCGATAAGAGAAAAATCCAGGTTGTCCTCGACGGTCGTACATCTAAACAATATGATATAAATGTGGGAGTGCCCCAGGGGTCTATCCTTGGACCTCTATTGTTCCTGATATTCATAAATGACTTCCCCGACAAAATTGAGATGGGTATATCTGCTGATGACACCACACTCTATAACAGGCACGACAGGAAAACAAATGAACACATTTCTAAAGAAATAGCAAAAACACTAGAGGATGACCTCCAATCTGTAGTGGAATGGGGACAAAAATGGATGGTCACATTCAATGCCGTCAAGACTAAACTAGTTTCATTCAATAATTACAAGAAACCCTCTCTACCATCTATAGCAATGGCCAACGACTCTTTATCTGAGAGTACATCTTTCAAACTCCTTGGCCTAACGTTCACAGGAAACATGAGTTGGAACAATTACATTGAAGGCATTGCCAGGGCCGCTGCAGGAAAGGTGGGCTCTCTCTACCGTGCGAGACAACTACTAACACCCGAAAGTATCCTGTACCTCTATAAGGCCACCATTTGCCCATGTATGGAGTATTGCTGTCACATTTGGGCTGGTGCATCTGCTACTAGTCTCTCGCTCCTTGACAAGGTTCAAAAGAGAGTCGCAAACCTGATAGGCCCTGAACTGGCATCTAAGCTTCAGCCTCTGTTCCATCAACGAAATGTTGCATCCCTCTGCCTGTTCTACAAGTATTTTAGTGGTGAATGCTCTGACGAACTGCAATCACTTGTGCCCCCACGACGTGAGCACCTTCGACAAACCCGACATGCTGCTAAATCCCACCCCCACACTGTAGAGATCCCTAGATGTAAAAGATCTTTCTACTCCAATAGTTTCTTTCCCAGAACCGCTAGACTTTGGAATTCCATTCCAGGTCCCTGCTTCCCCAACAGTACTGACGTGCAGAAGTTCAAGTGTAACGTGAACTGACATCTTGCTGCCCAAATCCCTACATAGTACCCCAGTAGTTGTTTCCCCTGATGGTAGCCCGCTACACCAAGGTGGCAATTTGCCTTGTTTGGGGTGAAAATGTAATAAAAAAAAAAAAAAGGTTGGAGATTACATCGACTAAAACATTGTGCAAATAACACTCAAGATGAGAACAGCAGTCTGAGGAATTCAAATAATACAAATAATCAATCATCATCTAAAAAAATTCAGAGCCGTAAAATGTTACTTAATTCAGTCCCAAGTTCTACAGTGATTGATTATATACATTAGATGAATGTATAGAAGTTAAGACTAAATCGAGGAAAATTTTCTAAAACATAAAAAAATCACTCCAAATTTTGGAAAAAGAAAAAACCCTGAAAATTTCTTTCAAACCATGTTTAAGATGCAAATATTTTTATTAAAAATTATTAGATTATTTTATCTTGATTTTTTTTTTTAATTTTTAATTTTGCATAATAAAATATTCATCAGCAGAGAAAATGTTTCAAAGGAAGAAAAAAAAACAATTCAAGTTTTACCTTTATTTTTAATAATTAACAATGTCCTTACCTTGTGTTATCTGACCACTGCTACAACAACGATAGGCAAGGACAACTCTGATTATGAAATAAATAAAAATAAACATTTAATTTTTTTTTCCTTTTGAAATATTTTCTTTGATGCTGGATATTTTCTATTTAAAGTTAATAATAAAAAGAAATCAAGAAAAAAAAAATCTAATAATTTTTAATAATAAAATTATTTGCATCTTCAATGTGATTCCAAAAGCATTTTATCTTTTTTTTTCAAAATTATTAAAGATGCTTACAAGAACTTTTGCCAATTATTAAAAAACACATAGTTTTTGTTTGCTTTTTTGACAATGATGTATTTTCACGTCTTGCATTGTCATAGACACACACCTATTTTTTTTGCGTGTGTATTTTATCCATTTTCAAAACTCAAATCAGCATTTTATGTTGACAATGTTTCTTTACAATCTTCGCTACTCTATATTTCTATGGAACTAAACTCAACTAAACTCTGGTTGCTTCATGTAAGACGTTACGTGCTTGTGTTTAAAGGATATTAAATGCGCAACAAATATAAAAAAAAAATAACTAAAAGCTCAGTTACGAAAATAAAACAAATATTTATTGTAAAGTCAAGTCGAAAACAAGAAAACATTTATTTTAACAAAGAATGAACAAAACAATATACATAAATATTAAATGTGCTTTCTTTTGTGCTACTAAAGATTTGAAAGCGTTTTACAAGGTCTAAGGGAGATAATCGATTTTTAACTTCAGTCTAATGTTTTTATTTAGAATATTTGTGTGATTCTACTGATAATTATGTGTGATAAAAACGAACTAATCAGATGCTAGGACAGCTTTATAAAATAAACTGTCTTATTATTTAGATTAATCAGATTAATTTTCTCATTTTAAGTGGAATTTGCACGACATTTTGGTTGATGTAACCTCTGACTTTTTTCAGGTATGTAAGTCGCTATGGAAAACATTGCAACTTACACACCTAGAGAAGGTTAGAGATTAGATCAACTGAAATGTTGTGCAAATAACATTCAAGATGAGAACATTAGTCCGATTAAGTCAAACAATCATCCCTCATCAAAAAAATCATCCAGAACTGTTAAACTGAATCTTGTTGAATATTTTGATATTTTTCCATCTAAAAACAAGAATACTACTATATTTCTGCTGATCGTGACTGGATTAATTCTTTGCCTGGGAAAGCTTCTCTAACCGAATTTATGCTGCCATTCTTTTTTGATTGGAAGTATATTTTTCTACTTCAAGAATGACTTTACACTCAAGAGTTTCAATTTTGTTTATAATATGCAATTATCATTGGATCCATGAAAACACTGAGACCACATTTTTTTTTTTTTGTCATCTATATATATAAAAATGTAAAGTTGGTTCGTTCTAAACAAATAAAACCATGTTTATACGTTACCAATTTATTTGAAATTTTCAGACAACCCATTTTTAGAGTCGAGGTATGTTTTTATGTTATTAAAATAAATTTACCTAATTAAAATTAAAATATTAAATAAAATAAATATATTTATTTAATCGTTTCTGCGAATCTGTTCTGTTGATAAAACTGAACTTCCGGTTCGATTCATTTCACAGCCACAAATTGACAAAAGGTTTCATTTTCTGTTAACTCGATAAGTAAAAAAAAAAACAAAAAAAAACATATTTCATTTGTTTATCTTCCAAATTTTTTAATTTACACATCTTTTCTTTATTATATAAGGCCAAAAAAAAAAAGTTTGTTGCTTGCTTTTGAGTTTTTTTTTTTGTTTTTCTATATAAGATTACTCGTGCAGAGAGTGATCCGTGCTGAAATAATGTTATTATTTAAAAAGTCATTCTTAACATGGGGAGGTAAGGATGTTTTGTACCTATTCTGTACTTTAACCTTACAATTGAATAAATAAAAAAAAAAAACATATTGTAAAACGTTATTTAAACGTGGAAATATGATTTAAAAAATAGCGCGGATCGCTCTCTGCATTAGCACCATTTTTATTTATTGTGGACTATTATTCTCATCTTTATTAGTTGTTGTTTCACGAATTTTCGGCCAACTATTCCTCTGGCCTTCATGAAAAGAAGTCCTTTTATAAATGTTCAGTAACTTTTTCCTTTTATTATTCTTAAAGAGTAAAAGTTTTCTTATTCATGAAAGGAGTTAAGCCTACGTAAATAAATAAATGTTTGTACACGTGACAAATTATCAATAAATGGTTTAGTTACTTTTTTTAAAAAATGTTTGTAAAAGTGCGAAAGGCGACGACGTTGTACAACCATTACTCCCATGCTTAATTTCTATACTTATAGGTTTTTGGAGTTTTTTTTCACTGGATTATTATTGATTGGACACTAATTAAACAGATTATTAAAAAAAAAAAAAAATGTAAAAAAGAAATCATTATTTCGACATTTGAAAGTGGTGCTCACTTTTTAGTTACAACGTTCTGATAAATCAGTCACCCATTTTGTAAGCAATAAAAACGTGGTATATCAAAACCATAGAAAGTAAAAATAATGAGTCTCTACCGCATTTGTAAGTCAGAAATATATTTGTTTCTCAAAGAAAAAAAAATAGAGAGAACAGGACTTTTTTTATTGTTTTCATGAAAATAAAGTTTCGAGATTTTTAATTATTTTTTTTTTTTTACTTATTTAGTCAGTTTGTGTTTTTTTTTTTTTAAATTGTTTTTGTGAAAGGTGAGTTTTTTTTCAAAACTTTTGTTTTGTTTCTTTTTAATTTTTTTAAACTATTATAAATTTCACTAACATGCTGGAGAAATGTTTAATAATTTGGTATTTTTTTAGATTAGGTCCACCTCCACAATTTTCCTTTCAATGGCGACATTTATAGGTTTCCGAGTATGCTGAACACGCAAATTGCATTGAAATTTTGCGGAAATAAATAGTTGTATTATGCATTGTATTCTTCGGCGGCCATCTTTTTACGTGCACACGCGCCATAAACAAATACACACACGTAAAAAAGATGGCCGCCAAAGATTAAAATGCATAATACAACTTTTTATATCTTGATAACGACTTATTTCTGCAAAATTTCGATGCGATTTTCGTATTCAGCATAGTCGAAAACCATTTCAAGTCGTCATTTAAAAGAAAATTGAGGAGGTGGACCTAATCTAAAAATTTACCAATAATTTTTAATCCCGTACGCCTCCCGATACATTGCTTCGTCAACATGCGACCATTTTATATCTCCCGAAGACACTTCCGTATTTAGAAAAAAAATAAATAAATAAATAAAAAGTGACCGATTTACCAGAACGTGGTAACTAAAAAGTGAGTATCCCTTTCAAATGTTGAAATGAGTTTTTTTTTTTTTTTTTTCAATTTTTTTTCATAATCTGGTTAGTGTTCAATCAATAATAATCCAGTGAAAAAATTTCAAAAAACCTATCAGTATAGAAACTCCACCACGTAAGTAAATAAATAAAAAATGTTACGTGCGCATTCGTTAGCCTTGACTAGGGGGGTACTAAGGGAACGACCATTAAATAACTTTGCGGGTCGCCATGGAACTCAACGCCCAAGGAGTATCAAAATAGTTTTCATGATCTGAAGAAATTTTTTTTTTCCGAAAAGTGGGTGATCACTTTTCCATCTAAATTTAACTTAAAATGAGCACCCACTTTCTGGCCACCTGGGGAAGGGGCATTTATTTTCGTGTTTATTGGCTTAAAGGTTTTTTTGACAAGGCAGTTTGGTACGCGAATGCATATTTAACAGTTTTCGTTTATGCTCACGCATAGCATAAACAAAGGCTACGTCTGTGAAATGGAAAATAGTCCCAGAGTTCAGGGGTTAATACCATGCAAAAGAAATCAAACAAAAAGACTTTTTAGCCAAGAAACACACAGAAAGAAAAAAAAAATAGCATCCATTTTTTTTCTATCGAATTCATTTGCTGTTTTTATTGAAAACTATTTTCCCCCGGATTTTTGATATAATTTTCCATTAAGGGCTGTGCGTCTCACGTTCGTAAATAATAAAATTTTTTTTGTAGATTTTGGTGTGCTAAAAACGAATCTGCAAACCGTTTCCGTCGCAAAAAAATAGTTTTTATGATATGAAGAAATTACTTTTTCGAAAAAGTGGCGATCACTTTTCCATGTAAATTTAACTTAAAATGAGCACCCACTTTCTAGCCACCTGAGAGAGGGGGGATTTTTTCCCATGTTTATTGGCTAAACAGCTTTCGTTTATGCTTACGCATAGTGTAAATGAAGGCTACGGCTGTGAAATGGAAAATAGTCCCAGAGTTCAGGGGTTATTACCATGCAAAAGAAATCAAACAAAAAACTTTTTAGCCAAGAAACAGAAAAATGCCCCTCTCTCAGGTGGCCAGGAAGTGGGTGCTCATTCTAAGTTAAATTTAGATTGAAAAGTGATCACCCACTTTTCGAAAAAGTAATTTCACGAATGTCATGAAAACTTTTTTTTTGCTACGTAAACGGTTTGCAGATTCGTTTTTAGCACACCGAAATCTACAATAAAATATTTTGTTATATATGAACGTGAAACGGGCCTTAAAGTAAAATAATACCGGATTTTTTTGAGCAGATTTGCCGTTTAGTTGTACAAATATCCTCAAACCAGGTAATCACTAAAAGGGATTTTTAAAAGTCGTCACCTGTATCGAGCAAAAGTTTAAAACCACCGATTATATGCCAGCCTACATCATGGTAACATATATTGAGTGAGTTCCTAACAGTATTTTTAGTTTAAACTCATTTTCCCAAAATTTCCCCAAACTTAACGTGTTCGATACAGTCTGCCGCCATTTGTATTTTTCAGATATACCGATAAACATTGAATGTTTTTGAACCGATTATACATTACATAAAAACACTAAAATCTTATCCAGTTAGGTAGAACACTTACTTTTCTTGCCTTTGATAACATTTATTTGTTATATATTTATTTTTTGACAACTTCTTTGTATCTGTGTTTAGTAATATAAACCCTTTTCATTTAATGTAACGTTTAGTCGGCTTGAAAAACAGTGTTTATTGGTGTATTTGAAAGCTACAAATGGTGGTGGACACTGTTGATTACTTTAAGTTAGAGAAAGTGAGTTAAAACTAAAAAAACTATACAAAATACTGTCAGAAACCTATCCATTATGCCAGCCTATGTCATGGTAACATATGTTCGGTGAGTTTCAGACACTGTTTTGTATAGTTTTTAGTTTTCAACTTACTTTCCCAAACTTAACGTATTCAACAGAATTCGCGACCATTTCTGTTTTTTGAGCCAATTAAACATTTTACATTACATAAAAACACTAAACAATTATCCAAGTAGATAGAAACGTAAATTACCTTACCTTTGCTTTCATTTATTTGTTTTTGGACGACTTTTTCGAATATTAATTACTAAATCACATTTTTTAAAACAACAAAAAAAAAAAGCAAGTGTTTCAACATTTTTGCTACGTTCGGCTTCATCCACTGATTGTTGGTCAAGTCCAAAACATGAATGATTAACAGAAACTCTCGAGGATCCAGATCAAATTCTGCAAGAGTACCATTTTTTTCAGTTTCGCCTTCTTTTTCACTTTTTGCAGTGGATTGTTGTACTAATATAAGAAACATGCATTTTCTCTTTTATTAAATTTTTCCATTACACCAAATTGAGCCACTGCAACGCGTGGCAGGGTACAGCTAGTTTAAAAATAAATTCACAGAAGAAATTGCATATAAAAAATTCAATGGAGAGTAAAATTTAGATAAAAAAAAACTTTTTTTTTTATTAATAAAAATAAAGTCATTATGTGCAAATAATTTCTCAAAAGTAACCCATGTTTACTCACTTGAAATCCATTGCACATTGATGATTTTTTTATCATTTTTATTCTGAAATTTATAAGACATTTTATAGTTTTCTTTCTCTTATATTCGTTCTGAGGTGGGGAGCATGCATAAAATAGTTATGATTTTGATTATTTGCAAAAAAAAATTAGTACGAAAAATATTTGTTTGATGCTAGGTTGCTGCCATGTCTTGATTTCTTTTGACTGTTCTTATTTTTCTGCCTTGACAAGTTAAGTCCATTTTGAACAGTTTCATTTATTTCATTTTATTTTTTTCATCAACACTATAATTTTTAATTTTTTTCATCAACACTATAATTTTTAATTTTTTTCATCAACGCTATAATTTTAAAATTTTTTCATCAACACTATAATTTTTAATTTTTTTCATCAACACTATAATTTTTAATTTTTTTCATCAACACTATAATTTTTAAATTTTTTCATCAACACTATAATTTTTAATTTTTTTCATCAACACTATAATTTTTAATTTTTTTCATCAACACTATAATTTTTAAATTTTTTCATCAACACTATAATTTTTAAATTTTTTCATCAACACTATAATTTTTAAATTTTTTCATCAACACTATAATTTTTAATTTTTTTCATCAACACTATAATTTTTAATTTTTTTCATCAACACTATAATTTTTAATTTTTTTCATCAACACTATAATTTTTAATTTTTTTCATCAACACTATAATTTTTAATTTTTTTCATCAACACTATAATTTTTAAATTTTTTCATCAACACTATAATTTTTAATTTTTTTCATCAACACTATAATTTTTAAATTTTTTCATCAACACTATAATTTTTAAATTTTTTCATCAACACTATAATTTTTAAATTTTTTCATCAACACTATAATTTTTAATTTTTTTCATCAACACTATAATTTTTAAATTTTTTCATCAACACTATAATTTTTAAATTTTTTCATCAACACTATAATTTTTAATTTTTTTCATCAACACTATAATTTTTAATTTTTTTCATCAACACTATAATTTTTAAATTTTTTCATCAACACTATAATTTTTAAATTTTTTCATCAACACTATAATTTTTAATTTTTTTCATCAACACTATAATTTTTAATTTTTTTCATCAACACTATAATTTTTAAATTTTTTCATCAACACTATAATTTTTAAATTTTTTCATCAACACTATAATTTTTAAATTTTTTCATCAACACTATAATTTTTAAATTATTTCATCAACACTATAATTTTTAAATTTTTTCATCAACACTATAATTTTTAAATTTTTTCATCAACACTATAATTTTTAAATTATTTCATCAACACTATAATTTTTAAATTTTTTCATCAACACTATAATTTTTAAATTCTTTCATCAACACTATAATTTTTAAATTTTTTCATCAACACTATAATTTTTAAATTTTTTCATCAACACTATAATTTTTAAATTTTTTCATCAACACTATAATTTTTAAATTTTTTCATCAACACTATAATTTTTAATTTTTTTCATCAACACTATAATTTTTAAATTTTTTCATCAACACTATAATTTTTAAATTTTTTCATCAACACTATAATTTTTAAATTTTCACTTGTTTGGTGTTCAGATTGTCTATTTTTCTTGACTTCCTATTTCTGCTCGGCAAACAGAACGAAGGTGACAAGCAAGATATGATCCCTTTTGATTAATAATTGCTTTTCTTTTTCTTTCTGATAATGTGAAAGACCCCTCCCCTTCCTCTATGTTAAGAATGGCTTTATTGTTTACATGATCATGTCTAATTATTTAGCTAAATGGACAACACAAAAAAAAAAAAATAAGTAAAAAAAAAAGAATAGGCAATCTTGACTATAACAAACCTTGTTTAGTAGTTCTTTTGTTATCATAAATACGATTAAAACTATTTTTTTTTTTTTCAAAAAAGTTGTTATTTGTGTTTGTTTTTAGGTTGTTGTGTCTATGAGAAACCACGAGTATTTGGGGAATCCTCATCAGAAGATGATTCGGATGAATGTGACAGTTGCCGTGGTCACAAACCCAATTGTTACAAGCAAGATGACTCGGAGAGCAAAACAAGTAATTTTAAAAGCATCTTTTATTGGAACCTTTTTTTTTTAAATGAGTAATTTGGATATTTCTTTTGCAGACGATTATTCTCGTCCTCATAGTTGTTGTTATTTCACCATGTTTTTGGCCAACTATTCCTCTAGCTTTTGTCAGGTTATTAACCATGACGGAATAGGAATGTTGAATCCTCTGGCCAGCTTTGGATAGGATTGAAACCGCTATCTTCAGACTTTATTGATTGAGATTGTCGGACTGACTTCCTCATCTTGGTTGTTATTGTCACAACGTTTCGGCCGTTTTGCCCTCCAGCCTTTGTCAGGTGTTTTGTATCGAACTGGGGAACCGTTTGTTAGGAGTCTCGAACCCAATCCTTTATTATTATTATTATGGGGGTACCGTGTTCGGACTCCAGCTAGGCTTCCCCAGTTCGATACAAAACACCTGATGAAGGCCGGAGGGCAAAACGGCCGAAACGTTGTGACAATAACAACCAAGATGAGGAAGTCAGTCCGACAATCTCAATCAATGAAAACACCTCATCTCAAAAATACAGACAATTTCAGACTTTATCTTTAATCTCTACAGTTGCAGGTGAGCATTCATTGAAGATAGTGGTTTCAATCCTACACAAAAAACCGGCCAGAGAATTAGTTGGTCGAAACATGGTGAGATGACAACAACTATGGAAGGCAGTAATTACTTGGATACAGTAAAGAGACTCAACATTCCTATCCTGTTGCAGTTAACCACCTGACGAAGGGCAGAGGATGAGTTTGCCGAAACGTGATGAAACAATAACTATAAAGATGGGGATAACAGTCTGAAAATACATAAAAATCATTCTTATTTTTATGTCTATTTATACAACAATTTATGTAAAAAATAATATATATATGCATATGTTTTTATATTTGTATGTACACGATGCACTTCTAAAGTAATTACGCTCTATTGGTAGGGGAGCCACAAATTTGTTGGCTGCAACCCCATGCAGAGAGGCACCCTCTCTGACAAAAATGAGGCCACCTGTTGGCTGAGGTTGGCAACCAACCTTGTGACGCCATAGAACAGGTCTTTGTTGCTAGGCATTTGTCCACTTTTGGCCATTACTTTGGCTAGGCAAAAGGTCGAAGAGAACCGACCTGATTAATCGGCTGTCCATGTCATGCCCTAGTATCTATAAATTCGTCCCAAACAGTGTTATTCAATCTGATTGTTCAAACATTCAAAACCTTGTTTCTCGTTTTTATTTTTCTCACCAAACAGATATTAGAATGGTGATTGCTGAGGGGTCGATCATGTTCAGAACAATGATTTCCAATGCCAAAAAGTAATTTTTTTTCTGAGAGTTGTGCTTCTCTTTCTCAGTAGAATTCCCTTCTAAAAGTAATGTTCCCACTTTCTCTGTAAAATTTCCATCAACGAGCAATGCATTCTATGAGCACAAAATGATTATCCTACCTATAAAATTATCTTAAAAACTTTATTTGGCATTAAATAACCCATAGATGGTTGATATGCTTAAAGCAAATATCAGAAAGTAATTATCAGATCACTATGAATTTTAGAACACGGTTGCTCGGAATAAGGGTGGATAATGTGAGCTATATTTACTTTTGTACAAAGTGGGTAAAGAGGGGTGGTAGCCCTTCATGAAAACTCAGAAACCACTGATCTTTGTAAAATTTTAACAATAAATATTAGGCATCAATAAATATTTTACAAATTTCAGTTTCTTTGAAAAGGCTTTTAGAAGTCATAAAAATAATAGGTACAACCTCTCAGTTTAAAATTCAAATATTTCAGATTTACATTAAATTTAATCCATGGTCATAAGACATCAACTAAGCAAATTCTGGATTTCTATTTTTTTTTTAAGCATTAAACTTAAGCCTAAAATTTTTTGACATTTTCTACAATCAAAATCATGTAATGGATTTTGATAAAAATTTGAATAAGATTTTTAGACATAAGGTTTGGTATCATATTTTGATTTTAATCTTAGTAAGGTGACATAAGTGTTAAAAAGGTTTCTGTTCAGAGAATTAATTTAAAACTTCTTGAGGCTTGAAGATTTTGTAATTGGTTTTGATGGCCATATTGTATTTTTTACATTTTACGAAAACTGTTCAAGGACAAGAACTCCACACTAACCTAAATATAAGTAACTAATCCTTAATCATAAATATCTACTGAACAGCTTGATGATTCAAAACAATGTTGGTCTTCCACACAGCTGCCAGATAATGTGCCAATGTTCGAATCTGCATCAAATATGTGTCTATATAACTTGGCTATTTTTGGCCAGGTTTTAAACAACTTTTGATTTATTATTTTTTTCACTAAAACATTACTTTCTAATTAATATCTATACTTATCTGTATTTATACTGTAGATTGCAATTAAATGGAAGTTATTATCTCCACCTGCTTCATATAACTTTCTCTCTCGCAAGGACAATATGTAACTTTTTATACTCCGACAGCATGATGTGTCTGTTCTGAATTTTAAGTTTTATTGTACCATCTTCAGTAGTCTTATTGTACTATATATAATTTTTTTTTTATTGTACTATATAAAGCCTGTATTATATGTAGACAGATGTATCAGTTTCAGATGAACACAAAGGAAGGAACCATATCAACAGTAAAAGCTTTGACTTGTACATCTGCTATTTAAAGTCGGAGGAAAGATAGTTTTTCACAGACGCTACAATTGTACAATAGTGTCATAAATCAATGCAGAGGGCACAAAATGCTGCCATAGATTGGAAGTTTTCTAATGGGCTGTGGATTACGATTCTTTTTCAATTCACTTTCTAAGAAAGACTGTTTAGTATCATTATATATATTTTGTTTTTAATGTTTTTAAGATCGCATAAAAGTGGTGAAACTGTTCTATTCAGAGAATTTTAAACAGATTGCCTATCAAGAGACCAAGTAGAAGCATAGTTGATAGTAAGGAGCTTATCTTCTTGGATGGTGAACTTTATTATGTTTTAATTTTTAAAAAAATTTTTGTTTTTGTTTTAGAGGTTCAAGCATCTGAACAGACCTCTTCACTTCACTGGAGAATCAAAAGCCAGATGTGTTTTGTTCTCTTTGTCTAGTGGATGTTGGATATGTCTCGTATATTCTGAACATAAATTAGGCAGGGAGGTCTTCAGACATTTCTCAAGACAGGTTGAATAATCCTATCTGTAACGTTGTCCCCATTCTTTTATTGATCCACAAATGTGAAAGGTATTGCAATAGAAACAAAGAATAGAAAACAAGGATTTTTTTTTATAGCTTATTTGCATTCACTGCTGTTCATTTACCTGATCCCTCTCTTCCAAGGAATCTTTTTCATAATGTGCAATAATGGAAATGCAGAGTCATTCTGTGTATATGTTTTTATATGGTTGAGTTTTTGGACTTTAACTAACACAGCAATTCAAAAGCGCATTATCAAATTCTCTTCACTAATCTTCACGTTTTGGAGGTGGCTACATTTTAAAACGTATCATTCTCTTGCTCGCAAGAGTTAACTCTCTTTCCAAATCTCACCCCAGAAAAATGTGATCTCACCAATTCTCATGAATTGGAAGTCCCGCTACGGGTGTCTGCACCTGTTAATCTTTTTGATGTGACCTCATGAACTCTTCCTATCACACCAGCCATCTGCGGCTGTGTTTGCAATAAATTTTCAATCCAGTGAATTCTCAAACTAAAATGGAGCCTGTTTATAAATCTATATACTAGCTAAAACTGTTAGTCTGCTAACATAGGGTCTCATTATATAACATTTATATTTTTATCTCTTCTGTATAATAATCAGATAGGTTGTTAGATGGAGTATTGTTTCCACATTTCGGGAGATACCTTGACTTCACATAATACAAAATTGATTTTGAAATCTAGTAGATGTCCTCTTTCGTTCTTTACAGCTTCTTTCTCACAGGAGAGACATTGCTAGAGACACTATCATTATTTGCGTGGTAGGTACTCGACTAAGCTCCAATATCTGGTTCTCATGTAACATCACGTGCTACCTGACTTGACAGATTGCCGACCTCAAAGTTGTATGCCGCAGTTTGTTCTCCATTGTCTTATGGCTGTATCATCATAGTCTTCCACACTGGTGGCCGTTGAGAGGAGCACACAGGTTTACAAGCATAAAAATGAAATAAAACACAGGAAAAACAAACAAAAAAACCACAGACTCCAATATTATGAATATTGTTGCACTCTGAGAGTGTTTGTGACACCCTCGACCTTCTAAATACTAAGTTTCACATATACATCTACTATTGAAATTGGGTTTGTCAGTCAGTGGATCAATTCCTCTTCTCTGAGCCACAATCTGTGTTCAGCTGCATCCACCTCACAACTATTGTCAAGTGTAACTGTTGCATATTGAAGGGGACACGTACTGGGTTTTAGTTAAAATCAAAATAATTAGGGTCGAATATAATTATTATTGAAAGAGAATGCTGGAATCGAACGTAGTTATCAAAAGTTAAAATGAATACACATTGTTAGCTAGATACAATTCAAGGAATGCAGTGAATTATCCATTGTAGTGAATAATAATCTAGAATCTAGGAATCTCTACAGTGTAGAGGTGGGATTTTGTAGCTTGTTAGGTTAGTCGGGAGTATTTACATCAAGAGGGTACAAGGATATGAAGACAATCATGTTGTAATCAGCAGTGAAGCAGCGTTAGAATTATGATTGAGAGATGAATATTATGAAAGGATTGAGACTGATTAATAGAATAAACTAAGTTTGGTTACTTGTGGGATCGTTCATGACAGGAATCTATTGACGTTGAATTTGAAGACGACTATGTAATCTGCAGGGAAGCAGTCCCGTTGTAATGTGTTCCACAGATGGGAAGTCCTTGCGAAAAAGTTCTGTCACAAGGTAGACATTAATAAGTGAAGCCTGCATGGTCCCCCATGAGTGCACAGTGAACAAGGCATAAAAAAATGATGATGTTCAGCATTCCCCCTCCCCCATTTAGCCCCCAAAGTCTCCAAGGAACACCAAATCCTGGTGAAAATGAACAAATAGTGCAGTTTTAGGCCTTAACATATGTAAATTTGAGTTCTGCACCAAGCAAAAAAGGAAATGACTAAGTCCATCATTTGCAACACCCCCTCCCCCCCAAAAAAAAAATTTAGCCCCCAAAGTACCCAAGGCCTTAACATATTTAAATTTGAGTTCAGCACCATGCAAAATGGCTAAATAGTCAGACACAGAGAATTTTGAACAAATATGGTAAAATAGTCCCAAAAATGGAGTGTTTTTATTAGCCCTAAAAGAGCCCCAAGAGTTATCGTGAAATATAGACAAACAAAATTATATAGAAATCAGTTAGTAACAACTTTTCAGAAAGTTTTATAAAAATCCAATTTTTAATAAGCACAAAAGTGTCAATTTTAGCCATTTTAACTCAAAAGGCACACCTAGGGGTCCCATCGGAGTTTTGCCGGAAAATCCATTCTGGTACTTTTTTACTTATATGAAGTTTAATGTTTGTGCAAAATTTCAAAACATTCCAAGGCGTAGTTATTGAGAAAAGTGCAGATGGATAAACGGACAAGTGTGAATTTACAGGTCCATCCCCCTTTTGTCGGTTTTCAGAAGATAATAAAGACTAGTAGGACCTGTGAAAATTTCATGGACTGAGAAATATATTCATTCAATAAATATGTTTTCATAAAGCTGGTATTTTTCTGGATAGTTTTTTTTTTTTTTTTTTTTACAGAAAAACTAACACTGCACAGCAAATGTGAGTTTATTAATATTTCTATAAAAATGGTCTCCATTGTATTTTAAATATAGAACTTACCTAAGTGAGATAAATTAATAAGTACTAGTAAATGCTCAGAAAGTAATATTGTGCTACATAGTTCAATACAAATAATAAAATGATATTGTAAGAGACAATCTTTAATTTACTCCTTCAGTCCAACACCTCTTGGCAGACAATGTTCCTTTTTTTTGCCGTTTCTTTTGAACGTTCCCTTTTTAACGTAACATTTCACTGACTTTCTTTGAAGAACCACTGCATGTTGAAATTACAAGTTCTTCCCTCACACCATCACAACAATGCTCATATATTATAACTTGACACTATTCTCTAGTGTCTAAGGTCTCTCTGTACAGGAATTAGTCAGGCCAACATGGCATGAGGATGCTTTTCTCTACAAGTAGACGTTGACTAAATATTCAACGTCACATAGTATTTGCAGCCCAAATAAGATCTCCTTGATAAGGCTAACACAGACTGGCTTTTATGAAAAACTAGCCCGGGTGTTTGGAGGTGTGTATTGAGCAAAAAAAAAAAAAAGTAGTAGAAGGCAGGCAGGCTTGAACCCATACCGCAAAGAAGAAAAAGAATGTAAAAAAAAAAGTGATGTCTTTGCCGTTGCATCCATGACCAAACCGGAAGTGGCGAAGGTTTAAATTAAGGCTAGTCAATTGAAAAGAGGAGATGACTTTCGAAAATATCGGCAAAAACAACGACCCCTCCTTGTAGAAAAGTGCCCATTGAGGGGAAGGAATTAATGTTTTTAGCCAATTTTTTTTATATTTGTCGTATGAAGGGTCGTGTTTCAAAACGATATTGATCTCGGAAAAATCTGTCGTCTCTGTCAAAAGTTTTAGGCAGACATACAAAGAAAGTGAAAAAAACCCTGACATCTAACTCGCTCGGCCAGGAGGGGAGAGGAAGTGAAAACTTAATTTAACATCTATAAAGTAAAATTGACAAGTGCGAGAATTTAATAAGGTCAAATACCACGCGACTTAATTTTTGCGCTGCAAGCCAGTTTCTGCGTATTTGTTTGTTTCCCCCGCCAAATGAATAGCAATTGTCTGATATGACGGGTTTTTTTCCCCAGCATTGATCAAACCTTATTTGCTTTCTGGACGTCTCGGCACATAGGGCCAAGAACACAAATTCGTTTTCATAGTTTCACTTTTTTCATACTGAAAAGCCAAAGACACAAGTGTGGGCCAATAAATATGGCGAGAATCACGCATAAAAGTTGCCCAAATTAAAGATACATACCGAGTCGTTTTGTAAATCTTAGATATTATCATCTTGGTAGCATATAAAAAGTTATAAGAATGAGCGACCAACCCAAGAACCAGCCCGAAAAAAGCCTTTGTCGAACATACACCAAAAATGCACACACTAACACACATTTTGCCTTTTATATATATAGATACTAGCGGGGGTACCTGGCATTGCCCGGGTGTTTATTTGTGTGTGTCTGTGTGTGTGTGTGTGTGTTGGAGCGGGTGGGTGGGGGGTAAATCAAAACAAAAGAATAAGCCAAGTAATAACCCTGTTTAAATATTATATAAAAAAAACAATATTAAAACTTCTTAAAATCGTTGCCTGGGTGTTTGTGTCGGCAGGGGGTAAAAAGTTTTGGTAGGTAGGTAGATAGTGTGAAAAAAACGTGACACGTTAACTACTTGCAAGAAAGAGTAACTGAAACACTGAATTTATTTAAGTATTAAGAATTGACAGGTGCCCGCACTTAATGACTTAATGAGGTCAAATATTAGTAGCGGAGTTAACTTTTACTGCAGGGCAGTTTTTTTGAGTTCGCTTACCCAACTTTGGCTGGTTTTGTTTCCCCAAGATGTTGGGGGGGGGGAAACCAGCTCCCCACAAAAAGGGGATTGTCCAAATTGAATAGCAATTGTCTGATATAAGGAGAAACTCCGCATTGATCAAAGCTGATTGCTTTCTGGACGTTTGCCGGGAACAATGCCAGCTTCGAATTAGTTTCGCTTTTATACGAAAAAGCCGAATCAACACGCGGTGATTGAAAAAATCTCGAAAATAGTGCGTAAAAGTCCGGCAAATTAAAGATAGACTTGACTCCTGTTCTTAAGTCGCAGATATTATGATTTAGATAGCATATAAAAAGTTTTAAAAAGGTGTGAGCTGACCGATCGCCCCCCCCCCCCCCCGGACATACACAAAAGTGCACACACTAACACACATTTTGCCTTTTATACATATATATATACATATATATATATATATATATATATATTAGTGTGCGTGGAGATAACTCCAATAGAGTGCTTGATTATTACGAAAAATAAAAAAAAAATAAAAGTGTAATACTTATTTATATACATGTGTCACAGAAGATGAAAACAACATTAGTATCTTCAGTTCAAATCCATTTACAGATACTCTTTGTTTGGATTTGAAACTGGCGGTACTGGTGCTATTCTGATTTTATGTAATGTGTTTGTGTACACCCTTTGTCAAAAATGATGAAAAAAAAAAAAAATTATGATTTGCCCACATGCGCACTAATAACGTCTCTGATAGAACTAGTTTATTTTTATTTTTTTCTTCACTCCAAACAAGGTGTATTGCCACGGGGACGTAAAGGACTACTAATTGGGATTATGTCTAACAGGGAATTGTGGGAAACTGAACAGTAAGGTGCCTGTTCACATTACATTTAAACTTCTGCATGTTAGTACAGACAGGAGAGCAGGAAACAAGGAGGTAATTCCAAAGTCTAGCAGTTTGATGGGAAAAAACTATTGAGATAGAATACTTTTTCAGCGTCTACACCTTAATAGTGTATGGGTGGAATTTTGCTGCTTGATGTATTAGTTGGTAGACAAGTGCTATGACTCCATCAGAGTATATTTCATTAAAGTATTTCTAAAACAGACACAGGGATGCAACATTGTGACGATGGGACAGTTTGTAGTTAGCGAAAAGATTTTTTTTTTCTGAATTTATTTCAGATTGTGGTGGAAGGGTTATCTAATTGGTTATTTTCTTTTCCCCGTCTAAACATTTTAAATAGTTTCATTTGGCAGTATTTTACTCTAACTTTTGTGTGACAACAAATAAATGCACTTTGAGCTTTATTATAGAGTGGAGGATTTATTTAGAGACTTTTTTTAAATCTGGTAGAAATTTTCATTTTTTTTTTTTTTCTATTATCATATCATTTTTATATTGATTTAAATCTTACTCATGATTTAAGCCTTTTAGAAAAGTTTTATTTTGTTTTTGCAGATCATGAACCAAGTGGTAGTGAAGGGGGAGGTGGACACGATCCTGATGATGATGGTAATCCACATAGTCCTTCCGGAAGTGATGCTAATGAGGGTGGGGCAGTTGGTGGCACCTTCATTTGAAACTGGTGTTATGGCTTAAAAATTGAAGGATCCTTTCTCAATTTTACTGACTATATTTTTTTTTCCTCAGTCACTCTGTACAGACCAATTCTTTCTTGTGCTCAACTCCTATATTCACACTCTTGTCTCCCCACCCCCACGTTATCCTGACATCCAGGCAGTCAGTGAGCCAATGATCAAGGCTTGCCGCCACTCTTTAACTACACTTTAAAAAATAAAAAAAAAACCTGTGGCTGCTCTTCATCGTTGGCTTGCTTTTTTTTTTTCTTTTTCTTTCATGGAATTGAGAAATTCAAGATGGCAGCAAGTACTTGAGTGAATTTAATTGACTTGGTCAAATAATTATGTTTGACAATGAAGAAGACATGATAAAACAGAAACATTAAGATTGTTTGAAGACTTTGTACTTTTGTCTTAGTTTATATATATATATATATATATATATATATATATATATATATAATGTGGTAAAAAGCGACAAAAGTCAAATGAATAAAATATTTGACAATTTCATAAAGAATGAAACAAGGGCATTAAAAGTTTTATTTTTGTCTTTCAGATAAATCTAAATTTTTTTATTTTATGTAATTTCTAAGTTTTCATTTGATTTCCCCCTACCCTGCTTTATTTATTTTATTTGTAAATTCTTTATGCCGTATCCAAAACTTTAAAAAAAAAAATGAGTTCTATATTAAATAACAAAAATAAAGAAAATTGTGTATGATGTACGTACCTGAGACAAAACGAAAATATCATATTCCTAAGAGTACATAAATTGATTTAATAGTTTTATTTTTAGATAAAAAAATCAAATCTTATGAGTAACTAAAGAGCAACTCTCTTTCATGTCCTTTTAAAAAATAACCTCAAGAAATATAGAGAGATAATTCAACAATTCAAACTTGCAAAATTTATGCCCTAATATCTACAAAGTCTCATTAATCACAGAAAAAAGACTTTCTTTATAAAAATAAAACTACTTGATCAATTGATATGATTTTTGGAATATGATATTTTCTTTTCATCATGGGTATGTACGTCATACAGATTTGTCGATATTTTTATTTTTTAATATAGATGGAATTCTGGACAAAAAATGTTTTAATCATTCAAATCACATGATTAAACCCTTTATGATTGAGATTTTTTTTTTTTTACATTGATAGTTGAACTTCACAATAACTTTGGTAGACATGTGAACCACTCAAACTGTGCCATATGTCACAAGATATCTTTGAGGCTAGCAATTTATAATGGTTTAATTTATAAAATGTTTAATTATTTTTAAAGTTAATATTTTAAAATTATCTTGCATGCTGTAAAAAGTAAACAAAAAGACAACCCCCACACACACCCCGAAGAAAAACATATCCAAAACGCCTCAAATAAACTCTAAATATTTTTGTGTAAATTATTAAAAACATTTTGTAACATAACTGTAACAATAAAATGATCATTATCTCTATTAATTAAAAATAAATTTAGAAAAACAGTTTTGTTCTTGGAGATTTTTGCTATGTCTATTACCAATGGTGATTTGGTATCTGTTTGAAGCCGGACTATATGCTATTATAATTCTCTCTCTCTCTCTCTTAGAAATTTTTCTATTTTTAAAACTATATGAAAAAAAAAGCAAACTTTTAGCCCTAAGTTCTTTATTGGAAAACTCTTTTGCTGGTAAGTCAATTAGTATTTGTTTCTGAATGCTGTGTAGGATATATATATATATATTCTGTGATCATGATACTATACTCCTTGGCATTATATCCTTTTTTTTTCTTTTGGTGTTAGGAGTCATTATCTGTCTATTCTGTTTTCATGAGACCATCTTCCAAGACATTAACTTGTCCTTTGGCGGTCAGTGTAGTATATGTTTGTTGATCATGGTACCATCCTTCCAAAAATATCTGATCAAAGGGAACATATTGCTAGTCTGACATAAATAAAATTAAAAAATTTTTTTTTTTTAATTCCTGTTAAATTTTTCAAAATATTATTAGTTTAAAGTATTCATGCATTAATTCTTCTACTTTGATCAGGTGACAACAAGAAATATTAATTTTATCATTCATATTCGGTTCTTGTCCAGAATTCTTCCCTATATTAAAAAACAAAAATGAAGAAAAATCTGCATGATATACATACCCAAGCCAAAACAAAAATATCATATTCCAAAAATCACATAAATTGATCAAGTAGCTTTAGTCTAAAATCAAATTTTATGAGCAACAGAAAAACGACTATTTAGTCCACCATTTTCAAAAAAATCAAAGGGAGATAGCTCAGCAATAATTCAAACTTGCGAGATTTATCTTGTAATGTACACCGATTTCCCTTACTTACTTAAAAATGATTTTCTTTACAAAAATAAAACTACTTGATCAATTTACGTGATTTTTGGAATATAACATTTTTGTCACAGATGCGTACATTGTACAGATATTTCTTGGTTTTTGTTTTTTGATGAGGGAATTCTGGACAAGAAACTCATATTCTCTAAAAAAAATTAACTCTAAAATGTGCCAAATTTTCTTTCATGCAAATCTAATCACATGAGACAATTATGATTGGCCTTGCACACTTAGCCTATTTTTTTTTATGTTGTTCATTTCTAGACTACGCTATTTTAATTTCAGATTTAAAACTTATAATAGGGTAACTGATTACTGTCATGAACTATGAAATAGATCATACTGAATAAATTATGCAAACATACTATTGAGAAAAGTATAACTTCTCTTCTCCCACTATTGGTAAAATAGTAAATTATGAATAAATTATAAATTATAAATTGTTCAATTAATTATTTCCAAGTTGTGTTATTTTGGCATTAAATAGCCCAACAAATTGATCTGCTATAAAATAGATGAAACAACCAAATGTTAATTTATTGGGAAAAAAATTGTTTTTTTATATATTTCATTTTTTTCTGAATTTTAATTTGATCTATTTTTCACTAGGAAACTCAAAATAAGTATTTTATTGTTTTGTCGTATTTCAACTAAGTAGATTTTCAGAGTTTTTTGAATTTTTTTGAAAATGTCAGAAACCCCATCTGCTTTTTTTTTTTTTTTAATGGGTATAATATTCTATTGTTCATCTGGTGAATGATATGAATTTTTTGCTAATTCTTTCAAATGTAGCCATCTTTCAAAGGAATTGTAAAACCTATGGATATAATCCCATCAGGTACAGAGAGTGGTGAATGATATGATTTTTTTTCATTTTCATCTTTCATTTTTCTGTTTTCTTTTCTTTAATTATTTTTTCTTGTTTTTCATTTTTCTCATCTTTCATTTTTTTTCTCATCTTTCATTTTTTTCTTGTCTTTCATTTTTTATTCCTCTTTCTTCCATTTTTTTCTTACACAAGTTTGTTAGAATTTCAAAAGAATGATCACTTGACTTCTGAATTATAAACTTTAATCCAAGCCATTATCTAAAAATAATTTTTATAAAATCAATAGTAGATTCTCTCCAGTGCAATGTAGATTACAATGTATTGTGGACTAAGTCACTGCAGAGAGGCATGTGAGGATTCCTCTTAAACAGAAAATCCATTTTGTTCAACAGTATATAGTGACATGGCAGTACCTGTCAGGACCTCATCTGTAAGTGAAATAGATTTTATCCAGGATATGACACTAAATTACTTCTGATTCCTTTGGGTGATGTGTTCATGCCCTTCACCCCAACTTTCTCAGCCCTTTCTACCATTTCTTCTGCGTACCCTATTTCTGAAACTTACCGACTACTAAAATGCACTCCATCTCCTGCAACCCTAAGTTATCACCTTCATCATCTTTGGTATAAAGTCTGTTTTACATGCTGACATGCGATGGACGGATTATACATTTAAAGGAGCGACACTTGGATAAAAAAAAATGTAGAAACCTTGAGGTGGAAGGCCAGAAGGAAGTTGGGACAATCCAAGAAAACTTCGGTGCAAATCATCAACAAGAATCTTAGACATTAGAATTTGAATTGTCAATCCTCAAGACTGTCAAGCTTGGAGACTGAAATGGCGAACTGTCAGAAAATGTCATTTCCCTGACCAGGGGAAATAAGATGATAAAATGGATGATTATCGCATTCGTATAAAAAAGAGGATTTATAAAATATTAAGAAATGGAAGTATAAAACTTTTTACTAAAATAACTGGAATCGGCCTGAAAATAAAAGTGAAAAGAGATTATGTATCATAAAACAAATAAACCAAAGCCAGTCACTAATCTCTCATTTGACGCCTCTCAAATTATAAAATGAGGCAGATCACAAATTTCTTTCTTTATTTTGATTATTGTAAAAAAAAAAAATGTTTCTTGATATAGAATAACTTTTTTAAGTTTAAATTTTTTCTTATCTTTTTTATTCAACAACATTTTTAAAGTTTCACATTTTTCTTATCCAATCGCTTATGTATTTTAAAACATAAGATAATTTCTTATAATTTCTCAACTCGTGATTATCTTATTATTTCTGTTGAAGAAATAATCTATTTGGTCGAATTTGTCGCTGTTTGTTTACAGCCTAGTGTCCACATCACTTGATCAAGCATCATTTAACTTGATCAAAATATCAGTCATAATTTAACTTGGAACCAATTTAATTTGCGACACAAGGAAAATTCAATAAATAATGTCCCTGAATCATTTCTCATAGCAATAGAGCAATGAACCTTGCCACAGTTATTAGTCTTTTTCTACATAAGCTGGATCTGATTTAATTTGACGATATCTTGATAAAGATCACAGAAAAAAAGTGAATATTACACTTTTGGTGATAATTTCGGTTCTGTTCATTGTAAAGATTTTTTTATCTGGCCCATATTGTAGCTAGTGACGTTATGCATCAGATATGACTTTGAGTTTTGAAAAGTTTGGTCAAGGTAGAAATTTTGATGGAATTTCAGCTTCAAATTCGTTTTATGGGTGTGATAGATTTCTTTGCGCCAAGATTAAAGTGTAGTAGCTGTTCTGATGCTACACTTCAATTCTTTGGTCTCTGTTAGTGGAGGAGAAATCCTTTATGACTAATAAAATTTTTATTCTTGTTCCTTGCCTCACATTAAAAACCGACCTTGGTGTCTAACTCTGCCCTCGTGGGGAGGCAAGTAAATAGGAATAGTAACCAACATGAAAAATTTCAACCTGATCAGATAAATAATTTTTAAGTTAACGTTTCTGTAGAAACACCCGTCTAGCAGAAAAGAGTATCAACAATTTCGCCCACTCTTTATCTGTTCCTAAACCTCATCGTAGATTCCATGAACAAAGCTTCTTTCTTAGAACTGCATGCCTATGGAATTGTCTTCCGTTTTCCCGCTTTCCAGTTGACTATAATGTAGTTGTCTTTAAGTCTAACGTAAACAAGTTTTTGGTGAGCCATTCCCTATAAGTTAACAAATTTACCGAATTTCTATTACTAACAATTACTATATTGTCCAATTTCTACTGTACACTCTTTAACCCATTATCCACGGGAAGCCTCTTGGCCTTGATAAGTGGTGATGCCTATGTAAAAAAAAAAGAAAAACTTGAAGAATATTATACAGCATGAACAAATAAGGCTCAGATAACTTTGGCCCATCCTTTCATTGCTAATGCAGTCTCATGATTAGGGCTTTGACAAGAGAATATTTTTTTCATTATTTTGACTCTCAAGTATATATCAGTTAATATCTTATGTTTTTAGATAGAGCCATGTGGTTCTCAATTGATTAACTGTGTTGGATATATACTCGAGAGTCAAAACAATGAAAAGAATGTTCTATTGTGATAGCCCTATTCATTACTCCTTCATGTTCTTGTTGATAATGCCTTAACATTTTTTTCTTATTAAAGTTCAGAGACAAATTCATTTTTTTTTTTTGTAACAAACATATTTATTTAAATTCTAATTTTTCAACCCATATAAGAGACGTTGTCAAGAAAATACGTTTTTTATGTAGATTGTTTTCACAAACGTAGTCTTCTTTCAATGCATCCAAACAGTGGAAATACTTTTACTACTACATCACGTCACACTTGAGCACAGGACCACCACCGGAATCGGTCTTTAAAAAAAAAAGAAAAAAAAAAAATCTCAATCTTTGATACGAACAGGAGACTACAGCTGTGACAACATGCCACATAAAAAAATAAAAATGTTGTCTGAAATTTCCTACTGAAAACTTTTAAATGAGTCTAAAATTAGAATCTAATGTGTTTTATTAAAAACTTCATTTTGTCTCATCCCCAGACCGTTATATTTTTCAAATTTCAATGCATTCAAACAATCAAAATACTTTTACTCCTACTTTTTTTTTAACACTAAATAAACTGCAATTCTTACAAATCTGCAAATTTTTTCTCCAAAATTGATCTTAAGAACTGTGGTACAATCTTGTTGAAAATGGCGATTGTTTATTTATTATTGTTTTTTTTTTTTTGTGATGGTTGAATGTTTAGCATTCGAACAAGATGATGATTTCCCTCACATATTTATTGAAAACCTTGATATCTTTACAGAGCTTCTCAAATCAATTTTTTGCATTCTGATGCAATTACAAAGCCTTAAAAAGTTTTCATAACAATAGCGTTCAATGGACAGCAAATTAACTAAAAACTATCAAGATTATACAATTTCTAAGCATTTCAATTTAAAACAATTTCTCTGAATCTGTACGTTTTTTTTTTTTCATAAGCATTAATCCTGAGCTATGGTGGGGTCCTCAAAATAGTTTTTTTTTTTCTGCATATTAAATAACTTTTTGAGCTTAATATTTTATTTTATATATATTTGTTTTAGCCGGCAACTTTTTACTAAATACTAACCCCTTATGATCTGAATTATGATGCAGATAATTAAGAAATATTAATTTTTAGTTAGTTTAAAGTGTAATGATACTATGATTGTTTTCAAACTGGAAAAAGGTATATTTTAATAAAAAAAATACTGAACAAGGCATGTTTGAATCAATCAATTTATTTATATTATTATATTCATTTATTTAAGACTGAACAAATTAGTTTAACCAGGTCAGGGTTAAAATTGTTCCTATTCTTACCTGATTCATATGTATTTTGAAATCTGATTTTCCTTATAATTTCTCAATCAACAATTTCTTTTTTCTAATGAAAATTTCTGAATGTCATTTGATCAATTGAAGTTAAAAAAAAAAAAAATGTTAATTTCATTTCCTTTTTGAAGATGATGTAAAATATTCAACTCATATTTTGTATATTTATATATTTTATGTGCACAGTTTGACTGATAACTTATATGAAAAGGAGAGTGCAAGAAATATATTTTTTCATAAGTTGTTTAATAAAATGGCTGAAAAAAGTTCAAACAAAACCTATAAACTTTGTTGATTTCATAATTGGTTTAACTTATGATGTTAAATTCAGAGAAGGCTGTTCTACTTCTATTACCAGGTGCAGATCTGCATGGAAATTCTTTTTCAAGATTGTCTAATAATTGTGAGTGGAAGTTGCCTATCCTTCAAAATAAGAATCTACATATTATTTGGATTATTCAGATTTATTGCATGAGGACCCATGATGCAGTGGATAGAATATTTTATAAAATTCAGTTCTAGAGGATGAAGGTTCAATCCTCAGTGCGGGCGACACTAAAAATACAATTGAGAGTTATTTAGGACTTCTACCCAGTCATGGCTGACAGAACAAGAGCATGGTACCCTCCTGGATTTCCGAGTTTGACAGAAAGTTTTCTGAGTTTGACAAGATATACCTGAAGAAGGTCAGAGGTTACATCGATGGAAACATTGAAAATAAAACTCAAGATGAGAACAGTAGTCCAAATAATCCAAATAATATGCATTATCAATCTTCATCTCCAAAATTCAGAAACAAGAATCTATGTGTGTGTACTATCACAAGATTGGGGACAGATTGCTACTGGTGAGAAATGAGGATGTTATGGTTTACTGGATATGTGGTGTCAGTTTGGGACAGTCTCCCTGGCATCTCTCTTCCAAAAATGATATATCGGCACCAGGTTCTATTTCAGATTATGCGAAATGTGTGGATCCACATGGTGAATCCATCTATTTATCAAAATTGTAGTTCCTTTGTTCGACTGTAGGGAATCCAGGATTATCTATAACTTGGAAAAAAAGCCTGTTTGTTAAGATGATAGAACTACCACTAAGGGGAGATAACTCCTTTTATTTTTTCAAGTGGAGTTACCTTCCCCTTTTTACCTTTTGTTATCGCATGGAAACATGAGAATGGGACCAAATAGACGTTGGCAGGTGCCAACAAAAGCATGACTTTAAATCTGGGTAAATGAAGATGGTGACATATTACTTCTGTCTACGATAATCGAAAATAATAATAATAATAAAAAAAAATAATATCGGATTAAAACTCATATAATTTGTATCAATCTATGTGTTGCATGTGAATATCCTCATTTCGTCCACTATTTTCTGTCATTTATGTGCTATACACATATTCATCTTCAGGCATTATCTTCTGTAAGGAATTAATAATTATCATATGCCAACACCCCCATCACACTATCAGTGGACAAACTCTTTGGAGTCATGCGTTGAAAGAAACTATGAAATGTTCAACACTGCTGGTAAAGACATTAAACCTGGTGATGCATTCTGTCATGATACAAAATAATGCAGGGCTTTATGTTGCAAGTGAAACAGTCACATTTGCGAATGATTTTTTCCAAGTGGTGATGAGAAATAATAAAACGCTTATCTTTTGGCGACTGTTTTTTCAATCTTCCAAATATTACACTTTTGGTGATAATTCGGTTCTGTTCATTGTAAAGATTTTTTTTTATCTGGCCCATATTGTAGCTAGTGACGTTCTGCATCATATATAACCTTGAGTTTTGAAAAGTTTGGTCAAGGTAGAAATTTTGATGGAATTTCAACTTCAAATTCGTTTTATGGGTGTGATAGATTTCTTTGCGCCAAGATCAAAGTGTAGTAGCTGTTCTGATGCTACACTTTAATTCTTTGGTCTCTGTTAGTGGAGGAGAAATTCTTCATGACTGATAAAATTTTTACTTTTTGTTCCTTGTCTCACATTAAAAACCGACCTTGGTGTCTAACTCTGCCCTCGTGAGGAGGCAAGTAAATAGGAACAGTAGCCAACATGAAAAATTTCAACCTGATCAGATAAATAGTTTTTAAGTTAACGTTTCTGTAGAAAAAACTTGAAGAATATTATACAACATGAACAAATAAGGCTCAGATAACTTTGGCCCATCCTTTCATTGCTAATGCAGTCTCATGATTAGGGCTTTGACAAGAGAATATTCTTTTCATTATTTTGACTCTCGAGTATATATCAGTTAATATCTTATGTTTTTAGATAGAGCCATGTGGTTCTCAATTGATTAACTTGTCGGATATATACTCGAGAGTCAAAACAAGTGGAAAATGTCTTTACAACCCTTATTTTCTTTTTTTAATAAAACGATTAAAGTCAAATTATTTAAACGAAAGTTCAATAGAACAATATACTCTTTTTTTTTTTTTTTTTTTTTTTTAACGAAGGGTGTTTAAAAAAAAATCTTAGGAAATTTGAATGTTTATACCTTCAAATCTTGACATAAAATTCGATCCATATTTAGAATTAGGCTTTAAAAAATACATAAAAATATTTCGTGTACATACTCATCACAGAACAAAGATGTCATATTCCAAAAATCATGTGGGTTTTGCTTGTAAGTTTTCTATTTGGCTAGTAAACGAAAATATTAAGTTGTCAAAAGGGCAACTGAAGATAAATTTGTACCTGTGATCTTCTGTTGCTTTCTAGTACTTTTTATTTATTTATTTTTATTTTTATTTATTTTTGGTAGTTAAAAAAAAAATCCTGTACTTGTTTTTATTGTACTTTTAACAATTTTTAGATTTAATATTCGATCATGAGTTTATTATTTACAGCTTAATTCTAGCTGATTCACTTCTCCCTGTCTCTTGGCACAAATGATGCACTCTGAAAAAATTTCTACACTATGAGCTTATAGTGAGGGGAAAGTGGGAATGCGCAGTCCCCAACCACATTTCTAAAAGCCTGGCATTGTTTAAATGCAAAGTGAAGATGAATTCAAGACTACCTGCAGCAACGCCGAGGTAAGCGGATATGTGTCGTTTAAATTTTCCTCCTAGCTCAGTGATTCCCAACCTTGTTTTTGGTCCGTACCCCTCAAGAAATTTCTCTAAAATTTCACAACCCCTTAAATTTCTGAACTTGCGGTTAAATACGTGATTGGATTAAATTCAGTTAAGTATTTAATGGCTACTTAATGACCATACTTAACTCTAAAATTCAAGTTAGAAGTTAGTACATTGGAAAGAAAAACAAAAACACAAAAAAGTAACCATGGCCTATTTTCTATCTAAACTTTTTTTGCACCCCCTGAAATATTGCCTTGCACCCCCAAAGGGTGTGAGCACCCCAAGTGTGGGACCTCTGTTCTAGATGAATACTTTACTAGGCTGATACCTTTTTCTTGTAGGGGTATTTGAGAATATAACATTGCAACCACTTTCAAATGTATGGCGCGTGGTAGGTCATCTCAAATGGTCACTTATCAAATGTACTGAACAGATTAAAAATTGCTTAACTTGAGTTATACAGCAAGAAGCTGTGTTTTTTGTAATTTAAATATTTGAAAATTAGTTTTTAAAAATTATGTGAACTAGCAGGACATGTGGAAATTCCACAGCAGCATCTTTCGCATGTAATATATTGCTACTGGGCATTCTGTGGATGTTCAACGTGAATGGAAACCCTGTGATAGTATTGTAGTCCTTTTGTTAAAACTGCAAAAGTATTTATCTAAGTAATCTGATTAATATAGTGCCAGAGTATATCTGGTTCTCTGGTTTATCTCCAATATTCTTATAGGAGTCTGTGACATGTTTTCATTATATGGATGCCCGGCATGAATGGAAACCCCATGATATTATTATACCATATTTACACTGAACATATACTATCCTTGGATCTTAGCTAGAAGACCAAGAAGGTATATTTTATTTACATATGGTCCAAAAGCGACATCAGTAAAAGCTCTTTACTAAGAACTTTACAGCAAATTCTACCCTTTGCGTATTTCTTCCTGTGACTAAAAACACACTCTGCGACATACAAATATCTGTATGTGATGTTGTCAAGCTTATAAAAAATCTTGATTCCAGTACACCTACTGGCCTTGACGGCATTCCAGTCATAGTGCTTAAAAAGCTTCAACTGAAACCAGCTCCCAAACTTACAAAGCTGTTTAAATGTTGCCTTTATGAGAAATGCTTCCTAACACCCTGGAAAACTTCATTAATTTGCCCTGTATTTAAAAATTCTGGAGATCAGTCATCTCCTCAACACAGACCAATCAGTCTCCTGTGCATCATGAGCAAGTTGCTGGAAACTGTGATAAACAGAGAAGTGGTCAACCAGCTCAGCAAAAATAACCTGCTCAGTGACATGCAATATGATTTCCATTCTGCAAGATGTACAGCTGATGTATTAATTGTTATATCACACAGGATTAGTGAATCTCTTGACAGGAGCTTCGTTTCTAGAGCGAGAGCTCTTAACATATCAAAGGCTTTTGATAGAGTAAGGTATAAAGGTCTACTTCACAAGATCGCTAGTTATGGAATAGCTGGAAATATCCTCTCAATTATTTAATTCTTTCTCTCTGATAGGATTATAAGAATAGTCGTTGATGGGCAAAAATCAGAAACTCGTAGTATTAACGTTGGCATCCCTTAAGGTTCCATCCTGGGCTCAACTTATTTCCTGATCTTTATCAATGATCTCCCAAATCACATTCTTAGATCATTCGTAGACATTTATGCAGATGACACCACAATCTATGGCAGCACTTCAAAGACTAGCAATGACCAAGATCTTTCTGATTCTCTCTCTTCTGATCTTGAGAATGTGGTGCAATGGGGAAAAAGGTGGTTGGTTAATTTTAATGTATCGAAAAACCAAGCTTCTCTCCTTTCATCATAATCGCTCTGATCCCCATCACCCCCCCCCCAATTGAAATGAATGACCCTTGTCTTTGGGAAGCTCCATGTCTTGACAAGCTTCTGGCACTGATATTCACTCCTGATTTGAAATGGAACATGTACATCAAATCTGTTGCCAAAGATTGCTAGAAAAATAGTTGGATTACTATCTCTCCAGTTGATATCTCATTGCCTATGCAATCCTCTATCTGTATAAGAGCCAGGTACGCTCTAAAATGGAGTACTGTTGCCATATCTAGGCAGGAGCTGCTTGGCATGCTCTATCCAGCCTTGATAGAGTTCAAAACCGGCTTCAAAACTTAGCAGGTGATGCCTTTTTCTCTTCCCTGCAACCTTTTTCCTCTACAGAAGAGACGTTGTGAGGTTGTCTTTGCTATATCATTATTTTAATGGCAAGTGCTCGACTGAGCTCCAATCTGTGGTTTCCTCCGCCAAACTTTCACAAAAACACTCGACTAGTTACAACCACTATACACGATTTCCCCCACTTTCTATCTGTGCCTAAATCTATACCCAGATTCCATGGACAAAGCTTCTTTCCTTGAACTGCCTGTCTGTGGAACATAGTTACACTAGCCTGCTTCCCAGTTGAATACAACATGGTAGCCTTCAAATCCAATGTAAGCAAGTTCTTGTTGAGCCGTCCCCATAAATAATTAAATTCTACCTAATTTACAGTATTAACGATTACCACTTTACATTTATCAACCCTTATCCCCAGAGTAACTTTTAGGCCTTGATAAGTAGTGATTCCCAAGTAAAAAAAAATAAAACTATATGTTCATTGGTAATGATACCATTCTCCCAGACATTACCTCCTTTGGGTTTGTTCGTCATCCTCCCAGGCCCTAAGATTCTCTATTCATTTTTTTTTTTTTTTTGTTTTTTTGTTTTTTGGTGCATGTTTGGTGGAGGGATAATATAGCTGTTTTGTGGTCATGCCATTCTCTCAAAGAATTACATCCAAGACGAGCAGGGAGAGGGGCGCCTGGCCGTGCCTTGCCGTAAAATACAATTAAATATATTTCAATTCATTGCAAATTACATATTTATTATTACAGACCCAATTCTCTATTTTATAGAACTGGTTTCCAAAGTTTTTGAAAAATATGGCTTGGGTGTCATTAGCTAGAATTGAAACCAAAATATTTAACATTCCACCCGCGTTCTCTACCATTTCAACTATCAACAGATAGATAAAGCTTTAAAATTAAACCACTTTAAGCTATGAATGAATTTGCACATGCGAAAAAGTAACAGAAATATTATATATTAATTTTTATTGGAATCCTTGGAGATGAGTAATTGGTATATTTATTTATTCATTTGCGGACTGTTATTCTCATCTTTCATAGTTGTTGTTTTACCGTGTTTCGGCCAACTATTACTCTGGCCTTCTTCAGGTGGTTAACCGTGACTGGACAGGAATACTGAGTCTTGTAACTGTATCCTCAGCAATTACTGCCTTCCATAGTTGTTGTTGTCTCACCATGTTTTGGCCAACTAATCCTCTGACCAGCTTTGGGCAGGATTGAAACTGCTATCTTCAGACAAAGCTCAGCTGGAACCATAAAGATTCAATGCCTCTGCCCACTAGTTATACAACAGTTGGCCGAAACGTGGTGAAACATCAACAAATATGAAGATGAGGATAACAGTCTACAAATGAATAAATTATTAACAGAAATATGTTGGCAAGTTGAAATGAACATTTTGTATTTCAACTTGCTGACATATTTCTGTACGCGTTATTCATCCATGCAAACAAAGATTTTGCCATCCTTGGTGTATGATTACTATTTCTTGTTAATTTCTGTGTTATGTGACCAGTAGTTTAAGAGTTTATCGGTTAAATATTTTCACTCACATACACATGCATACATCTACTGCTTTATTTATTTAGAAAAGTTAAAAACAGTTTAATAACTTGCAAAATCTTTTTATCAAGGAAGTTTTATTGAAAACTGATTACTCTGTTGCTATTTTGATCTTGAAAACAACTCTGAAATAGTTTGTAGAATTAGTTGAGGAATTTGCTAATATATTTTTATTATGACTAAAATCTGTATTAATTATACTTCTCTTTTGTTATGTCTGTTAATCACTTTTTAGGTGATTAAACATACACACTTTAAATTTGATTGAACTGATCTGCTGCCTATACATGGATCTTTATAAGCGACTACATTTGAAATGAAATGTATTAATTGCGAAAAGTTTACATAAAAAAATAGACATGCCAAGGGCGTTCCAAAAGTAATGTCTCCTATTTTTTTTTCATTCTGCTCGAATGGGTCAGAGGAAATTGCAAATTGCATTGTTAATTGTGACCGAACTTATGCATTCATGACCCGAAAGCTTCATCTCTCTGTTGCAGATATTGACAGTGTGATTCTTTGTCATGGATGTGCGTCAGAAGCAGAAATGCATTAATGATTTCTTGGCAAAAGTGCATTAAGAATGCTGGTGACTATGTAGAAAAGTAAATTTTGGAGCACAAACACCTGCTCGTTGTAATGGTACCACTCCCATCTTTGTATCTCTTCAACATTTTTAGTTAAAAAAAAAAGGCTTTACCTTTGGAACGACCCTCGTATCTTAAGAATATCCATTCTTGTCTTATACAATCAGAATTTTCCTTATTTTTTTGACTGGAATAGTTTTTTTAACAAATGGTAAATCGAGCGATGTGTTTGGTCAGATTTATATACTAAATACTGGTTCTTATGTTTCTGAATTTTTGAGATGGGTATTGATAATTTTTGAGATGGGTATTGATAATTTTTTAGATGGGTATTGATAATTTTTGAGATGGGTATTGATAATTTGGATTATTCTGACTACTCTTTCCATCTTCTCACAACATTTTACGTGATCCTATCGAATTCTAGAATCTGCATGCAATTTTGAATGAAGTCTTTAATTTAATCTAGAGGGGTAGAATGCTCTTATTCCATCCGCCAAGACCTGGCAAAAGTTTTAGGTAATTTTGAGTTGTATTGTTAGTATTGCTCACAATGAGGATTGAATCACCAACTTTCGAAAGAGTGTCACTTGTGGAGACATATTAGTTTCAGTTTTGCGCATATATGATTATCGCCCTTGTTTCATGTTTCAGCCAATAGGTGGCGATATCAAGTTTCTCTTCTCTCTTTTTTTTTCCTGTGCATCAGACAAGAGCAGATGTGGCACTCATGCACTCAGAGTTGTTTACACATGTAAACCGACTTTATTATGAAACAAACTTTGCATACTACCCAGCCTTATCAAGGTAAGGTAAATATTGCAAAATCATGAACGAACAAACTCTACAATCCATGAACTGCATCGGCGACAACATTAAACAAAATATTTAATCTTAGTCTATACATGATTGGCAGAGATCAACAACACGCATACATGCACCCAGGTACACACATGGTCTGATGCATTTTTTGCCAAAAGTTATTGTCTCTATAAAAATGTATAAATATTCTTTCTGACTTTTATTTAGTACTTTATTAATTGCACCACCAGTGACACTCTTTTGGAGATTGAGAGTACAATCCTCAGTGCAGGCGGTAGTTAAAAAAACTAATGTGAATTACTTAAGACTTCTACCCGAGTTTAACAAGATACACCTGAAAAAATTTGGAGGTTACCCCCCCCCCCCCCGAAATGATGTGAGAATAACATTCAAGATGAGAACTGTAGCCCAAATAATACAAATATTGGCCCATGTTCTTAAAAATATAGTTTTTATATTCAGTCAATTACAACAATTTTTATATTTAATTGTGATAAATATTTTTTTTTTTACCATATTTAAAGTGGGCTGAGTTTTTTTTGCTCCTTAGTCACATATACTCCCACTCAGCCATCGACCATCAGGAGGGTTATATCTCTCTCTCTCTCTCTAAAGTAGTAGCGTTCATGTGTGTCTGTGTGTACAACTATCCTACAGCCCAAACCACAATCATAACCAAACCTGGCATGATGATGGTCCCTCACCTAGGAATGGTACACACCATTTTTCAAGGTTACAGTCAAGGTCATAGCCTATGTATATATAAGTATATATAATCTCCTTAAGCCCACACCACTGAACCGATAATGACCAAACCTGACATGATAATGGTCGCTAACCAAGGGATGGTGCACACTATTTTTCAAGGTCAAGGTCAAATGTTTAAGTCGGGACTTTGCTGTACGCTCGGGTACCTGCAAATTGGGTACCCGAGCGTACAGCAAAGTCCTGTGCGAAGCTCAGGTATCTTTGCTAATTTTCCAATAAAATTGTTTCTTTGGGAGTACAAAATGTCTCCATGAAGTTGTTCTTACTCTGACTCAAATAATGGTCCATATTGTTAAATTATACAAAGTTAAGTAGATTTTCCAAATTTGAGAACATGTTGATCATTTTCTGATGATCTAATCAAGAGTTTCAAATACACAAAATAAAGAGTGTAGTACCTGTTGTCATGATACAATCCTATTCGGTATTACCTCCCAAGTAAACATTTCAATTATCTATACTATAAAAAAAATATTTGTTTATAACAGCTAAATAGTATTATATATCTTTTTCATATGGGCAGTTTAAAATAATTGAGAAATCTCTGGATTATTTGAAATTTTGTTCCCACATCACATGACATCGCAACATCTTTCATGAATCAGTCTAAATAATTTTTTTTTTTTTTTTAAAGATTTTGTTGATACTTAAAGCATTCTTGTTGGTGTTGTTTATTTTAATAAGCAAAATTTTCCTGGTATTCTACCTAATTTAAATGGCATTATAATCCTGTTTAAAACCTAAGAGAATATATAAAAAGAAATACACAACAAACACTCACAAAGTCACACCAAATGTATAATATCTAAAATTAAAAGAAAAAAAAAAGATTCATTATTTGGGCGTAAAAGAGTTATTTCCCTTATGCTGACTTCTTAAGAAAAAAGTTATGCTATACTTTTGCCCTAGGCAATTCCGTTTGTACACACACACACACACACACACACACAAACACACACACACATATATATATAATGCTCATCTTGAGTTGAGCATATTGACAAGTGATACACGAATTACCATTAGCATATAAGTGATGCTCTTTGTGTAAACAAATCGAGCTTAGGTATTTCCAACAATGTCAAAACATTGTTAAACTCACGGCTCGGTCACCAGCCACCGATAGCATAATGGTTAGGAGCCTTGACTGTTGTACAGACGGTCGGGTTTCAATCCTGGCTTGAGGTAGTTGCCTGTCTAGCTGCACTGATGAGCTGTGAAATAGCGAAACAGTACTGTCTGTGGATGACTATATATAATATATATATATTTATATTTATTTATCTCTTCCCTTTCCTATCCCGTTTTTTCTTCACCCAACCCATTCTCCTCGTTGAAGACACACATACACACACATAACTCAAGCCAACATAAGGGAAATAATTCTTTGGTTCCCAAATAATAAATCTTTTTTTTTTTTTAAATTTTGCATGTTATACATCTGGTGTGACTTTGTGAGTGTTTGTTGTGTATGTTTCAAGTTTTAGTAGGATATGCACACAAACGTTTGCTCTTTATATGATAGATGTAGGGAGAGAGAGAGTGAATGAATGCAGACAGTTGTTAAAATATCCAAAAATGAAAAGAGTGTTACTTCCCTTGAGTGCACATGGATTTTAAAGACAGGATCTAATTTTTTGTTTACAAGTTTATTTTGTTTGAATTTATTTAATTTATTATTCATCGGAAAGCAAATGATAAACAAATTAAAAAAAAAAAAACTTGTTTAAGCGATATTTAAAGAACAAAGATAATAAGATTTTCCTTTGATCTTTAAACATGTCTTATTGATTAATTTTGAACATTATGTTATTCAAAAATAAGCTGAGAGAACACCTGCCTGCAATGATATTGTGAACTTCAATTTTGGATCAACCGATAGTAAGAAATCTAGTTCCTCTTCATCTTTTGTGGATTCTGTTTTTGTGCACCTGAAATTTTCCGACTTGGTTCAATTTCCTTTTAGGAATAAAAAAAAAAATTTTTTTTTAAAAACTCTTTTTCACCTCATATAAAGCGTATTACCACTTGGATATAAGGGCTATTATTTGGGATTATGTCTTACAGGAAACCGTGGGGAGTTAAACAGCAAGATATCTGTTCACATTGCATTTAAACTTTTACAGGTTAATACACCCAAGGAAGCAGGAAACAGAAAAGGAATTACAAAGTCTAGCAGTTCATAGGAGGAAACTATTAGAGTAGAAGGTTTTCCAGCATCTAATGGCCTTAACAGTGACGAGGTGGGATTTTGCTGCTTGTTGGGTTAGTTGGGAGTATGTATGTTGGGGGGTACGAGTATGAGTTCATCAGAGCACATTTCATTAAAGTACTTGTTAAACAGGTACAGGGATGCAACATTGCAGTGATGAGACAGAGGTTGGAGCTTGGCTGATAGTGTGAGGCCTATTAGATTGGAGACTCTTTTGTGGACCCTGGATACAATATAAGATCAGTAAGTTATTTTTTTATATGCGTTCATGTCTATTGTGATTTAAGATAATTGAGTCTTTTTTTTCTCATGCATTTATTTCGAGCTACAACAATGATGAATTTTTGTCTCCACTTAACACGATCACTGTCTAGGTGAAAGCTGGTTTAGCAGAGATCTTCGTTCAGAGTTAGGGTTATTCATTGTTGGCTTACCTCTCAGTCGGTTTCCATCAACTTCTAGTGCAAAGGTGAGTTTTGCAACGGTGTTGTTATTGTTGGCTCTCACCACATATCCAAATCATCAGAGCTGAAATTCTCTGATCTTGACCTCAATCAGAGCAATGCTGTAGTGCTTTCAGATATCCTTGTTGCAAATGTGATTGAGCAGTTCTTGGTTCTTACATGACTATTTTATTATGAGTATTCATTAACCTGCAATATTATTTTTGTTTGATCTTTAAAATACAGTGCTTTATTTATTGAGTAGTTTCTTTTTTGATATCATATTGTTATTTAAAAGAGGAAATCTGCCTGCGATGATGTTGTGGGTGTAAAACGTGAACCCTTATGAAAAAATCAGTTTTCCCTCCGTCACCTCTGGTTCTAGGTATGACCTTAAAAGATAACCGTTGGTGAGGCCCATTTGGGGGCTGTGGACAATGTAGAGGTGCATCATAGTTACCATTGCTCCCAGGCTCACTTTGGCTCGGAGTGGTAATACTCTGTTAGAGCATTAGGTGTTACCAGATCAGGCTGTCTGAAGATACTGACTTTCTGACCAAAAATGCACCAAACATTGATGTTATTGCTTTTTCTTTTTTTTTTTTTTTTACTTTTCCTTTGTAAAACTCAACCATGTTCTCCAAGTCAAAAAACAATTTTCTTTTAGAAAAAAAAAATCAAACCAAACACCAGTATTTGAAGATGTAAAGACCTCAAAGAATAAAAACTTTTTCTAAAAATTAGTGGATTCCTCGTTAAATTACCCGAAAAGGGTTAATAAACCGTAAAACAAAACAACTAAATCAACCTTAATCTCCTGCATATTCTGTTATTAAACATCTGCAGTTTTCTAACTGTGTGGCAAAATCACGTTGACACACTGGTTCTCACCAGATCACCAAAGTTAAGCAGTGTTGAGCCTTGCCAGTACAAAATGGGTGACCATTTGGGAAGGCTAGGTGCTGTATGTACTTTCTGTGAAGGTTGGACGTAGGGCCAGAACTCTTCAATACAAAAACATCTACAAAGTTGTAGATAGCCTATGCCCCTCCAGGAGCTGAAGGCTATGGATGGGAATTTTCCGATTATCATTTCTTACTTCAGAAAAAGATCTATGCTAAAAAAGATTTATTGTATATACCTATTTACTACAAATGATGACAACATTAATATGTATTGTGCAAACATTTTGTTTTTCTTGCTTCTACGTTGTTATTTTTACATGATTATTATTATTACCACATTTCTAAGAAATAATTTATTGAAAACTAGCAGACTGCCCAGCGTTGCCTGGTTGTAAAATATGCATAAATATTATATTTTAATGAAAACAGAATTCTTATTTATTATAAACAGAAATACTGTAGGTATTAAACGTAACATTAAATTCCTTAAAAAGAAAAGTGAAGTGAAAAAGAAATGGAAAGGACCTGAGACATGTGCATGCGAGTATTATGTTTTTTTCTGAACATTTTTTCACTTTTTGTAAGTAAAAAAAAAAAGTCAAAACCAAAACCTAAATACAGATAAATCAAGTACAATAACCATTAAACCAACTTGACACAATCTATAAATAGTGTTTTCAAACCTACTTATTCTTAGCATAAGTGATCTGTCATGTGAACCATTCGCGCATGCGCATTCATGAAACGGTTGACAAATAAAAATCTGGTGACCCCAATGTACCAATTTTTCCATTTTGACCCATTATCAGTCCCTTCTTCCAAATGGAGACCAATTAAAAATTTTCCAATATGCTAAATACTAAATTTCAAATCTGTAAATCCAAACTTCGTTGAGTATATACAAGGGCTAGACAATATTTTTTTGGACACTTTAGTATTCGATTTTCTGAGTAACATAGTGTCGAAATTCCTTCAATAGAATGTCATAAACATATAAAGACACTATCTATAATAAAAATGGAAGAAAATCGATTAGGCAAGGAAAAATATTTAATTTTCATCATTTTTTACAAAACACACGCAACATTATTTTTCGGACATCATTGAAAAACTGTTAATAGTCTGTAATGTCACCTTTCTTCTCAATAACTTTTATCAATCTCTCTTCATAATGATCAAACATATGCACAATAACATCTCTGTGTTTCTATTAGTTGTTTTTGGCATCTAGTATTTGTTCCCATAGTTGAGCCTCTTTTGTTATTTCAAGTCTATCATAGACAGGTTGCGCAAGCATTTCCCAAACATTTTCCATTAAATTTAGATTTGCAGGCCATTCCAAAGTAGTCATATTCACTTTAGCTATCCATTCTTTCATGAGTTTTGACAAATGGATGCTGCAATTGTCTTGCTGTAGAACGAAATCATTCCCCGTCTCTCTTCTTATCCTTAGTAGGACTTTCTCGTCCAGCAACTATTTGTAGCTTTCGCTGTTCTGTCATCCTTTCAGCCACTCCAACCATATATTTCCATTAGCAAAGCTCATACCCCAAACCATAACTCCTCCTCCTCCCATTTGTTGTTTGTTCAGTACAACAGGCTCACCCCTTCTCAAACAAGTACACCATCCATCGGGCCCATCAAACTTGAAACACTTCTCATCTGTAAATATAACCTTCTTAAAGTCAACATGCTTTGTTAACCACCTTTTAGCACTCTCCAGTCTTGCTCTTTTGTGTTTCTTTGTTAGTGTAATTTTTTTCTTAGCCTTTGCATACTTCAAACCAATCCTATGCGGCATTCTTTTTATTGTTTGGGCGTTTACATTCAATTCACATTTCTCCTTCATTTTTCTTGCTGTAACCTTTTCTCCAGATGTCAAAAGCCATGTCACAGTCCTCTTCATTCTCCTTTCAGTCCTCTTGCCAATTGATCTTTTCCGTCCTCTCTTCTTTTTCCGCTCGGAGTTTGTCTTCAGCATATATTCGACCATCGATTTCGACAGCTTCAAATCCATGGCGATTCTTCTGATGCTGAAGCCATCTTCCTGCTTCTTCCATGCCAAACAAACGACTTCTTCTGAATACATTTTATCTCATTAAACTTAATTGTTTTGCTAGTAGAATAGAACAGATAATTGATTCTAGTGATGACAGCTAAGAGTACAAGCAGAAAATTTGCACACAGCAGCATATACATGAACATAGCTCTTAATAAAATAGGATTTTTTGTCATGTCTGAAAAATAGTGTCGTGAAAGTTTTTGCAAAAATCACAAAAAACTAAAATTATCAAAGCCAAACTAAAAAAAATGATTATGCTAGTAATGGATTTTCACTCCTCAACTATGTACTTACAATCTCAAAAGTTTTTGGCACTAGTAACCACCATGGAGTACTTTTTTCAAAGTGTCCAAAAAATATTGTTGGTCCTCACACACACACACACACACTTTTATAGAAATATAGGTAGATATTTGCAATAGCATGAAATAACACAAAATTCAAAACTCTTACTCAAAGTTATACTCCCAGAATGCATCTCGGTTTCTCTGTAATTTATTTTAATCATTTGTTTTCGGTTTCTTTGTTATTTATTTTAATCATTTGTTAATAGTTGAAAGAAAAAATAATTAATTTCTTACTTTGACCCTATGATATTACGTATCCACTCATAATTAGACAAAATCTCCAATCAGCTATTTCTTTCAACTAAGATACAAGGAATATTCGCTCTGAAATCTAGTGCGAACTATAAAAACTCAAACATAGCCTTTCTCATTTCTGGTATTTTTTCTTTCTTGAACAAAATATTTATTATTTTGTTAATCATAACTCTATAGAGGAAAGAGCAGATAAAACTTGTGTAGCGATTTTTTTTTTTTTTGCGAATGTGCAATATAGCTAACAGGAAAAAATGCGGTTGACAAAACAAATATTCAACAAATAACTGTTACCAAAGACAATAAAAGTTACTTTTCTACCTACCTGCATAATTTATTTTGTGTTTTAAAGTCTTTGTAAACGTTTTGTATGTAAATTTAGATATTTTGTTCAAATATCCGTTTGTTAAACTCTAAATCAATGACCAACTCTATTACTGATTATTTTTCTTTGTCATGATTTTCTTCAATTAGGGAGAAAAGAGAAAAGTAAGGTTTGGAACAGTTAGTTTTTATATTTGTTAGGTTTTACATCCAAAAAGACGAAAAACTCAGCAATTAAACTTTGGGGTGTCTTTTTTTAAAAAAAATTTAATATGGGGAGTTGACGGCCCTGATCGCATAGAGTAGAATTAACTGCAAAGAGTTTGGCTTTGTCCGATGCTGATGAGATTACTTCAGGTCCATTGATGATCGTTGGAATAGAGCACACAGTTCTGTTCAGGACTGTACTTGTTATTTAACCCAAACTGGTGGGAATCAAGCCGCTACTCGGCTACTTTGGACTTAACAGACTGAGCATACAACTCTCTCGCGTTCTTTATTACTCTTTTACAGTGGTTACTGGCAGTCCTGAAGGCGGATTTAGTTTCAGTACATCTATTACATTGAAAGCAGTGGAAAAAGTGATTTCTGTGCGCAATGGCAGCAGCGCATTCTGGAGAGAACCACGGCTGGCTGTTGGGGTTTTGCTAGAACTTTTTTGGAGGTATGAAGCAGTCTATGCCTATAATTAATCATCCCGTCAGGCCTGATACTATAAAGGGCACATTCTTATTAAACATGGAACGCAGAGGTAGTCTGATATAAATGTACAGAAGCTATTACAGTCAGCCATAAAATATTGGTATGGAGAGTATTGATGTATTGGTGGAGAAGTATATCTGAGGATATTACATTTTGTTTTATCTTAACTGAGACAATTGAGTGGTCAGAAGATCCCATTGGAGATAGAACGTAGGATGAACACAGCTCAGGACAAGTCGTAACAAAAAGGTTTAGAAGACTTGCATACTGACGTCAGTGTCAAGCACATGGGTGGGTTCGTGAACAATCTGAGTTAGGTCATAAGCAATGGAGAAATCATGATAGGACCTCCCCTCATCATCGGTCTTGTTTGAGTGGGCTAACCATTCCACATTGTGAACATTGATAGATGGGCAAATATAAATGCAGTGGTGTGAGCAAGTGCAACCTGGAAGCACATATAGAGTAATTTAGGGTCTTCTTTGGAGATGTCCCTACCACATGGAAAGCCATTAATATAGCCACATATTCCATGTCCATGGCTATCTTGGGGGTAAGATTTTGATGTTAGAGTATCCTTTAATCACAAACTCATCTAAAAAAATAGTTGGTCCAATACCAGTTTCGCTTAGGAATAATAGGTCTGGTTTAGTCTCCTGTAATTGAGTTTCAACGTCTAGAAGGTTGGAACATAGACCCCTTATGTTGGAGAAGGAGACATGGTAGTAGGGGTCTACGTTGGAAATTGGTGTTCTTGGCTTAATCTTGTCTGCAAAAGTATCTGTCTACCATTTTTGATTTTGAGTTTAAGATAAAGCTATTTGAATAAAATCTGTAAATAAAAACACTTTCAATGGCTTAAAAAAATACAAGTAGGTAGAAAAGTAATTTTTATTGCCTTTAGTAACAGTTATTTGCTGAATAATTCCTTTTTTCACTCTTTCTCTTGTTAACTTTACTGCACAGCTTTATATTTTATTATTCTGAGCTCAGTATTATGATTTGTGCTGAAAATATAAAATATCTTTGTCATGATTAAGATCACGCCTGAATTTTTTTGTTTTTGTTATGTTGATCAAGTGCTACCATTTTTTTTTTTTTTTTTTTTTTTAGTATTCATAATGACTGATTAGCTAGATATGTTCATACCAACCAAAACTATGTTCTTGGCATGATTCTTATGATTCTTTAAAAGACAGACTGCATCTTTGGTTAGCTGGCTTTTGTTTTATCTGAATGAAGCACAATTCCGTTCAGTCTGAGGAGGTGCACCCTTCCATGCACTACTTTCTCTTTTGGAAAGGGGTGGGGGTGTTTATTCATTGCTGATCATGTCTGGGAGTGCCAATGGGATTGTTATTGGCTATTTTTAATTAAAAAATTTTTTTTATTCAAACTTTTGGAATTGTTTTAGCAACACTTATTCTTAAAAATCCTTAACACTAATATTCATTTTTATATTGATATTCACCTTTAAAAATGGCACTGAGATGTAAGCAGTGACTGTGAATTGCCGACCATGCCTACAGAGATCCTTGAGTTGAGCAGTGGGAGGTCTGTGCATATTAATACAACCGAGAACAGGATATAGCGAGGGAATTTCAAAGTCTAGCACGCAGGGAATAACGTGTGGGATTTTTCTGCTTGTTGGATTAATTGAGGGTGTTTCTGTTGTGGTGGGGAGCACCAGTGCTACGAGTTTGTTAGTGCACGTTTATGGTAAATGGAATAGTGTCTTGTGTATTTGCAAGCGTAACATTACTACACATTAACAGTTTATTAATTCCTGCAGATTTCAGACTTACATAAAGTAATCTTTTTAATTAAAAGAAAATTTACTTCCAAATTTTTTCTCCAGACGTTTTAATCGTTTATTATTTAAAATTTTTTTATTTTTATTTTTTTTATTTCATTTAAAAAAAATTATTTTTAATTATTACTTTATCATTAGCTCTTTTACACTTCTGACTAAGTCAATTTTTAAGATATTAAAAAAAACCTAATCAATTAAAAAAATTTTTTCTTCGATTTGTTAAAAACTTTTAACATCATTAATAAACTCGCAATAAACTGTTAAGGTATAATATATAAACGGCTATATGTCTGTCTATCTGTCTCCAGATTTTCAAACTCTATCGCCTCCGAAACTAAAAGTTGCAGAGCAGCACTAGGGGCATCAAATGATTGGATATTTTTTGGGCTGTTCTTTTATGGGTCTTTAGCCAGTTAAAATTGCTTTTAAGGGGTCAAAAATGGGTCAAAATTGAAAAAAAAAAATCGCTAAACAGTTTGTACATTCATCTTAGTTTATTTTTAATCGGTTTATATGCATGTCACATTGGTATAGTGGTAACGTCACCAGCTTTGAATGCTACAGTCTCGGTTTCGATTCTAGCTGATGGCACTTAAATACTTTTTTTTTTACTTTTGAAATCATGACTCTATAATAATATATACGAAATCTAGACAAATTAAAATATCATATTTAAGCGTATTTTATGCCTGGGCAAAGTCCCTCTCCCTCGCTAGTATTATATAAACCGATTATAGAGAGATACTAATTGATAGGAATTGCTATCATATTTTCGGGATGCATTGTTAAAATGAAAAAAATGGTGTGTCAAAAAAAAAAAAAAAATTGAATTATTATTGATTAATAAATTTGATGTTTGCCCATGGACATGGAAACAGCAATTTGATGGCAACATCCTTTTTATGGGTATGATTTTTATGGAGTATTGTTGTCTCATCTGGACTCGTGCATCTATGTCTTTCCCTTTTAGACCAGCTCAAAAAAAGAGTCTCCAATCTAATAGGCCTCACACTATCAGCCAAGCTCTAATCTCTGTCCCATCACTGAAATGTTGCATCCCTGTGCCTGTTTTACCAGTATTTTCATGAAATGTGCACTGATAAACTCATAGCACCCGTACCCACTCTATGTACGTACCTCTGACTCACCCGAAAAATCCCACCCATTTACTGTTGAGGTCCATAGATGCCAGAAAGCCTTTTTCTTCTCACAGATTGCTACATTGTGAAATTCCATTCTTGTTCTTGCTTCCCTAACTGTACTAGCATCCAGAAGTTTAAATGTAATGCGAACAGACATCTCATGGCTAAACGCCTCACATAGTTCCCTGTGGACATGGTCCCAAATAGTAGCCCCTTACGTCAAGTGGCAATATATATCTTATGGCGTAATCATGTTGGCACGTCTTTACTAAAATGGATGACCATTCGGGAATTCCACGTGTTGTATGTGAACTCTGTTTATTTCAGAATTGCTTCTAGTCATTCTGAACTTCTCGCCACTTGACTCAAGCAATGCTGAGTCAGGAGAAGTATGATTGGGGATTGCGTAACCCTTGCCTCACAATTACACGTGTAATCACTCCTTACAGGGGGTATCCATTGTCTTTTGAGACTGAATGGAAGCGTTTTTTTTTCTTTTTTTTGTTTTTTTTTGACACTTTGTTTTGGGTGAAAAAAAGTAAAAGAAAATAAAAAAAATTACATGGTAAATTGTTTTATGAGACTTCGTATATAATGCATCTGTCACTTTCTTTCCTGACATTTTTCAATCTAATGAAATGCATTTAGTAAATTTTATTTTAATCACCAATAATAAAAAAAAAAATAATTGTTTCAATAAGTGCCTATTTAATTACCTATATATAAAAGCAATTATTTTTTTAGACTTAAATGTTGTGGGATGATGTGTTGATAAACATGATATTATCTCAGATGATAGCTATGGTGATGCACTGGAGCATCCAAGTGGTTTTGGCAGGCTCCTTCCTACAATTGAACATCATCTGTTCAATGTCTCTTATATATCATAGAATATTGGGACCAAAAAGCTGCAACGTTTTGGTTGAAGTCGGTTGGAAAATAAAATGACTGATTACTGAGCTATATTTGACGTTTTTTTTTTTTTGTTCTTTTTCTTATTCTGACAAACTGAACTGCAGTTTCAGGGTAGACAGCAGAATATGTAATTCGTAATGGCATGAAAGACTCAAAGACTATTTGAAACCCATTTGTGATAATCCAAATATCTCAGCACTATTAATGGTAACCTTGTTAAATATACGATTATTGCCTTTAAAACTGTTTTATTGAGACTTAAATTCCAAGTGTTATTTACTTGAAGTTTGCTATAACAAATAATGCCACTTGCAAAACCATTGTCTTTTTAAACATGTTTTCTTTTTTTCTTTTAATTATTATGTTATTATTCAATTTATTTCTAATGATAAAAATACCAATTAATTTTTACTTTTCAATTTTATGCCATTAATACTCACTTAGTAAAAACAAAACAAAAATATTCAATCTAATCAATATTCTATTTTAGTTAATTGTGTTATCCTTGCATCCAGATACTGACAGCCCAGCTACTTATATATACTAGTGATAGGACGATTCCAATATTTTTTCTGATTCCGATACAATTACCGATTCTGTACTAAATTCCCGATTCCGATTCTTTATAAATCTCTAAATATAAAAAAGTGTTATTTTGTCCCGGTTACTGTAAAAACACATTTAAAATGGGCATATATTTTCTTAAACGTAAAACACACACATGTGAGGGGGTGATCTAGAGATTTTAGTCTTACTAGAAGTTTAAATCAATAAATATTTATTATTTTATTATTACTACAATCAGTGGAAGATGTTTCTTAAACCAAAATCAAATATAAAAGATAATTAAAAGAATCGGTTTTGGTATCAGTAAATAGGCTCAAGTTTTTCCCGATACTGATACCCTAAAAATCTCCGATTCATCGACCCAACACTTATATATATAATAATTATTATTTTATGTATCTGTTTTACTTCGACAGTGCTCGATATGTAAATAGAGCTAGGTGTTGTTTTGAAAATATGCTACTCAGAATTTTCTGCGTTTCATCCTTGTGATTATTCAACAGGCTATTGTATGGAATCAATATTGCTTCGTATTTATATATATTATCATGGTACTGGGTTTGCTAGTCAGCCAATCATATTCTTTGATATTCACACACCCGTTTATCGTAGCCAATGGGCGTGGGTTTATCAGACAAGGGCTCACTTGACCTTTAATTCATCTGTTTCTTTGTTCTTTTTTGGCAGGAATGGGTTTCTATTTTCTTTGTGTTGGAAAGTGACCTAGTCTTAATCTGGATGTTTTTTTCACTTACATTTTCTCGTGTATTTGTTTATTTATTAATTATTATAATAACTATCATTATAATTTATTCATTTTTTTTGTGTTACTATCCTAAGGTGAGGTTTATTTTGTGTATATGTATATTTGCTTTTTCCCTCCTGCAGTTGAATAAATTTTGAGATTCTTTAAAGTTTAGGATAGCTAATTTCTCATTCAAACATAGTTTACAAGGGTCATCTAAGTTTCTACATGTGCCGACTTGCCATAATATTTTCCACTCTTATATCTAATCATCAACTTTCCTTAGTGGATAATTGCCGATAAAAGAGTAGTATAGGTTTTTATTCAATGTTTTTCATTTCTGAATGCATTTCTGTGCATTTGGGGAGATTCTAGTCAGTCGTTAGCTGGACATCAGAGAGAATGGACGACTCAAGGGGAATTGGTCTCTTCATGATGCGGGGAACGGTGTCATCTCAGGCAGCCAAGATGTAAAGACATTACAATCTTTGAAGATGTCAGCTGAAATCATGAAAATAAATATTGTAAATAATTCAGGTATGTTTTGTGTTATTTACACTTGTTAAAAAGAACTGTTTGTCTACAACTGTTTTGATGCATCCACGTCAATCGTTTCCTGTTAGAACTGTTGCATAAATGTCAAAATATGCACGCTAGACAATCAACTAAATGATATGACATATATACATATACACACACAACGTAACACCACTTCACATTGAATTTTTTCTTTCTTCTCTCAGCTTAGATGTATGCTTGTAGCACAATCTTTTTCTCTGATCTCCCTGGCATCATATCTAATTAAGGGTTTTCCTCGCTAGTTTTATAATCCTATTTCTAATCTAGTTACATAACCATTTTCATCGATAATAACTCTCCAAGTTGGCAGATAATATCCAATCTCACTATGATATCAACACCGTTGATCATTTTTTCGATCACAATTGCCTCACTACTCAAGTCGTCTGCATCTTTCCTGTGAGTAACAGTACTAATTCCTCTGTATGCAACCTTCTGTCCATCCACTGTTCTTACAATCACTTGAAAAACCCAATCAAATTAACAGCTAGTATCAATGAGGACTCTCACTGTTGTTATTTACTTACTGTTGGTAGTGATCCATTTTGCACGATTGCTGATATAAAGAGGAACTGCCGATGCATTGGTTGCCCTATTTTTGTTTCCCTGTAGGCAGTATCTCACGTAGTGCTCTGACTTGCCACATCCATAACAATTTATCATGTGCCATTCATTATAATCCCTTGCTAGGTGAGGACCCTTACAATTGTAAAATTTGCTGCTAAACGGTTTGCTTATCCTTCATCTTTCATCAACCTGTTTAAATTCTCGCTTGGCCTTCTGGCCAAGATCAAAGTGTAGTATCTGATTTTCAGATGCTATACTTCAATTTTTTGTTCTCTCTCGGTGGAGGAGCAATTCTTCACGACTGAGACAATTTTAAATTTTTGTTCCTTTTCTGCACGTCAAAAAACAACCCTGGCGTCTAACTCTGTCCCATGGGGAGGCATTACAAATAGGAACTGCTGCTACTTCTGGAGTCTGTTCGCTAATCAACAGTTCTTTCACATTCAGTAACTGCTGTAGTGCCCCGGAAATATTTTCCATGAAACCATTTACAAAAATGAGTCTCACGACTTATTCTTGTCCTGTTCACTTGAATTCTGCTAATTCTACATATACATCGACTGCTTCCACAGTCCACTGTATCTTCCCCAGTTTTGCATATGCAGAGAAAATTCCTCCAGTAAATGACGCTTTTAGTTTAGCCTCAATCTTCTCTGCATCTCATTGACCCTCCTCTGTTAACTGGAGATACAGGACTAAAGCGTCCCCTTCCAGAAACAAAGGCATAAAACTTGCAGTCATGAATTTTCTGCAACCTTTGCAACCAACTTCACCTTTGCCAAGCAGGCAAATGAATCAAATCATCTTCTCTACTGAACGTCTTCACGATATTGCTGCTCAATTTCAGAATCCTCTCTGTTCTTTGGTATGCAAAACACTAATTTGCTGAAATAGCTTGAGGTCTCCTCTCTGTCTCTCTCTCAAAAAAATTCTTTTGGTCGTCTGCATTGAAATTCCACTGAACTCCTTGTCATTCATCTTTTTATACACTTTCTATTTTGTCACATTTGCTTATCTCACACAATCTCTTTTGTGACTGCCGTGCATATTTTGATGCTCTATCCATCACCATGTCTCTTTTTCGCCTCCCTGCCAGTAGGCCTACTTTTCATATCTCTGGCTTTCTTTTCTTTTTCACACTTTTACAAGTACGTCTGTAAGAATGATGAAGACCATCTGATCGTCTTAAGGATGATGTATTACACAGGCTGGGAATTTATTTAAAGTGAAGCTGTTTTGTGCAAAGTCAGCCTCACTTTCTTGTTCCAACCAGCCTGATCTAGCAGCAGGATAGAATCGAAACAGTTGGAAGCCAGGTAAGATATATGAATTGCCGGAAGTGTCAATGTTTTACATACAGCGCCTGGTATTGCTAAATTCTGACTCATCTGGTACTGGCCAGACTCAATGTTGCTTAACTTTGGTGATCTAATTGAAAACCAATGTGTCAATGCAATTATGCTATATATATATATATATATATATATATTACCGTTTTATTTGCTTAGTTACACATGTTTCGGTTACTGAATCATATTAACGACCCAGTGACTTCATTAGACCTTACAGAAATGGTTATTATGATCAGAGAAACGATATCAGAAGAAGCATAAAAAAAAAATATGATTCGTAACCGAAACATGTATAACTAAGGAGATAAAACGGTAATAAAAAATATATATTTGCTCTGCAATAGTATTGAACACTTCCGGTTTTTACTAATTACTATTTTTGCTATATATATTTATGGTTAAAGGTATTCGGGAGTGATAAGTAATGAATTTGATAAGGTTATTAAGAGTGCTCAATAAAAGAAGAGGAAGATATTAATGTTTCGGACAGATGGTCGGTTAAAACCACAAGTTCTTGTGAGCTGACTTAAAAATGGTTGCTTTCCACAAAAGAAGGTTTTAAGGAGTGGTTTCTTCTGTAGAAAGCAACCATTTTTTAAGTAAACTAACGAGGATTTGTGGTTTTAGTCGACCATCTGTCCAAAACATTAGCATGCCAGTGTCATGACCTTGTAAATTTGTTTCTGAAAATTCAAAATATTGATTATAATCTCAAATATTTGAAGTCAGTTCCAGAATTAAATATTCAACATCTATTTTTATATGCATGCATTCGTGAAAATCGTTTTTATTAGCCAAATTACATTTAAGTAAAGTTTCCAAAATGCACAAGATTTTCTTCATCAGCATGTTCAAATTTATTGATTACAGTCTTAAAGAATATTACATATAAAGAATGTGAACGGATATATGTGGAATCTTTTAAAAATAAACAAAAATCCCAAACAAAAGAAATTGTCGATTATTTTTCAAAATATTCCTCAAGAAAATAGATTCAATGCACTTTCAAAATAAGATTTTTTCTGTTTATTTTTTCCTTCAACAAACATAATCAAAATAAAATGAACTCAACTAAATTTAGAAAGATTTGCTGATTAAAAAAAAAAAAAAAAAAAAAAATGAACTACATTCTGAAAACTCTAGTTAAATGTAATTTTGATAATAAAAATGATTTTCAGAAAAGTGGGTATATAAAAGTGAGTGTTGTTGAATATCTATTTTCAGAACTGGATTTTTATATTTGAAATTATAATGGTCCGGAATTTTTAGAATCTACTCTATTAATATATGAAAGCTCTGATTGACATAACCTATTAATTATTGAGCTTATTTTTAACTGTGATATTGAAATCTATCTTGGGTATGTAATAATATCTATTTTTTTTATTAAAAGTATATATGAATTAATCTCATCCAGGATAAATCAAGAATTGTTTATCAACTCAAACTTTTCCTTTATATATATATATATATATATATATATATATATATATATAACTACTTCATTTACTCACATAAAATTAATATACGAAAGTATAGATTTATGCGTAAACTTTAAGTATTTACTTCAAAAGTGCTCAATACGTAGGTAGAGCTAGTTAGTAATTTATAAAATATATATGGCGATTAAGCTACACTGAAGCACATAAGCCTGAGGAATCCTAGAGTGGATGAAACGCCGAATATTCAGTGTAGCTTAATCGCCATATATATTTTATAAATTACTATATATATATACACACACACACACACACACATCAAAATGGTTTTTTCTATTCTTCCTTGTCCATAATTCATTATCATATCTAATTAAGGTTTTCCTCGCTAGTTTTATCATCTCTATTTCTAATTACATTTGTTTCACTTCTGCTATATATATATATATATATATATATATATATATATATATATATATATATATATAAAGAAGTGAACCATCGCGTAAATTCAATCAACTAAAATAAGATGGAAAACGGGGTGAGGAAAAGAAAAAAATAAAAAATAAATAAAATAAAATAATGGGGCAAGTTATATGTACAATTCAATAAAATAAATAAGTCGATTAAAAACAAGATCGTTAAAATACACCCGAAGCGCTTTTCGTTCAGACTAACATTTTCAAGGGTCATAAGTCTGAAAATTATTATTTTTTTAGAATATTTGGTAGTGGTATGGAGTAAGAGTGGAGAGGAGGTTAAAAAAAAAAAAAACAAAAACCTGACTACCCAAATAATATATATATTAAAAAATAGTCTGATTTTTTAATAGTTTTTTTTCTATAATTCAATTGCTTGAATTAACTAAAAATAATGCATCATCTCTATATAGCCCTCCATTTAAGTGCAGTATCTATATATATAAAACCGAAAATGTTTGTGTGTGTGTGTGCGTTTTCGTGTATGTCCAAGAAAGGCTTTTTTCCGAGAAGCGATCGGTCACCTCACAACTTCTTAAAACTTTTTATATTGCGCCTAAATAATAATATCTATAAGTTAACAGCCAGGGTCGCCTGTCTATTTAATTTGCCCGACTTTGAAAAGATAAATATCCAACAATTTTCGATCGCCGCATGTGCATTAAGCTTTTTTGTATAAAAAAAAGAAGCGAATAGACTCGCGGTAAATAAAACACTGTCCTGCACTCAAAGTTGACGTCAATAACTCGTCAAAAATGGGTACCTGCCAAGTCGCACGTTTGTTTTTCACACTTTATTATTTTCCAACTGCGTGTCAAGGCTTCTTTTTTTTTTTTTTTTTTTTAAAACAAACACCCAGCCAACGATTTACCTCAAAACACACACACACCAATAAACACCCGGGCAACGCCGGGTACCCCCCCCGCTAGTCTGTTATAAATCTCACTCAGGTCAGTTACTCACTAGAGATCTCATCATAACATCAAAATGGTTTTCTCTATCCTTCCTTGTCCATAATTCATTATCATATCTAATTAAGGTTTTCATCTCTAGTTATATCATCGCAGAGTCCGTTGTAGCTTCATTATAATAATCTTTATTCTTATCAAATATATTCTTTAGTTTTATCATCTCTATTTCTAATTTAGTTACATTTGTTTCACTTTCCGCTAATTTTAGTGTTTTCTTAAATAGTTCAGAACTTATAGATGGATAATATGAGTTGATATCAAACGTAATGAATTTACTGTTTTAGTATTTAGGAATTTTCTGGAACTAATCCATCACTCCCCCCCCCCGGAAGAAATTCAAAGGTTATGTTGGATTTGAAATTTGAAAGTGGGTAAAATTCTGTCCAATAATTTTTTTACTTAAATCAGAAACACATGGTGCAATTAATCTTGTGCTAAATTTATTATTGAAGTTAGGTTTGTGATCTTTCAACAAAAATCGTGGGTTAAGTGCTGTAGATATTTCTTTTTTTATCTTGAATGTTCATTTCTTCATATATCTAGATATTAATACGATAGCGTGTGTGTTATTTTCTGTGTCACGCTTATATCCGCGCCGTTTAATTATTATGTACTTCCATTTCTTGTAATAAATAATTTTACCAAGAATTCTTTATAAGTTTTGGTTTCAATTATAACTGATGGCACTCCAGTAATCTATTTTCTTTTATAAATAATTTTATCAAGAAATCTTCATAAATTTTGGTTTCGGTTTCGATTCTAGCTGAAGGAACTCAAGCTATATATATATATATATATATATATATATATATATATATATATATATATATATATTTATAAGTTTTATTTCGGTTTCGATTCAAGCTAATGAATCCAAGTCATATGGATATATATATATATATATATATATATATTTTTTTTTTTTAAATCACAATTTTATAAAGTGTCTACTTAAGGGGGCGGTTCATCAGGAATTTGTTTGTGTTGGACTTGAAGACATCCAAGTTGTAGTCAGGAGGGAAGCAGGCAGATGGAACCGAGTTCCACAGGCGTGCAGTTCTAAGAAAGAAGCTTTGTTCATGGAATCTACGTTTTGAGCTAAGAGAAATATATAATATAATATATACATATATTCTGCTATTCAATAAAACTCATGTAAGATAATATAAGGAAAATTTAGGCGTCTGCATAAAAAAAAGAAGAGAAAAACTACTAAAAATTTATGAGTGTGAATTAATTCCATCTTCTGGTCTTTGGAATGATAACTTATATATTGCTTGCTTGCTGAAATTTTGTTTGAATTTTTTTTTTTTTTCTATTCAAGGTAGAAATATTACAGCTAGCAAATATGAAGAGACAAGTAAGTAAAACAAAATGAGAAACTAATAGTCATTTCATTGTGTTTTTTTTCCTCCCTTTTTACTTTAATTTTATTAAATTAAGTGTCGTTTACACCTTTTTGGACATGAACCAAATATGATTTTTTTTCTTCCTTTCTTTTTTTGGAGGCCATCAACTCCCTGTATTTCCTCCTATAACAGACAACACGCTATGCAACGTACAAATATCTGTGCGTGCGGTCGCCAAGCTAATCAAGAACCTTGATTCCAGTAAAGCAACTGGCCCTGACGGCATTCCAATTATAGTGTTGAAAAAGATCAACCAGAACTTGCCCTCATGCTTACAAAACTGTTTAACGTTGCCTTAAGGAGAAGTGCTTCCCAACACCCTGGAAAACCTCATCAATATGCCCTGTATTTAAGAATTCAGATGATAAGTCGTCTCCCTCTCAGTAAAGATCAATAAGTCTCCTGTGTGCCATGAGCAAGTTGCTGGAATCCATATTAAATAGAGAAGTAGTCAACCACTTCAGCAAAAATAACCTTAGTGACATACAATATGGTTTCCGTTCTGCTAGATCTAAAGTTACGGTTATATCTCATAGGATTAGTGAACCTCTTGACAAAGGTTTCCTTTCTAGGGCAATTGCTCTTGACATATCAAAGGCCTTCGATAAGGTATGGCATAAGGGTCTACTTCACAAGATTTCCAGCTATGGCATAACTGGAAATGTTTTCTCAATCATTAAATCATTTCTCTCTGATAGGCTCATAAGAGTACTGGTTGATGGGCAGAAATCAGAGGCCCTCAGTATTAATGCTGGAGTCCCTCACGGGGTCCATCCTGGGCCCAACTCTCTTCCTGATCTACATCAATGATCTCCCAAAACACATACTTAAATAATTCGTTGACATCTATGCAGATGACATGACCATCTATGGCAACACATCTAAAGCTGTGAATGACAAAGTTCTCTCTGATTCTCTCTCCTCTGATCCTGAGTGCACGGTACAGTGGGGTAATAGGTGGCTGGTTGCTTTTAATGCATCTAAAACCAAGCTCCTATCTTTACATCATCAACGCTCTGATCCACATCTGGCATCAATTGAAATGGATGGCTCTCATCTAGAGGAGGCTCCATGTTTTGATAAGCTTCTAGGATTGACCTTTGACCTGAAATGGAACACGTACATCAAGTCTGTTGCCAAGGTCGCTGGAAAAATGGTAGGATCTTTCTACCACTCCAGAAGATATCTCACTGCCGATGCAATTCTCTATCTATATAAAAACCAAGTATGTCCAAGGATGGAGTACTGCTGCCATATCTGGGAAGGAGCTGCTAAACCTGCCTTGACAAAGTACAAAATAGACTTCATGGCTTAGTGGGGAATGCCCTTTTTCTCTCCCACAGAAGAGACGTTGCGAGCTTGTCTTTGTTTTATCGTTACTTCCATGGCAAGTGCTCGACTGAGCTCCAATCTCTGGTCTCCCCATTGCCAATCTTTCACGATAAACCCCCATCTAGCTGAAACCACTGTCAAAAATTTTCCCTACTCTTTAACTGTGCCAGAACCAAAACGTAGATTCCATGAACAGAGCTTCTTTCTTAGAAGTGCATGCCAGTGGAACTTTCTTCCGTCTGCCTGTTTCCCACCTGACTACAACTTGGATGTCTTCAAGTCCAACATAAACAAATTCCTGATGAACCGCCCCCTTAAGTAAGACACTTTATCAAATCTCCAATACTAACGATTACTATGATACTATCTCATTAATTACTGTACGCGCAATAACCCTTATCCCCAAGTGGCTCCTGGGCCTTGATAAGTGGTGACCTCCATGTATAACCCCCCCCAAAAAAAACTTATCTAAACTCCTAAAATTTGGAAACTTTACTCAATTTTGTTAATAAAAATAATTTCCAAAACATGCGTACATAAAAAAAAAATTAGGTAGTTGTTGAATATTTATTCCAAGAAGTATTACCTTTTTATTATATTAAAAAAAACCCTGAAAAGTCATGACGTGAATTTTTCTTTCTTTTTGGAATTTACTTACCTGAAATTATTGAAAAAAAAAAAAAAAAAAAAAAAAAAAAGCTGAAAATACAATTTTAACCTTTGTCTTTAATTTAAACAATTTATGATTAATGATAATGATCCAAGTTACTCAAATATATAATATCTTTTTATTAAAAATTTCGGTGCTTGTTAAGATTAGTCGACAGATCGATTTTTAAAATATGTTGTTTCAGGCAAAACCAACAGCACATACTTGCCATCTTGAAAATAGTAATATTTCAAAATTACAAAAATTCATTGAGTAGAAAATTATTTATGGATAAAAGTAATTTTTACGGAAAATTGGAGGAAATGACTTTTTCCCTAGACGTGAGCACCTTGAAGATTGCGAATATAGGGAACATACTTATCTCCTTTTTCGCAACTGTAATGGCGATGTTTTGTTTTAGTCAATAGCAATAGAGTTCTTTTTTTTTTTTTTTTTTTTTTTTTTTTTTTTTTTGGACTAAAAACACTAGCAGTTGTTATACTCGATGAATTTTCGTAATTTTTGGATATAATACTACTTTCGACATGACAAGCAAGTACTGTTATTTTTACTTAAACCCACATATCTAAAAAAAAAATCGATCTGTCGACTATTTTAGCAAGCATCAAAATTTCAGTATAAAACAAATGCAGGTTTGAGCCTGTCAGGTTTCTGGAAAAAAATCTAAATACATTGAACAGTTCCGCTTCTTTGAATTCACTATTTTTACGGTAATGTCGCTAAATAGTGTTTGTGGGTGATACGATTAGAATAAAATATTCAAAATGTTTCTTATCTTAAACTTAATTACACGAGGAGTCATTTCGTAGGGAAAGTTTATTTATTTTTACCCATCGAATCTCTAGAAATGCACGATTAAAATGTGTAAAATATTGAATGAGTAAAAACATCAACATGGCTGTCACTAGCAATTTCGTAGATCAAGTAGCAGTCTTGACCTTGCGATCAAGATCGAGTGAAACGGAACGAACTTTTATTTTTACTTATGTAAAAATAAATGCAAGAAAAAAACCGAAACAAAATAAAACAGGAAAAATAAGTTAAAGAAATTTGAAACAATTTTTATTTTAAAGTAAATTTTTTTTCTATACTTTAGAATGACAAATGATTTAAACTTTTATTTTTAAGTAAAATTTAGTTTTAATTTACAATGAAAAGTAATTTATGGCGAATAAATGCACATGATGCAGCAAAGGACTTCGCCAAAATTATTTGTGCCACTCGCGCTCTCTACATAAATCCATAAACATACAAACTAAACAGATTCACAAAAGTCTTGTCAATTCGTTCCGTTTCCCTTGATCTTGGTTTTTGTTCACAAGGTCAAGGCTGCTATTTGGTCTACGAAATTGCAAGTGGCAGCCACGTTGATGTTTTTACTCATTCAATGTTTACACATTTTAATCGTGCATTTCTAGAGTTTCGATGGGTAAAATAAATTAATTTTTACTCGAAATGACTCATCATGTAATAATGTTTAAGATCAGAAACATTTTGAATGCCTTATTTTTCTCACATTACCCGCAAACCCAATTTAGCGACATTACCAATTTTACTAGCATTTCTTATATTGTAGTATATTTATTGAAAGCAGTTCATTAGCAGTCATCAGTAAAATATACTGTATTATCAGTAAATATTTAAAAAAAAAAATCTGAAACTTTTAACTTTACTAAAATACTAGCTTTAAAATTTATTATCCTATACGTTTAAATTTGTTAGCTTGATATACTTTTAACAAACAATTTATATTCGTGTCGCTAAATTGATAATGAAAAATTTTCGTGTTATTTTTTAACAATTATTTAAAAAATAGGTGGCTTATTTAGAATTACACTTAATTAAAATAAAAAATACAGAAAAAAAATTGTATGATGTACCTACTCATCACAGAACAAAGCTGTCATATTCCAAAAATTATGTAAATTGATCAAGTATCTTTTTTTTAATTAAGAAAATCAAATTTTACAAGTTTTAATGATTAACAATTTTTGGTAACCATAGCATGGCCCATAAATCTCGGTAGATGAGTTGTCCTCCCTTGAATTAAATAGAAACATGGTGGCTGACGGCTCTATTGTTTCGCTGGTCATAAAATTTGATTTTCTTAGTTAAAGTGTAAAAGTATTTGGTCAATTTACATAATTTTTTGGAATATGACATCTTTTTTTTCTGTGATGGGTATGTACATCATAAAGATTTGTCTGTATTTTTTTTTTTTGCAGTCGAATTCTAAATAAGAACCAAAAAATATATATGACTGCAAATAAGATTTTGGTTTTATCTTTTAGTTAAACAATTATTCATAATTTAATTAATGATAATAATTCAAGTTAGTAAAATATATAATCTTATTGTTTGGTTTCAAACTTGACAAATAAATCTTAGTTAAATTTTGGAGGTTTTATTTTCTTATTTATTTTGTAAAAGGTCAGTTTACTTTTTTTAGCAAGATTGGAGATTGAGTGGCAAAATACTCTCGATCCCTATACTGTATAAAATGAACTAAATTCCCATAATCACCGTTATGTTAATATGTAAACAATAATGTCGGTATTTCAGAAGTTAATAGTTTTAAATAAGCAGAACTTCTTTTAAAAAATAAACAATATAAACGTAACTTTTAAAAAATAATGAACACTTTTCATTTATTTTAAACAATATATACAGAACTTTTTGATTTTAAACAATATGAATAGAACCTTTTGTAATTTTAAACAATATAAACAGAATTTTTTTTATTTTTTTAAAACAAATATTGTTCACAAATGTTTGTTATTAGACTGGGAGAGAAGGGTCTTCACCACAAAAATTCCATCATATGCATTCCAAAAGTTTCTGTCTTCAACTTTTCTCATTTTTTTCTTTACCTCGTAATAAAATCAAAATAAATTGAACTACAATCGGTTGTATATTTTTTCATCGTCCCAAATTTTCTTAGTAAAATACATTGAATAATTCGAATTTATAGCATTACATTGCAAATTAAAAATATTAATAAAGATTTTATACAGAACTTTTTTTTACAATTTAAACAGTATAATAGAACTTTTTATAATTTTAGACAATATAAATAGAACTTTTTTTAAAAATAATTTTAAGCAATATAATTTTTTCAATAATCATGTGATTAAATTTTAATCGGTGATTAGGGGAATTGTTTCCTTTTATGTGATATTGTGATCAAGAGTATTTTGCCACTTTTTCTTAGTAATAAAAAAAGTACCTTCGACATCATCAACACTTTTAAGACCATGTCACAACAAAATTTCTGTTTTTAAATTTTGGAGATGAGGATCGATAATTTGCATTATTTAAACTACTATTTTCATCTTGGATGTTATTTTCAAAACACTTCAGCCGATGTAATCTCTGAACTTCTTCAGGTACGTCTTGTTGAACACGGGAATCCATATGGAATTTTGGCTTGAATCTTTTATTAAATGCATAGGGTTCTCATTGTGTCAGCTATGTTTGGGTAAACCTGTAGTGAAGAATCTCCAGCAGACTTAGAACCGAATATTACTCAGCACTTTATCTGTTGTACCAGGTGTCTAGTACGGATTTTTGGAGTTTATTATTGATTTAGATTTGCATTGTTACTACTTAGATATATATATATATATATATATATATATATATAAATGACAAAAGTCTATATTCCAAATTTCATGATGTTGACCATCTTACAATTTATTCTTTTAATTCAGTTGACACTTACAATTCGTAGCACCAAATCAATCACGGCCCTGTCAGTGGGGTATTAGAATATGCTGACTGCCCCCCCCCGCCTGCAGAGTGTAAAAGTCCCTCAATGGGGGTCCTGGATATGACCTTAAACTATATCCGATGGTGAGACCCCAGCTTGCGGGCTCTGGGGAGTGTGGAGCCACCCTTTAATTGCCATTGCTCCCAGGTCCACTCTGAACCGGAGTGGTAGTACCTGTTAGGGTCCCAACTATGGGTTAAATAGAAACTGACTTGCAAAAAACAAATATATTCTATTAAAAATTTTTTCTTCAAAATCACCGGATTCGGCATTAAATAACCTTAAAAGGGTTGATATGCTGTAAAACAAAAGCAACCAACCAACCAAATCAGTCACTTAATTATTATATCAATCAGTGAATCTATTTTGCCCTTAACTCATCAGAAGAAATAGCAAGAATCAATCAACAAAAATAAAATAAAATGCGTTTGGACATGATTAAACAATCCGAGAATTGGAAGAGAAGTTGCAAATACCTTATATTTTTTTTTCATTGCGCCATTTTGAATCTTTTGTCATTTATTCATTATATGCTCTGTAATTACATCGAGCTTCTTCAATAAGGATTGGTATGTATAAAAAGGAAATATAAGTGAACAAAGAATATTTCCACAGAAAAAAAAAAAATATATATAGTAGAATTTTTTTTTGCTCTGACATTGATATTAAAAGCCTATTTTTCTATTTAAAAATTATCAAAATAAACTTCTTAATATACTCAGTCATGGAGCAACTACATTAAAGGTTAAATAATTTGCATATTCCTTTGAAAAACGAGCGTGAATTGATTGCTTATTCATTTTTATGATTTCTTATTAGATGATATGCTGAATTCTGTTTATGCATAGTTTCTACATTCTGTATAATTGTGTAGAATTTAAGATGAAAACGTTTTAGCACACAGAAATATTTTATATATATATATATATATATATATATATATATATATAAAAGTGAGCTTGTTAGTGTGTGTGCGAAAACTCAACCAAACTCCTCTCTGAATATTTGGGCTACAGAATTGGAATTTGGACCTGTTGCACATAACAGCTAAAGGGTCAAAATTGAAAACAAAAAGTCGACTTTGGCCAAAAGAAATCGATTAACTTCTGAGCATGCATATATATACATTTTGTTTAGCTTGAAGTCACTTTATTTTTAGCCTTTTTTTTTTATCCTTCTGGTGATAGCTCAGATTGTAACAACACAGGCTGGAACGTTTTGGTTTCGATTCCAGCTGATGGAACTAAAGCAATTATTTTTATTTTTGAAATCATTACTGTATATACTAGGTACAATATAATAATCAATAGAGAATTTGCTCTAAAAAAATAAATGTGACATCTTCCTGAATTAAAATATGTTTAAATGTATGTTACGACTGGGCAACATCGGATGGCCTGCTAGTAAATAGAGCTTCATAGTACATATATAATATATACAGTCATCCACATACAGTACTGTTTTGTTGTCTCACAGCTCATCAGTGCGGCTAGACAGGCAACTACCTCAAGCCAGGATCGAAACCCGACCACCCGTACGACAGTCAAGGCTCCTAACCATTATGCTAAATGGCTGCTGCTGTGCGAGTAGTGAATTAACAATGTTTTGACATTGTCCGAAAATACCTAAGCTCGATTTGTTTACACAATATATATATATATATATATATATATATATATATATATATATATATATATATATATGAGAGAGAGAGAGAGAAACATGACTGCATTAGGGGATTGGGCTAGGGAATTACATAAGAATTAAATAGAATTTCAATTAAAATGGTCAATAGTAGATAAAGCTCGAAAATACAAATCTAGTAAATCAAAAAGATATAATCTATGCTTACTTGAGTCATACCACAGAGTGAATTCAAACAAAAAAATTTTAAACAAAAAGTGAGATGTTATACAAAGCTGTCTACATCAAAATAAATTCCTATCAACATGCCTAAGACCTGATTAAAATAACATGTATATAAAATATGAAGGAATATGTTGTGAGTGAAATGTAAGCACTGTAAGAAAATTTTAAATTTAATACAAGGAATTTAGGATGGTGTAATAAATAAAATAGTAGATCGTTAACATATAGAAAATAAACTAAATATTATGGGAAATGAGTTCCTCACGCGAGCGAACACATGCACACAAACTGATAAATCTAAGGTAACTACGATTACCGCCCTTTAACTCTGATAATATCATTCCTGGCCACAAAGGGGCGATACAACCTACTTCCACATCTGGTTTGTGCCATCTTTCTCTCTTTTTCTCTGGGCTTCACAGCATACAGATGTGACAAAAACACTCTCCAGTTTTGGCACCCGCCAAACCGCTATTTGAACTCTCATCAAACACTTTTGAGAGCAACATGCAAGTGATGTTTACTTATCATCTTCGCTATGAACTGTACAACTTAATACGTCTAGAAGTGTAAGCCATTTTTACTTTTAGAACAGTTTCAGATGGTTCGCTGTTACACACAAGTCCTGGGAGGTGACTTGTTTGTAGTAGACAGTTCCACAGAACAAAATATTCTTACCGTGTCGAAACCCGGGAAAGAACATGTGAAATTGCTCCAGAAAAGGTTTAATATTTATGAAGCAATTCTGGTTTCTGATTGGTTTGTAGCAGAACGTGAATTAATTTGATTTGTCAGTTCTTAGCAGCATCGTTTATAAATAGAATCGTCCGACTGTGTGGGATCATACCCCATTAGTGTTCCAAAATATTGCAACAATACGTGTATCTTTTACTGTAAATAATTTACTTTAGTTGCAATTATAATACCGGCAAATTTTGTGTCTTCATTTTTTGTCTAGAGGAGCAAGTGACTATAGCCTTTTCATTCCTCTACTAAACAATAAAGGATGGTTTCACCAACTACAAGAAAAGGTGACTTTGTCCTTTACAATATAACCTAAATAAGGGAAATAGAATTAAATTTAAATTTAATAATTGTTATTGGTAATAAACTAACACATTTCAATAGCACACACACAAAAAAAAGAAATCAAATATTAAGTAATTGAAAAATATTGAGATGAACAGATTGTGATGGATTAAAATAGACTAAATCAGAATATAAGTTTGAAATGAACTAAGTGAGAAATTTAACCTAGATTGCCATAAAGAGAATAATGTGAGAACTACAAGTTTAAAACTAAGCATAGGAGATTAATAAAGACAAAAATCAAAATAGTAAATTAAAAATATAAAGAAATTTTGATAAAATTATAAATCAATAAATGTGAGCAAAACCAGGTTAAGTCCCTTACTCTGTCTCGATATACTGAATGATACAGGAATAGTAAAAATTAAAAAAACAATGATATCACGTTTATATTAAGATAAGGTTGAAAATGATAGTTAACCTTTAAATTAATTACATAACCAGTGTGAAATGAAGATAAATATTAACTACAATTATTTAAATAAACCTTTTAATTTATAGTTTTTCTTAAAAAAAAAATAGGTAAAAAGAAAAACAAACATATCATAACATGTAAATAAAAAATTATACAAAACTAAGGCAAATTGAGAATTGAATACCTGGACATATAAATAGAGACTAACATTTGAAAGGTGTAGTTTAGGAATTGGGCAGTAAATAAATAAATAAATAAATAAATCAGAGAGGAAAAAATAATTATAAAAATAGAAAAAACCTTAAAAGATTAAATGAATATTAAAAATAGAAAATTGTAGAAATATTATCTAAAAATAATAAATACGAAAGTGGAATACTTACTTAATTCGAAGGGAATCGAAAAAAAAAAAGAAAGAAATAAAATAAAATAAAGGTGAACGAGATAAGTCCGAACTGCTTGTTCCCTTCAAATATTATGAATTATGAATATATTCGTACATATATGACAAATGTATTTTGGTGTCTGAAGAGTAGCTATTTTTGGAATATTTTTAAATAATTTAATGTTTAAATTTGTGTAAATGATTACGAAACAATTGTAAGAAATACACCATATGATCTTATTTCATTTGTTGTTACCTTGATTTTTGCAAAAAATATTATATGCATGCTCAATTATGAAAATCGATAATCATGAAGCTTGATTAATTGAGTCGATTAATATTGACTTTCATTTTCTTTTTTAATATATAAAGCATTTTTGGTAAAAGTAAAATATTAATAAGATATATATATATATATAATTATATATATATATAATTATATTATTTGACCCATGTAAATTGTTTAAAATAATTTTTCTCTCTATTTTTTAAGGAATTTATCTGATGAGTAAGCTACTAAAAATGCGATAAAGACATAATTTTGTTGACTTTAGTTACAAACGAAACACTATTGTAATAATTTTCTTTTTGAAATGTTATAAACTATTATGAAACTTGATTTTGGAATTTTGAAAGCTATTGCATTACACTATATATATATACGTAAAGCTGAATGTGTGTGTGTCTGGTCATGAATAGGGTCCTATATGGTTGACTATTTTAAAAAACTGATTACATATAATGATAGAAGATGTATCGAGACACAGGAATGGGTATGGGTATGTTTGATCCTGCAGAACGGTGGTTCATTAAAATTGTAGGGTCTGCGTTCGCGCCTGGTCCACAAAGTATGGAAATAAAAAAAATAAATAAAAAAAAACGTTTACAAGTGTTTTTGATATAGATGTACATAATAATACTTTGATAAGTATGTTTTAACTTAAATAGGGATGGTATAATAAAATTGTGGGGTCTGCGTTTGCGCCTGGCCTCCATAGAATGGAAATAGGCACAAACTTTAATAAAGACTTTTCATATCTATCTGCGTAAGTATACTTTGATAATTATGTTTCAGGTTGAAGAAATATGGTAGAACAAAATTATTGGGTGTTCGTTCATGCCTGACCTCCATAGAGTGGAAATATGTCACAAAGTTTAACAAGGTTTTTTAATATAGATCCACAGAATATTGTGATAAGTGTTTCAGTGTGAACAGGTATGGTATAATAAATTATGGGGTTTATCTATTTTATTTTTACTTTCATCATATTTTGCTTTGGTTTTGATACCCCCGAATTCGAAGCTATCTCTTTACAACCCTTCCTTTTCATAACCTATCATAGTCCATTTTCTGTAGGCTGTTTTTGAACCCAGTCAACGACTGGTACTTTTGCTAGTATATATATATATATATATATATATATATATATATTACTATCTAGCTCTATTTATGTATCGAGCACTGTCAAAGTAAATTTGAAAATATTTACATAGTATATATATATATATATATATATATATATATATATATATATATATATACTAAGTTTCTTTATTTGTATGCTTGCTTCAACATTATAATGACTTAACTGTCTTTCCTTTCCCATGATAATGATTGTGATTGATGGCTGAGAGATTGAATACCAGGCTGCAGAGTCAATAATGATTTTGTGACTGGGTTCAAATCCTTTGACCAGCAGTAATTATCACTTCCTACACTTATTATTGCGTAAGTGTCTGTAGATAAAAAAATAATTTTTTTTTTAGAATAAAAATATACTGTTGAATTTCATTCGAGTAACCCCCAAATTAGTCTACAATCATGGTTTTTATTTTCTATTTCTATATTTTCATTCTTTTTCATAAATGTCTTAAAGAGGTTTCATTGTGCATATAGCCAATGTTGCCATCACACAACTCACCAGATACAAAGAAATATTAAAGACCTTGTGAGAATAACATCCAAGATAAAAACGTTAGTGCAGATGATTCAAGCAGTATTTCTTTTTGCATACAAGGACATCTTTCTATAACTGCTTAAAAATAAATAAATAAAAAAATATTAGTAACAAAAGAAATTGCTTTCTAATAAAGGGTTGTCATCAATCATGTCATAACAATTACAATAAGCAACAATAACCAATGATAAGTATTTTTTTTTTCTCTTTAGTGATATCAGATTGGCCAGTGGTGGTTTGGACAGTCTTTACTTAAACATACATGCATACATATATATCCATGTATGTATATATTCTTGAATTAACAAATAACAACAATAGTATGGTCAATTTTACATGTACACAAATGGTATGACTGACTGAGGAGGTCATGGAATGTAGGGGGTAGGGGTATGTCTTTCTGCAAGTGTAAATTGCTTGTGGAGCAGCTTCATTATTTGCTTGCATTTGAGCCAAGCACCTTCGTTATTTCTACTTTATTCTTTAGGAGATGGACAGTTTTTTTTTTTTTTTTCAAAAAAACATTTAAAATTATATTTTACAACTTATAAAAACAAAACAAAGCACCCGACTTCCATTTGGGTATATCTGGTGTATTATGGCAAAACATTCTTATAAATATCCTTGTCAGTATATGTGGTGCCATGAAGCCCAGAATCAATAGTATCTTTTTTTTATTTCAATGAATATGTGTGTGTGTGTGTCTCATGAGTTTTTTTTTTTTGTCTTTAATTTTTTTTTCAATCTTTTACAGAAAATATTTTACCTTTTGTACTTGATATATGTAAGTGTTTGTAACATTAAAAATCAGAATTTGAAGAAACAAAAAACAAAAAAATAATTTTTATTTATTAGAATGTCTGGTTTGTTTTTTGAATTTCTCTTAACGTTCAAGACTTAGATTTTTATAAATTACTTATTTACTAAAATTCTAGTTTCAATGTTTAAAATAAAATCTCCAACTAATTCATAATACTGCTTAGGGTTAAGTCCAAAATATTTAACAGTTGGAACTAAACAACAAATAATTTATAGCAAATGCATTATAATTAAATTCTCAACCGATGAGTATAATTTTTAAAGTGTGGAAGCTGTAAGATTTTTTTTTTTAATTTAAAATTTTATTTTGAAGAAAGGTGTTTTATCAACAATAGTCACCAAAATGTAGCTTACTTTCATTAAACTTAGGCGATTATGTGTCATCTTACCAAAGGTTTTGTTTTGTAGAGAGTCCCGCCACTCAGACTTAGGGTTTGTGATAGGGTAAATATTTTTTTCTTTTTTACTATCTTTTTAGCATAAAATTAACTGAAGCTAAACGATCACCTTGAAAACGTGGTTCGTTATTTATTTTGTTTGGTTGTTTTGTCTTACAGGATATCAACCCTTTGAGGTTATTTAATGCCGAATCCAGTAATTTGGGAAATTAGTTTTTATGCTTTAAGTTCTTTATATCTTCAAATATTTATTCATGATGTTTGGTTTAGTTGTTTTGTAGAGGAAATTATTTTTGTTTTTGCAGAACATAATTAAGTTTTGCAGAAGAAAAGAAAATCATTTTAGATCAGGAAGCAGCCAATATCTTCACACAACCTGATCTGGTAAGACCATAGGTAAAACATTGTTCATCAAAATCAAATTCTCAAATCAAAAATAGTTTTTCAATTTGGGTTGGTAGATAATTTAATTGTTCCGGATTTGCTGAGTTATTTACCATTTTTTTTCTTGACTGTTAACTGTTGTGGCCTTTTATCTAAAGCTTAAATTGTCAAAGAAAAGTTTGGAATGTATAAGACTCGTACTATTGCTTACATTTTATTCATTAAAAAAAAAAAATAGGGGAAAATTAAGATTTAGATGAAGGTTTAAAAAAAAAAAAAAAAAAAGTTCATGTCCAGAATTCCCTCATATTACAAAAAACAAAATAAAGAAAAATCTGTATGATATACATACCTGTGATGAAACAAAAATATCATATTCCAAAAATCACATAAATCGATCCAGCAGCTTTATTTGTACATATGAAAATTAAATTCTATGAGTATCCAAGAAGTGACTGCCTTGCTCACTATTTTGAAAAAAAAAAAAGTCAAGGGAGATAACTCAATAATTCATACTAGATTTTAAATTATTTATATGATTTTTGGAATATGATATTTTTGTTGCACCACTGGTATGTACTTCATACAGAATTTTGTTTATTTTTGCGTATTATTACAAGGGCAATTCTGGACAAGAACCAAAAATTATTTAAACTAACTAAAAGTAAACACATGTCATTTAATAATAATAAATTATATTAGGAAACAGTTACTGGCTTGATATCTACTCTTAAAAGTTTAACTATTTTAAGAAAAAATGAAAATTTGCTGTCAAGTAACAGCCTATATATACTAATGTGTAACTACTTATCAAGGCTAACCAGATTAATGAAATCCGTCTTGCAATAGAATTCAGTCTAAAAAAAAAAACTTTGATTCGTTTTAAAAATAATTTTGAGAATTAGTTTAGTAAACACGTGGGCATTTTCTTTTCGTAGATTTTTAATCTAAATATATTTAGTTCTTAAATGATAAAACTTCAAAGAAGAATTAGAAATAATAATTAAAAAATTTAACCTAGGCAATCATTTTCATTATGAATTTTATTCGCAGTTACCTCCCTTGTTCAACATTTACTTTTTAGGAGTTTAACTAAATGTTTCATAATCTTTTTCTTTTCCTTATGAAATTTTAAAGTCTCGCCTTTTCAAAAATATTTTCTTCAGAACTATTTGAATAAACCCACGTTTTGATTTTCGTAAATGGTTGTTTGTGAAAGATTCTGTATGGAGAATACTAATATTTTAGTCAATATTTTTGTAAGATGTATGACATATTTGCTTGATTCAATTGTAGACTGATTTAAAACGATGTCTACCATTTTGAATTCCAGATTCTATTTTGCAGTTTTTCTATTATTTTAGAAACTGGGACCCAAAGAAATTGTGTCAACAGAATGGATCCAAATCTGAGGTTGACGTGAGACAACTTTTGGGTCCGCTGGCAAGTCCAGAATCTGAATTCAAATCTACAATTATTTGGCCAGTTTTTTGTCCATTTTGGATTGTTCCAAGAGGAATATCTGGTTTCGGCGGAGACGATGGGGTTTTAAGGATTGTTGTTGGAGCTTGGGATATCTGGTTGCTATTGTTGCATGTAGTAGCTGAGAATTGTTTGTTGCTGAAATTACCCAGCGTGCCATCTCCCATCTGCAGGGCAATGTTGTTGTCATCTTTTTTCATGGCCAACATTTGCTGCTGAGCCCTTTTCAGCTTTTCATTAAGTTCTTTGAGTCTGTCCTCTTTCTGAAAATGAAAAACAGAAAAAAAAAAAAATACTTTAGCACATATTCCTATCTAGATATTTTTTTTTATTTTCTTAGAATTCTCAATAATGGTCATTTAAAATGTATGAGAAACATTTAAGTTAAATTTTAATTAAACCCCAAAAAAACGAAAATTCACAAACTCGGTATCACATCGAAGCTCCATCCTTTGCTCGAAAAATATCGAAAAATTGGCCAAAAACGTTAACTTTTTCACCCCGAAATCGACAATTTTCGACGGGGGGGGGGGGGTGTAAACAAAAACGGTCCTTTCGTGACAATGATCGATTCTACGCATGCGTCAGATGACGTCGTGACCTGATTTACTTTAAATAGTTGAAAAAACGAACAAATTTCATGTACGTCGCATTAGCTCAGTTGGTTAAGGCTTTGGTTCATTATCTAAATATTTTGGGTTCGAATCGTGGTGTGAGATTTTTTTTTTTTTTTTCGCTTTTTTAAATTTAAATATTGAACCAGTGTTATTTAAGCCATTTTTCATGTAACGCTCGTTTTTCTGCCTTTTTTTTTTTTTTTTTTTTTTTACTTCGCTTATTTTTAGCGACACCCAAAAACACCCGGGTACCCACCGATTTTTTAAAATTTTAATATCGAAACAGGCTTATTTAAGCCATTTTTCATGTGTTCGTTTTTCTGTTTTCATCGTTCGTTTGCCTTACGTTAGTTTTTTTTGTGTTTTTATTTATTGTTTGATCGCCGCGTAGCGGGGAAAACAGAAACTGGCTTCCGCAACTTGACGTTGTCACACCTGCTAATTTCGGTTTATAAACGTCAACTTAACACACTTATCAATTCATCCGTTCCCGTGGTCGAGATGGTTAATTCGCAGGGTTTTTTTTCCATTTCCTTTCCACCTCCGCATCAAACGTTCGGGGCTCAAGCCTACCTTTTTACTAAAACTATTTTTTTTCTTTTACACCTCCAAACAACCGGCCAATGTTTTTTTTTTAACAGGGTTGTTTTAATCTAACCCCCCCCCCCCAAACACCCGGGCAATGCTGGGTACTCCCGCTAGTCTATATATATAAAAGCAAAAATGTGTGTATGTTCGCTTTTTGTGTATGTCTGAGAAAGGCTTTTTTCCAAGAAGCAATCGGTCGGCTCACTTCTTAAAACTTTTTATATCACATCTAAATGATAATATCTACGAGTTAACAATGGGGGTTGCCTGTCTATTTAATTTGCCTGAGTTTGAAAAGCTAAATATTCAACATTTTTCGATCGCCGCGTGTAGATTGGGCTTTTTCATATAATAATAAAAGCGAAACGAAGCTTAAGACATCATTTCTGGTGCGATCGCCGGGAACGTCCAAAAGCAATCAGCTTCGTTTTTCCTTATATCAGACAATTGCTATTCAAGTTGGACAATCCCCTTTTTATAGGGAGCTGGTTTCCCCCCCCCCCCAACATCTTGGGGAAACAAGAAAAAAAAACTAAAAAATGCTGCCCCGCAGTAAATAAAATACTGCCCCGCAGTCAAAGTTGACCTCATTAAGTCATTAAGTACAGGCACCTGCCAATTCTTAATACTATTGTCAGCCAATGTACTGGGAATTCTATTCGCAAATGTTTATGTTATTGAATTTCAAAAAAGAAGGCTACCATACTGCCATATGATCATAATGTTGTGAGATCAGGATAAGATCGGAACAGTTCATCAAATTGATGCAATTGTCAATAGAGATACTAGGACCTGAAAATCCAGTGCTTTGTGATTTAGTTAAGTCTTTAATGGTACATGGTCCAACCTCATTGTAATTGTCTGATTATGTGATGTTTTTTACTAATTTTTTTTTTTTTTTTTTTTTTTTAAATTTTCAACAACCATCGAATTTCCATAGGTTCTGCTAGTAAATAATTATTCAAATAGGTGATCTGATTTTTGTTTTTTTCAGATAATATGAGAAAATTTTTCAAAAGTAAAAGTTTTTTGAAACATTGAAATGGATGAATGCTAATATCAGAAACTAAATCTGACTTTGTATCAAGCATTTTTTTCTGGTTTACCAAAATTAGTTTTATGTTTTATAATTTTTTAGATAAGGATTCATAAATTCTTTGCTTTATTCAGACTATTTTTCTCATCTTGGATGTTATTCTCACACTTTTTCCGCCAATGCAACCTCTGACTTTCTTCAGGTATGTCTTGTCAAAGTCTGAAATCTGTATAGAATTTAAAATGGAACTTTCTATCGTTCCGTCACTCATAACTCGGTAAAAGTCCTGAGTAATTTGTAATTGTATTTCCCATAAATTAAATGAAGGGTTCTATGTTAAAATCTTACTGATTTGTGAGTTTGACAAGATGCATCTATTGGAGTTTACATCGGCTGAAACGTTGATGAGAACAATAGTTCGAATGATCCAAATAATATAAAAATATGGTCGATATGCGCTAGAGAAACAACTAAGACCTTTATGATTCAACATATTGTTTTTTTTGCATGCGCATAAAACCAACATGGCCACTAGTGAAAACAATAGGAAATACATTGGATAATAAAGGTCTTAATATCATGAAAACTACTTAATAAATAATGTCAATGTGTGCTAGAGGAACAACTAAGACCTTTATAATCCAATGTATTCTATATTGTTTTCACTAGTGGCGATGTTGTTTTTTATGCACGCAAAAAACATGGTCACCAGAGAAAATAATATAGAATACATTGGATAATAAAGGTCTTAATATCATGAAAACTGCATGTCAGCTACAATTTTAAATGTGATATTCATTCAAAGTAGAGCCTTTTAAAAGTCTTTAGTTCGTCATCTAGTGCATTTTAACCAATAATAATAATATTCATTTTGTTAATAGACTACAACTTCTTTAAACTGAATGTTCACAATGTTTTAATTTGAGGAAGAAAAAGATGCTTTGGTAAACTTAAAACTTTTTATTTCATTTTTTTATGGAAATCGCTCCAGACAAAGCATCAAGCCACTAGATGCAAGGAGCTAAAAACAAACAAACAAATAACTACTACTTCAAGATGAAAAACTTGTCAATAATTAAGTGTTAGATGGAATAGATTTTGATCTAGAAAACAGCAACTCTTCCCTCTTTGTCAGAAACATCGCTCATTGAATGTGAGGACTAAAGGACAAAATAAGGGAAGCGAGAGATTTAGAGTTTATGAAACAAAGCATGAAGCAGATACATATATGTAAAAAAAAAGATGAAAATCATATTTGTGAAAAACTAAGACACTTTATTAAAGTCCCACAAAGCTTCTTTGCAATAGCTGCCTGTCTATGGAACACATTACCATGGGGCTGCTTCCCTGCAGATTAGAATATGGTCGCCTTCAAATCCCATGTAGCAATTTTTTTTGTCATGAACCACCCCCATTTTAAATAAAAATTCTATTAAGATCTAATATGCCACAATTCCAAAGGTCAATATTTTAAACATTAGTTCAAAATCGATTTCAAAATGTTTCTCCCAGAATACACTTTGCTAATATTTCTCTACTATATCGTTATTTCCATGCGAGGTGTTCGACTGAGCCCCAATCCCTGGGCAAAATTCCCACAAACAAAGCTTCTTTGCAATAGCTGCTTGTCTATGGAACACATTACCATGGGACTGCTTCCCTGCAGATTAGAATATGGTCGCCTTCAAATCCCATGTAACAAGTTTTTGTTATAAACAGCCCCCATAACTATCCAAACTGGATCTATTTCAACAATCGTTCTCAATCCTATCATGATATTCTTCATCTCTCAACTGACAATCATTCCATCTCATTAACTCTTATTCTCAAGTGGCTTTTGTCCTTGATAAGTAGTGACACTTTTATAGAATATTTCATTGAAAAATAAATTAATTTATTGAATATATTAAATCGTATGGAATGCATCTAAGTCGCCCATTTTAATGAAATAACCCTATTCTTCTCATTTTATATTTTAACGTTAATTTAACAGCAATATTTCAGTATAAAAAGAAATTAATTCACTGATTAGATTAAATCCTATGGAATGAATTTCCATTTATTGAAAAACAAGTCAGCCATTTTAATGCAAACTTTCTGAAATCGTATTTTTATGACTTAATCTAATATTTCTCACGTAATATTTTAACTTCCAGCCAATGCCGGATAGAGCAACTAGTACCTAATAATTTTATTCTTATGCTTTAGTTTTTTTTAAATTAAAAAAATTTTTTTTTTTTTAGAATTCCACTTTTTCATAATCTTTTTGTTGTCTAGAGCTATTTGAAAGTTCCCACAGCTGCTTTCATCTGGAAAAATCCCAAGCTTTTCCGGGTTAATCTATTAATATCCAATGACATTTTTTCTAACAGATCATTGAGTCTAAAAAAAAAAAAAAAAAAAAAAAAATTGTAATCACTTCAGATATGCTTGCTACTATCGATTCTATTTTAATATTTAATTTGTCCCACATATTCTTCATGCTTAGATTCTAAGAACTATGAGATAAACTAGATTTATTTCTGTGCTTATGTAAAGAAAAATATTTTTTCGTAATACAGGGCGTCCAGAGCGCATTTTGTCATATGAGGGTTGTTCCAAAAGTAAAGCCGGCACTTCTGCATGCCAGTAACATGAGGCGAATGTGTGTATTTTAGTTTCAAGAACCGCCGACAGATGTCGCTTGTCAGCCAAAGAACAGGGGTCGATAACTCTTCCTTTTCTAAAAGTGCGTGCAAACTAAAATTATATTGCATTTCTGAATTTTTTAAATGAGGATTGGTTATTTATATTCTTATTCATCGGACTACTGTTCTCATCTTGAGTGTGATTTTCACAACGTTTCGGTCGATGTAACCTTCGACCTTCTTCAGGTGTATCTTGTCGAACTTGGGAATGTTTTTGTCGAACTTGTATGGAATTTCGAGCGGAGCCCTTTATTTATTTCACAAGGATAGCATGCTCTTGTTCCGTCAGCCATGACTGGATAGAGGTTCTAAGTAAATCGCAAATGTAATTTTTTCCGATGGCCCACACTGAGGATTGAACTTTCAACCTTCAGGAGAATATCACTTTTACAATTGATTTTTCCAAGTACTCTAACCACTGCGCCACGGGTCCTTATATTTTGATACATTTTTATACAATCTTTCTGTAGAAAAAAAAAAACAAAAAAAAATTCTAAGATCTATAAATTGCACTGTTATGATGACTGAATCTATAAATGTTTCATATTTTTATATTTATCATTTTATTTTCAGCTATGAATCACTCATTGAAAAGAAATATTAATACATTAAAATTATATTTTGATACATTTTTTATACAATAATTATATAATAATAATTTCGATTTTCATATTTTTTGCGTTATCGTAAACACTTGCTTATATTTAAGGTTCACATAATGGCCGCTAGACGTCGTTTCTCTTTCGAAGAACAGGGGTCGATAACTCGTCTCTGTTGCTAATATGTCACTGTCCTGCAGAAGTACCGTAAAGCCTGTTTTTTTTAAATTCCAAAAGTTGAAGAGCTACAAAGATTGAAGTGGTACCATTAAAACGAGCGACCTTTTCTGCTACAGAATTTATTTTTCTACACACCAGTCACCACTATTCTCCAGACACTTTTTCCAAGAATTCAATGACGCATATATTGCTTCTGATGACATCAGTTGCTTTCTTAGAGTCTCACACCGTCAATATCTTCAATAGAGAGATGAAACTTACAGGTCGTAAATGCATAAGTTCAGTCATAATAACAATGCAATTTGCAATCCCCTCTGATTCACTCGGGTGCAATTAAAAAATAGGCGGTATTACTTTTGGAACGTCTCGTCATATTATAATGTAGACTTTGGGACTCCTCATAAAATCTGAACATTTGTATGGACATAAAATTCGTTTACTTTGTTTATTATGTTTATATATTAAACTTCCTTTCCATCACAGGAAGATGTGACACAAGGCTAAAAGGTTGAGAGACGCCTTTAAAAAAAGGGGCACTCTGGCTTATTAAAAATTGCCTAGGCAATCCAATCAGGATTTCGCAGTTGAGGGTGCCTTACGCAGTTAACTCCCGCTTCTCTTATTTTGCCCTTTAGTCTTCACATTCCAGGAGCCATGTTTCTGAGGAAGAGGGAAGAATTGCTGATTTTTTTGTGTCAGAATCTATTACATCTAACACTTACCATTCGCAAGTTTTGACCTTGAAGTACTATTTTTTTTTTAGCTCCTTACATCAAGTGCCTCCATACCTTGTCTGTAGTGATTTCCATTAAAAAAAAAGAAAAAAAAAAAACTCTTTGCCAAAGAAGGGAGGCAAAGCTTGGAAGGATGCACATCTTAGGATTATCTAGGCCAATAGAAAACAGCATAACAGTGTTCTTAAAAAATAAAGAAAGTTAAGTATTAAGAAAATAATTGTTCTTCCCAAATCAAATCATTAAAAAAAAAAGAAAAAAAAAATTCTTTTATTCTAGCCTGAAGTCTAAAAAAAAAAAAAAAAAAAAAAAAAAAATGCCATTTTGCTCTTGCTTCGAGCCAAGATCAAAGTGTAGTATCTGTTCCGGCAGATGCTGCAATCAGAGACCATCACCCTTGTGGCAATGAGCTCCTGCTCCATGTAGGGGCAACCCTATATACCTAGAGGCTCTCATTATCCAGCTCCCATTTCTCACCTCTCGGGAGCTGGTCCCCTTTTCCCTTCCTCCCCTCTCCACATTAAAAAACGGCCTCATGCCTAATTTGCTCTCGTGGGGGAGCAAATAAACACAGCCATTTTGCTCTCATTTTTACTGGGTATTCCTCAACAACAACAAAAATTTTGTTTAGAGCAATTTTTTTTTTTCTTTTCATGTTAATGTTTTTGTATCATTAATATTTTTTTTAATATTGGAAATTTGTGATTATTTTTGAATGCTAAACACTTTATGTCGTCTTCCCTTGACTGGAAGATCGCTTGTGAATTTGACATTCCATGTAAATTTCCTACTTCACCTTGTTATATTCAGCTCTCTCCAAAAGGGTCACTCTGAATGGGGGCTAAAATAAAAACAGCATAACAATCAAGAACAATTTCATCTTTTCTGACTGACACTACACTTTGATTAATTTATTTTATTTCAAAAACAGAAGTTGACAAAACAAAATTAGGCACAAACCCAATCAAAAAAGTGGAGAGGTTGAGGGGGTTTATTCTTGTCACTGTACTTTTGAGTTTTTTTAAGATAATCCTACCTAAAATTCTCAGTCACCATAATGCCACATTCACACCAGGGCTCGTTCAACATAAAATTCCCAAATCAAATTTTTTTTTTTTTTTTATCCTAGCCTGAAGTCTAAGAAGAAAAAAAAAAAATGTTTTACTTTTATCTTTACTTAACAAAAATTTTGTTTCGAGCATTTTTTTTAAATTCTCATATCATTGTTTGTGCATTATCTGTTAATTAAATCTCACCTATTTGTTTAAATGTATGCATTTTTGCATGTCTGCCTAAAGCTTTCGACAGAGGCGACGGATTTTCACGAGATCGGTATCGTTTTGAAGCTCGACCTTTTGGTCGACAAATATCGAAAAAGTCACTTTTCTACAAGAAGGGGTCGCTTTTTTCACCAATATTTTCGAAAGTCATCCCCTTTTTTCGATTGACTAGCAAAGACGTCACTTTTTTTTTTTTTTCACGTTCTTTTCCTCCTTCGTGGTATGGGTTCGAGCCTACCTACCTGCTACCACTTTTTTTTTTGGTCAACACACACCTCCAAACACCCAGGCAACGCCGGGCACCCAGGCTAATTAATAAAGACATTATTAATGTCTAGAAGGACCGTATGGTCATCTGTCAAAATAAACGCTTATTGCTAATGAACGCGTTGCAGAGGGCGCTGATGCTGTTTAGAACGCGTCTAATATGTATGGTGGCCTCGTTTGATACAACACAGCTAGTCGCATACCAGCCTACTGGAGAGAACTTGAATGCCTACTAGACTGTCCTCGAGTGTCTAAGGTCTCTCTGTACAGGGGTTTGTCAGAACAATCTGGCATGAGGATACTTTTCCCATAGAAGTAAACCCTGATCAAATATTCAAAATCACATAGTATTCGCTGCCCAAATAAGATCTCCTCACTATGGCTCACCCATATTAGCTTTTCCAAAGAATGATGCACCTTCTCCAAGTGATATTACCTCAAGTAATAGCACGAAACTGGATAATCCACCAGACTAGATAAATTCTTGTTCTAGAATCCAGTAAAACCAAGAGACCAAAATGAAAGATATACTACAATGTATAAAAATGGTTAATTGGGAAGAAGAAAATTATGTTCTCAACTTCTTTACTAACTCAGTGTGTGAGAAATAAAAAACTTAAATGGAACATTCGAATATCTATGTATCTCATATAGAGTTCAAGTGTTAGCCCCAGGTCGTGGGCCCTTGATTTCTGAGAACTTCGACTCAAGTAAAATAAAACCAAAAAGTTAGCTGTTGAGCAGCCGTGAATGTGTGTGCGATCGTAGGTTACTTACTTAACTGTGAAGGTGTGCACATTTAGGTCATTACGGCTGCTAACCAAGACGAAGTAACTATTTTAATACATTGTATAGAAGGCTTTTGTCAGTTAACTCATTTGGTCCTGTTTCATGTTTTTGTGTCATATGACGGATAGGACCATGTAGTTTTCTTTCTTTTTATTGTATAAAACTTTTAGTAAAAATTGTGTTCATCGTGTTTCTTACACCTTGTAGATTGGGGGGAAAAAAAGATCGCAACATTTTTTAAAAAGTTTCTCCAAATAATTTGGGTGTTAAAGGGTTAATATTGGAAAAAAAAAAAATTCTGATAATATACAATATGTTATGTATTCAACTGTTTTATTTTTCTTTGGTTAATGTTTGGCCAAATAATACGAAACAAGCTTATTTATGTGACTGAAAACGAGTCTCATTTTTCATTTTGTAGTATTATTTGCTCGTGTCCATAACATACTAAATATATCAATATACATTCAGTTGTCTAATGTTTATTTTGAGATTTTCTCCTCAGATTTCTTTATCCTTGATTTTTAGTTTTGACGACAGCCAAAACTGGTCAACTGTTTTTATTCTTTCATAATAGTTCAATTCATTTTACTATCAATTAATTGTATCTACATGGCGTTGCTCAATAGTGTATTTATTTGCTATGCTTTTCTTTTTATGAATTACTTGCAGGGCTACCCGGCATTGCTTGGGACCGTATAAACAATGAGAAAATTGAAGTTGATTTTGAACATATTTGTTATTCTTAGGATAGAGGAATTTTTAATGTCTGTCTATCATTTGCTATTTCGAGCAAAAGAATGTTGTACCTACCCTAGGACTGGTATTACACATGTATGAAATAATTGTACCTTCCCTAGGATAGGTAATTTACAGTACATATATGAAATAATTTTACCTTCGCGAGTACGGGTAATGTACAACACATATTTCCCGGGCGATACCGAGTCTTCTACTAGTATATATTTTCACTAATCTCATTCAATCCCGGGCGATGCCGGGTATTCTGTTAGTATATATTTCTACCTATCTCATCCAATCCTGGGTAATGCAGAGTATTCTACTAGTATATATTTCCACCTATCTCGTCCAATCCCAGGCGACGCCGGGTATTTTGCTAGTATATATTTCCAGCAATGTCATCCAATATCAGGCGATGCTGGGTATTCTGCTAGTATATATTTCTATCAATCTTATCCGATCCTGGGCAACGCCGGGTATCCTGTTAGTATATATATCCACCTTCCTCATTCAATCTCAGGCAATGTTATCTCATTCAATCCCGGGCGATGCTGGGTATTCTGCGAGTATATATTTCCACCTATTTAATCCAATCCTGGGTGACATCGGGTATTCTGCTAGTATATATTTCCACCTATCTCACTCAATCCCGAGCGACGCTGGGTATTCTGCCAGTGTATATTTCCACTTATCTAATTCAATCCCAGGCGATGCCAACTTGTTTCCACCTATCTCATTCAATTCCGAGTGATGCTGGTTATTCTGTTAGTTTATATTTCCACCTATATTATTTAATCCTGGGCTACGCAATTTCCTGGACTGACTTCGTATCTCCCACCCCACTGTTAAAAATATACATGAAATAAAATAATGTTTAATCGTAAACAGTTTCAGCCATTTCCGGGATTGACTTCATATCACCCACAACACTGATAAAAATATACATGTTTAACTCATAAACTGTTTCAGCCATTTCCAAAGCTGACTTCATATTTCTCCCCCCATCACTGGTAAAAATATATATGGCATAAAGTAATGTTTAAATCGTAAACTATTTCAATCATTTCTGGAACTGATTTCACATCCCCCACTACACTATTAAAAATATACATGAAATAAAGTAATGTTTAAATCATAAATTGTTTCAGCCATTTCCGGGACTGACTTCATATCCCCCCCACCCCACTGTTAAAAATATACTTGAAATAAAGTAATGTTTAAATCATAAACTGTTTCAACACGTTTTCGAAATTAATACATAAAAACATTAACACGGTTAGGGATTAGCAACCATTACTTCAACATGAATTTCAAAGTGTAGTATATGTCTCAGCATTCCAGTGATTTTAATCCCCTTCACTTAAGAGTTTTTGCAAATAAGCCTCTAGCGTGCACTTGATCCATTTACCTGATTTTTGGAATCAGCAGTTCACCCATGATATGTCAATGTAGTACATCATAAATATATTATATGCACCTTTTTATAGAAGATAATGACGTTATCACTGGAAGTAAACACATCAGGCTATCATCCCCCTACTTGAAAAGAAGGAGAAGATTATGCCTGGGAGGATTATCTCATTAAACATTCACCAATTCATAAACTTATAATTAGTATAATATTAAAATCTACATGTATAAGGCTTTAGAGAAATAAAGGTTGGTTAGCTCATATGATCCCCCGCTTCCACCGTACTCGAATAAACCATAGCATATATAGTGTTTGGGATTATGAATTTGGTGAAATTTTATGACTCCTTGAAAAAAAACAGGCAGTTGACCCACTTAGAATTAATTGTTTTGGCCAATTTTTACATATTACTCATGCGATATGCAACGATACCAATTTTGTGGGGGTACAGTACCGCTGAGAAAAGTTTTAGCAAGACATACAAACATACATACATTTAAACAGATAGGTGAGATTTATATAATAGACTAGCAGATTGCCCGGATGTTTGTAGGTGTGTGTGGTGTTAAATAAAAAAGAAACCAGGGGGGATGGAGATAGGATCGAACCCGAAGCCCTGAGGCGAAGTTTGAAAATAAAATCGGCCAATGAGTTAGTGAAAGATGTTTGAATTTATTTAAGTAAGAACCAAATTGACAGGTGCGTGCCCGGAAGTCGTCGAGCATTACGATGACGACGACAACGATGTAGGTTTGTTTGTTATAAGCGAAGTAAAAAAAAAAAGAAAACAATGTTTTAATTAAGCAGGGGGGGGGGGTAATCAAAACATTGAAAAAAAACTAACGTAAGGCAAACGAACGATGAAAACAGAAAAGCAAACACGTGAAAAATGGCTTGAATAAGCCTGTTTCGATATTAAAATTTAAAAAATCGGTGGGTACCCAGGTGTTTTTGTGTGTGTGGTCGGGGGGGGGGGGTGGATAAGCGAAGTAAAAAAAAAACAAAACAAAAAACGAACGTTACGTGAAAAATGGCTTATATAACACTGGTTCAATATTAAATTTAAAAAAAAACATCTCTCACACCACGATTCGAATCCAAAACGTTTAGATAATGAACCAATGCGCTAATCAACTGACCTAACGCGACGTACATGAAATTTGTTCAGTGTTTCAACTATTTAAAGTAAATCAGATCATGACGTCATCTGGCGCATGCGTAGAACCACTCGTCGTGACGAGAAGACCGTTTTTGTTGACCCCCCCCTGTCGAAAGCGAATGATGGGGCTTCGATATGATACTGAGTTTGTAAATTTTCGTTGTGTCTGTCGAAAGTTTTTAGCAGACACACAAGCATACACACATACATACATACATTTTCGCTTTCATATATATATAGAAGATGCCGTGTTTTTTAAATATTAGTTTCCATTTTAATGGAAGGAAATTAACTATGTCGGGACAAATACAGAGATAGTTTTTTTTTCTTTTAAATTAGAAAAAAAAAATTTTTTAAAGATGGCGATGATTTGAAAATAATTCTGACCTGGACAAAGTATTTTCTAAAAAGACTTAAATCAAATTATATGTTATTCTCAACTAACTGTAGCTACACAGCATTTGTTTAGCTTTATATTTTTTTAACTATATATTTTTTTTTCCAAAAGTATGTTTTGTTCCGATCAAGAGATAGTAACTCTGTATGGATAAATACAAAGTTATATTCCCCATTTTTTTGGAATGGCTACCATTTGAAAATGTCTTGTAGGAAGAAAGCTATCAATGACAAAGGAACAATAAAGAGATTGACTTTACTTTATATATTAGACAAACACTACTTTATTTAAAAGTTTTGTACCGCACATAAATGATTTAAACTATTGTTCTGTAAGTCTAGGATGATTTCTGAGAGGAGCCACAGCCATTTGTCTCTTACCTGGGCTATCGTCTTTTTTATTTCTTCATTTTCAGCCAGAAGGCGTTGGTATCGTTCTTCTTCTTCTCGACTTGCCAACGAATCTGTCAGTGCTCGAATCTCCATTCCTTCTTGGTGGGGATTGTGCAGGACATCAACAATCTGAAAATAGAATTTAAATTATGAAACTGTTGTTTTTTAATGACATAATCTGCACATAGTTTTGCTACTTTTTGTAAAGATGCTTAGTGTTGGGATTGTGTAAGGAAAAAAAAAGCGACAAAACATGATTCAATTAAGATTAATCTATATATCTATGAAAGTGAACGCGTGTGTGTCTGTACATTTTCCTATGCAATAACTCTGTCAATTGTAAGTCTACAGACTCGAAATTTTATATACCGGGTACTGAGATTTGGGAAAATCTTTTTAATCGGTTTTCGGCCAGAAATTTGGCTGTTAAGGGGTCAAAGTTCAAAGATTTGACCTTTGAGACTCTACCAAACTCCTCCGACACTGGGTCTAAACACTTGAAATTTTAGATATAGGTTCCTTGGACATGGATCTAACTTAACAACTTGATTTGAGCCCAAAACAATAAATGTTAAAGGGTCATAATAGGAGTCAAAGTTAAAAAAATTGACCGCTTTTTTTTTTTCTTTTTTTTGCTCAACATACACCTCCAAACACCCGGGCAACGCCGAGCTGAAATGCTAGTAAGAAATAAAAGTTATATTGTTTAAAACGGTGGCATACAGACGTTTGGTGATGTCACATGTTTGATTGTATGCCCCAAAAACTCAAGTATAAGACTTGATACTGAAAAATATTATGAGAAAGAGAGTTTGAATGTCTTGCTTCACCTCACTTCCTTAAATTTATATTATCTCTGCTATTATATAAAAGGAACTTTGTCTCTGTGTATGTGAGTTTGTTCTCTATGAACTCGAAAACGGCTGGGCCGATTTTTATGAAATTTTACACAAAGGTACTTTATGTAACTGACAGTGTTCTTAGATAGGTTTTGTATTGGAATATCTTTGATAATAATTGATAATCGAAATAATTATATGAAAAAAGGAACCGGCGATGTTGACCAAAGTTAACACCTTACACAGCCTAACAAGTCATCAGGAGTGCATTTAAGACGTTTCATTACCACACAAGCAGAAAGGCCTGACATATAAAATCAACAGTAGTTTATTTGATATGACACGGGCGTGTTAGAAATTAATGTTTTTGTTTAGAGCACAATTGAAGCATGATACTTTATTTTTGTATTTTAAACTTTATTTCAAGCCGTTATATATAAAAACAATAATTTTATAAACTCAACAGTATATTCTCTACAGTGCAATGTAGACCACAATGTATTGTGGACTTCCCCCCACTCTTTATCTGTGCCTAAACCTAAACGTAGATTCCATGAACAAAGCTTCTTTCTTAGAACTGCACGCCTGTGGAATTGTCTTCCGTTTCCTATTTTCCAGCTGACTACAATATGGTTGTCTTCAAGTCTAATGTAAACAAGTTCTTGATGAGCCGTTTCACTTGTTAACAAATTTTCCGAATTTCCATTACTAACGATTGCTATATTGTCCAATTTCTACTGTACACTCTTTAGCCCTTATCCTCGAGTGGCCTCTTGGCCTTGATAAGTGGTGATGCCTATGTAAAAAAAAAAAGAAAAAAAAGTCACTGCTGGGGGAGGCATGTGAAGCTAACTTCTGGTACAACGTGATGGGTCCCCAACAACAGCAGGCAATCAATCAGTTTGATTGAAAATGCGCATGACAATAAAAATATGGGAGTGTGAAACATTCGTTGATCATCATTCAATCCCCGGGCAAGGTCGGGTCTCCCTGTTAGTATCCCTATAATCATATTGCCATTGTTGGTTATACTCTTATTAGATGGAACTAGTCTCCAGGAAAGATAGAAGAACTATGGGTTCTGGTATAGTTAGAATATGATTGAATGCCTCTCTCTCCTCCACCCCCCTGCTCCTGCCACTCAATCAAAAAATTATTCTGCACTTATGTTAAAGTTAATGTTTTTATAAACTGTTTAATAATCATTGCTAATGCGTTTTTTTTTTTTTTAAATAGATAATAGCATTGTTAAAGGTATTAGTCCAGATTGTGAGGAAGAAAAATTTATTTGTATTGAAATTGCACTGAGCAACAATTTTTTATTTTTTGAGTGTTGTCTAGGTTTCTACTACTGATTTATAGTATTTTTGCACTGCTAAATCAGGAAATGTCATATGTTTTATTTTTCCATCAAGTCATGCTTTTGTGCTAAGTTGATTGGTTGGTTGTTTTTTTTTTTTTTTTACGGCATATCAACCCTTTTCAATTTATTTAATGCCGAATCCAGTGATTTTTGAAGAAAAATGTTTTTAATAGAATATATTTGTCTTTTTTTTTTTTTTTTTAAAAGTCATATTCTATTTAACCCATAGTTAAGACACTAACAGGTACTACCACTTCGGATCAGAGTGGACCTGGGAGCAATGGCAATTAAGGGGTGGCTCCACACTCCCCAAAGCCCGCAAGCTTGGGCCTCACCATCGGATATAGTTTAAGGTCATATCCAGGACCGTGCTAAGTGGATTTGAAAAAAAAAATCAGATGTTAAAAAATCGATTACATTTTTGTGGCATTATCAACTGATTTGTCTACACATATCATCCTAAATATGTTTTTAAAGAGAAAACAATATTTTGCCAACAACATATAATGATTACCTGATAGAAATATCGATTATTGTACCTATTTACTATGCCTCCCCACGGGACAGAGTTAGACACCAGGGTCGTTTTTTAACGTGGAGAAAAGGTACAAAAATAAAAAAATTGTCTCAGTCGTGAAGGACTGATCCTTCACCGAAAGAGAACAAGAAATGGAAGTGCAGCATCTGAAGAACAGATGGTATTTATTTGCTCCCCCACCGAGCAAATTAGGCACAAGGCCGATTTTTAATGTGAGGAGTGAAGGGAGGGGGAATGGAAAAAGGGGACCAGCTCCCGAGAGGTGGGAAATGGGAGCTGGTTAAAGGTCAGGCATGTGGGGTTGCCCCCACATCTGGTCTTTGCTAGTCATAGCTAGTCCTAGCTAGTCATAGCTTGCAGTATCTGTCGGAACAGATACTAAACTTTGATCTTAACAAACTGAATGGTGGGTATTGATAAAGGTATGTCCACATAAATTGCATGTTGCTTCACCATTGTTCAAACTTCAGGGCTTGGATTTCTGTTTCTTTGAACTCCTGGAATGCTCAGCAGTAGGGAGGTCTCTCTTCAGATTCCAGCCGCAGTCACCTATCATGACTTCATCCGAGCGATCCTGATTCCTGGTCTCCATTTCTTTCAGGTTCTGATGGAATCTCTCTCCCTGTTTGTCCCAGGTTCTCAGGATCCGATCCATACGTGAAAACGGGTAATGCATCTTGGTATTCATGTTGCAGTCCAGGTTTCTGAAAGAAGTCAGCATGTTGTTGACAAGTTCTGCATAGTTTCTGGCCTTATTGTTGCCAAGAAAGCTTTTCACTACCAGAACAAATGCCTTCCACGCTTCCAGTTTCACTTTGTTTATTGAAATTTTCAAACTCTGAATCTCTGAACTGCCGGATCTGAGGACCATCAAAGATGCCAGCTTTCAATTTCTCCATACTCAATCCTGAAAACGCCTAGCCCAAGTGAAGTGAAGCAGTCGCTATCCTTGTCCAGGCAGGGCCTTGTTGAACTGCTTGTTTATGATGGGAAGAGTATTCTGTCTTTGTTCACTCGAGAGTCGTTGATAATGTTCCTTTCTTTGCGAGACACTAATTCCTCTAGTACAAGCCAGTCCTTTTTTTTTTTTGTAATGCTGAGCGCGGTGTTGCACCAATTTTTTGGAAGATTTCAAAGGTTTATGACTTCAAACTGATCCCTTTTTGACATAATTATCTAGAACTATCAGACCTGAATACTTCGTGTCATTAAAAGAATCATTTCTAATCAAAACAATTGTTCAACATGGTATTTGACCCCCATTAACTCTTTCTAAAATGCTCCACACATGTATATATGTGAACAAAAAACATAAAAACGATATGTGGCCATAGCTCAAACACTTGCACCTGACTGAGCAAAACCAATGTGATTTTTGGATTCAGTGCATCAGATTCACCCTAAATCAGCTGAAAAAAGCGCAGACAACAAATTTGTTGTTGACCAGTGTTATTTTTGTTGTGAACGTTTTACACGATGGAGGAAAACATTTGAACTCAGTTGAGTACCTAATATTAAAATAACGAGTGTAGAGAAAGACTAGCAGAGTGGCTTCTAATATAAAAATGACTGTAAAAAAGAGAAGACGTTGGATTTAAAATAACAAAAATAAATCCATTAAAATAGTAATTCTCGTTTGCAGGGTTATTTAAAAAATTTTTTTTCCAGGTAAGATTTTAATAAATTCATTAAAAATAGCAAATGTTATTCTTTTTTTAAAACAGTTTTAGGTACAGTTTTTATCTTGTAAAAAAAAAAAAAGTCAACAGCAAGCGAAAAAAAAAAGAAAAAAAGGTCAACAGCAAGCGAAAGAAGAAAAGTCAACAACAAGCGAAAAAAAAGTCAACAACAAGCGAAAAAAAAGTCAACAACAAGCGAAAAAAAAAAGGTCAACAGCAAGCGAAAAAAAAAGTCAACAGCAAGCGAAAAAAAAAAAAGAAAAAAAGGTCAATAGCAAGCGAAAGAAGAAAAGTCAACAACAAGCGAAAGAAAAAAAGTCAACAACAAGCGAAAGAAACGTCAACAGCAAGCGAAAAAAAAAAGTCAATAGCAAGCGAAAAAAAAAAGTCACCAGCAAGCGAAAAAAAAAGTCAACAGCAAGCGAAAAAAAAAAGTCAATAGCAAGCGAAAAAAAAAGTCAACAACAAGCGAAAAAAAAAAGTCAACAGCAAGCGAAAAAAAAAGTCAATAGCAAGCGAAAAAAAAGTCAATAGCAAGCGAAAAAAAAGTCAATAGCAAGCGAAAAAAAAGTCAACAACAAGCGAAAAAAAAAGTCAACAGCAAGCGAAAAAAAAAAGTCAACAGCAAGCGAAAAAAAAAAGTCAATAGCAAGCGAAAAAAAAAAGTCAATAGCAAGCGAAAAAAAAAAGTCAACAGCAAGCGAAAAAAAAAAGTCAATAGCAAGCGAAAAAAAAAAGTCAATAGCAAGCGAAAAAAAAAAGTCAACAGCAAGCGAAAAAAAAAAGTCAATAGCAAGCGAAAAAAAAAAGTCAACAGCAAGCGAAAAAAAAAAGTCAACAGCAAGCGAAAAAAAAAAGTCAACAGCAAGCGAAAAAAAAGTCAACAACAAGCGAAAAAAAAGTCAACAGCAAGCGAAAAAAAAAGTCAACAGCAAGCGAAAAAAAAAAGTCAATAGCAAGCGAAAAAAAAAAGTCAATAGCAAGCGAAAAAAAAAGTCAACAGCAAGCGAAAAAAAAGTCAACAACAAGCGAAAAAAAAAGTCAACAACAAGCGAAAAAAAAAGTCAACAGCAAGCGAAAAAAAAAAGTCAATAGCAAGCGAAAAAAAAAAGTCAACAGCAAGCGAAAAAAAAAGTCAACAGCAAGCGAAAAAAAAAAGTCAACAGCAAGCGAAAAAAAAGTCAACAGCAAGCGAAAAAAAAGTCAACAACAAGCGAAAAAAAAAGTCTACAACAAGCGAAAAAAAAAAGTCAATAGCAAGCGAAAAAAAGTCAACAAGCGAAAAAAAAAAGTCAACAACAAACGAAAAAAAAAAGTCAACAACAAGCGAAAAAAAAAAGTCAACAACAAGCGAAAAAAAAAGGCAACAACAAGCGAAAAAAAAAGTCAACAACAAGCGAAAAAAAAAAGTCAACAGCAAGCGAAAAAAAAAAGTCAACAGCAAGCGAAAAAAAAAAAGTCAACAACAAGCGAAAAAAAAAGTCAACAGCAAGCGAAAAAAAAAAGTCAACAGCAAGCAAAAAAAAAAAAAAAAAAAAAAAATGAAAATCTTACTTTTGGTCCAAAAATGAGTCCCATTGAAAGAAAACTACACATGATAATGGCAAGGGAGACAAAAGCAAACGTTGCATCTTGCTGACTGTTAATAATGAGAGTAATCGGTGCTGTGATTACACACAAAACCTGGAACAAACAAATAAGAAGTATGAAAAAGAGTTGGTCATTAAAACAAACAAACAATAAGTACATAGTAAGATAGTTGGTTGTTGTTGGTTTTTGTTTTACGGCATATCAACCCTTTTCAGGTTATTTAATGCCGAATCCGGTTATTTTGAAGAAAACTGTTTTTAATAGAATATCTTTTTATTTATTTATTTATTTATTTTTAAGTCATTTTCTATTTAACCCATAGTTGGGACCCTAACAGGTACTACCACTCCGGGTCAGAGTGGATCTGGAAGCAATGGCAATTAAAGGGTGACTCCACACTCCCCAAAGCCCCCAAGCTGGGGCCTCACCATCGGATATAGTTTTAGGTCATATCCAGGACCCATAGTAAGATAGTATCAATGAGATCATGTAATGAAATAAAATGTCGCCAATTTATGAAAAAAATTGTTTGTTTCTTTTTTGCGGTTAAAAAGCAAATGCAAGTTATTTTCTTTTATAAACCATAAAACATTTACTTGCATTGCAAGGAAAAAAGTAAGAAATTTTTCTTTTATACGAGTCACCACTTACCAAATCTAAAAGTCACTCGAGGGCAAGTGTTAATGGTATTGTCAGTTAAATGAGATAAAATAAAAGTGATGATAAAAAAGTTAGCCCCCCCTCCCTCAAAATTAAGAGAATTAGTTTACAAAAATGTTTTTTTTATCCTTGACCTTATATTCTACAATAAACAATTATGTATATTTATAAAATTGAGAATGTGTGTGTGAGGACAATTCTCAATCTATATGCTCAACAAATTTTTGATCTACAGACTTGAAATTTAGTGTATAGGATATTCAGACACATGGGAAACATTTTAATTGGTTTTCATCAGGGAGAAAAGGTTGCCAAGAGGTAAAAATTAGTAAATTGGTACGTGGGAGTTGTCGGATTTTTACCTATTTGTCAACTGTTTCACAACTACGCATGCGTGGTCGAGAAACATGACAGCTTCTTTATGTTAAGAATAAGAGTTTTTGAAAACCCTTTGTAAATGTTGTATCTTTTTTTTTTTTTTTTACACAATGATCACCGCTTATCAAGGCCCGGAAGCCACTCAGGGATAAGGGTTATTGCAAGTACATTACGTTAGTGTGGAGATTTGATGGAGTGTTTACTTAAGGGGGCGGTTCATTAGGAATTTGTTAACATTAAACTTGAAGACATCCAAGTTGTAGTCCGGAGGGAAGCAGGCAGACGGAACAGAGTTCCACAGGCGTGCAGTTCTAAGAAAGAAGCTTTGTTCATGGAATCCGCGTTTTGATTTAGGCACAGATAAAGAGTGGGGGAAGTTTTTCACAGTGGATTCAGCTAGACGGGTGTTTTTCGTGAAAGATTGGCGAGGGGGGACCAGGGATTGGAGTTCAGACGAGCACCTGCCATGAAAATAACGATAAAACAAGGATAGGCTCGCAACGTCTCTTCTGTGGGAGAGAGGTTGCAGGGTAGAGAAAAGGGCATCCCCCACTAAGCCACGAAGTCTATTTATCAAGCTGGCATAATGGTTACTGTACTTATTCACTGTCTTTAGGGTTTTTGGTTTTGATCTCATCTTGAATATTTTTTTACTTACAAGAAGTGAACTGTTTAGAAAAAACGATAATACTTGCATTCTCTCGTCAAAAACAAGGAAAAGACTCATCTTGATTGAATTGACAGCCGGGTAGAAAAACAATTTCAATACAATGTAGAGAAATATGAAGATCTAAAAAGAGAGCTTACTCATGAAAGTTACATTACAATCCTTCGGACTGTTGAGATTGGAGCAAGAGGTTTCCTTGCAGGCTTCTTATATCAACTTTTAAGCCAGCTTGGAATTAAAGGCTGAAAAAGAATCGCAGCTAGTAAACGCTTCATAAACGTAACTGAACGATGTGCTTTGTGGCTCTGGATAAAAAGAAATACCTCATGATATGGTAGCAAGTGTCCGAAGTGCAGTTACCTCTGATTAGATTTATTTATTCATTTAATGATTTTATTAATTTATTTATGCTTTTAAAATTATTTTTACTTGTTTTATTTTATTTATTTTTTTCTTTTCTCTATTCTTTTCGATATGAGCGCGTCTTAACTTAACAAATGTGTTAAACGCAGCCTTGGAACATTTAAACATCACGCGCAAAACCGTTGCTTGTAACAGGAAACGTTAAGTTATTAAACATTTTTATTGTATTGAGAAGTTCATTCTAATGCAATTCAGATAATCAAACCTATATCAATTCTTAAGCCAGCTTGGAATTAAAGGCTGAAAAGGAGTCACAGCCAGTAAACGTCCCATAGAGGTAAGTGAACAATATGCAGCTCTGTGCGAAAAAGAATGCCGCATGAAATGGTAGCAAGTGTCTACAGTGTAGTTATCTTCGTGGGTAGATTTATTTATTTATTTAATGATTTCATTTATTTATATATTATTATTTTTTGAAATTTTAAATAACTAAATAAATATATATATATTATTTACTTTATTTTATATATATATATTATTTATATTATTTTATATATATTATTTACCTTATTTTATATTATATATACATATATTATTTATTTTATATATACATATATTATTTATTTTATTTTATATATACATATATCATTTATTTTATTTCATATATATATATTATTTACTTTATCTCATATATATATTATTTACTTTATTTTATTTACTTTATTTCATATATTATTTACTTTACTTTATATATATATATATTTAATATTATTATTATTATTATTTTTATTTCTTTGATATTCTTAACGAATATGTTAGATGCAATGTTTGAACATTTAAACGACACGCACAAAGCCATTGCTTGTAATAAGAACCGCTTAATTATCAAACGTCTTTTTTTATTGTATTGAGCAGTTTATTCAAATGCAATTCAGATAATTGGGCCGTACATCAGTGAGGGGGGGGCGATAGGTGAACAAGCCGTAGAGAGGAAGCCCCGAAATGGTGTGTATTCTCTCCTGACGACCCGATATTATCTAGAGAATGCTATGAAATACACCCGCAGAAAACATGATTAAATACATGTCTACGAGTGAATAAATTAAGTTTTTAAATGCTCGCTAAATGGCGGATTGAACCAGATTATTTTCCTTCTATTTTTTGGCCTATTATTAATATCGTTATTACCATTGAGGGTCATTGCCTCTCTGTTATTAATATTATTACCATTTGGTGGGTTGACCCATCTTTCAATATCAATTTTGACCATATTTCCTATGTAAGTACATTGTGAGTTATTATTTATGGTATTCGCTCTGTTTCAAGATTATTATTTGTGAGGTTTATATTATGGTTTCTTATTTTTTTTGTAGTTATCCTAAAGGCGATTTAGATGTATGCGATTATATTGTTTGCTTTACTTCTATTCCTACTTTCATAAGTTCAGCAGTTTATACCTTTTACTTTTTTATTTGATCATAAGAAAATTAAAAAAAACATACACAAAATTAAGCATGAGGCAATTAATCTTATTTTTAACTTCGTTTGCTTAAATGAAATACTACTACTTTAATAAACAAAAATGTATGTATATACATGTATGTATGTATGTGTATATACGGATGTTTTTTTAAGAAAAACAAAACTCTGTGAATATTTCAACAAAAATTTTTAAAATGTACATAAAGACTACCTTTCTGACTCCCTATCCTTGACTCAAAGAGAGTAAGGAGCATTCTAAAAACTTCCATTTCCCGTGACTCACTCTGTATATATGTATGTATATATATATATGTCAGGTCATGTCATATGTATGTATATATATATATGTCAGGTCATATGTATATGTCAGGTCATGTCATATGCTACTGGTACCATGTAACCCAGTACTACCTGCCTCATGGTTGGGTCACCGGCGACTAAACTGGTTCCTCCACCAGACTTGTTTGGCGAGGAGGGCGGCTAGTCTCCCTGAAGGATTAAAAACAAGACCTTCTAAAAGGCGAATTAACTCTTTTTCTGGGTCAACGGCCAACTAGCACCATGTATATTTGTGTGTGTGTATATGTGTATTGGGGTAGAGAGGGCTCCCGTAAGCCGTGGTGAAGGCAACCTTTCTAGGAGAGGCAAATCTCTGATTTAAAAAAACCATAAAGCGGAAGACCAGTACCCGCATTAAGCTGGTCTGCAGTTTAATTTGTTGCTGGCTATCTTGCTCTTGCTTGTTGCTGGATCTCAACATTTTGAACCGAGAGAGAGACTTAGCTGTCGTACAAAGCTAAGACTCTGTAATATCATATTTGTATAGATACTCCCTCAGACATTTAGGCTCATGGATTTTAAATGTCTGAGGGAGTGGCACTCGTCTGACAAGACGTTGCAATCATCATCATATATATATATATATGTATCTGTATGTACATATGTGTGTGTGTATATATATATATATATATATATATATATTGAATTCATAAATGCAATATATAATTTATAAGTGCAATAGTAAAAAAGGTTATTATGGTTTAACGCAGGAAGACATAGGCTTGCACATTCAATTCTGTGTAATATCAGGTCATCCTTCTCATGTGTGTCTATACACAACAGCTACAATGGAAATTAATCACACGAACATACTTCCATCCTACAACTAATAAATATTTTAGCATATATTTTATATGATTAAAATATATAGGGGAAAAATGCTTAAGGAAACAGACGTTGATTTAACCATCTTTATTATAATAAATGATAATAATAATGATGAAGATGATCATGATGATGCTAGATTTCTTTAAATGCACAGACTTGAGAATAGCAGCTTCTTTTTATACTTTATCAGGGCTGAATTGAATCCAGCACAAATATTACTGAAGACATTAGAAATTGCAAAGATGCATTTTTATCTAACGCATCAAAAGAGGCGCATCTATTTTTACAATAGCATTGGTGTTGGTGTAGGCAGCAAAACAAGTGAGTCTAGACACGGCGAAATCAACTGTAAAAGGCAAAGTTTAAAAATAATAACAGAAATCAAGATGGTCATAAATGTCATTGAGTGGGTACTGAATGCAATCTTTGAAGTGAAGTGTCGTGATTGGAAGTGGCCATGTCTTAATCAGAGAATGTGAATTGTGTACACTGAATGGTTTCCCTTTTTGTCTAGAGATTCAAGAGATACAGTTTTAAAGGTCAGCTGTGTGATGGAAGCAAAGTTTGCACAAACGTTACCTACATTATTGCTTGGCTTTAAGGACAAATCAGAAGCGACTTTTTTTTAGAAATTTTTTTTTATTATTATACTTATGCATAAGCACTTATTAAAATTTTGTTTATTCTGTTTTATGGCATATCAACTAGTGATGGGACGATTTCAAAATTTTTTCTGTTTCCAATACAATTACTGATTCCGATTTTTTTTTCAAAATCTCTAAATATTTAACCATAAAGTTTTTTTTTTTTTTCCTTTTATAAACTTTTGGGTTACCATAAAAACCTATGTAATATGTGTATATATTTTAGCAAATTCTAAAAATTACACTTGTGGAAGGTGGGCTATCGATTTTTGTATTAATATTTATCATTTTCATTATTAGTATCAGCAGTGAAAAATTAAGTTTAAAAAAATAAAAATGAAAAGAATTATCTTTGGAATCAGAAAATAGGCACTAATTTTTCTGATTTCGCCCCCCCCCAATTTCGATTTTTCAGATTCCCAATTAATTGCCCCGACACTGCAGAATCTGGTAGCTTTGGAAAAAGGTTTTTATATTTTCAAATATTTATTCATGGCGTTTAATTTTTTTGTTTGTTTTATGTCATTAATTCTTTACACGTTATGTAAGGCAGTCAATTTAAAAAAAAAAAGAAAGAATTTTATGCTTCAAATTGCTTATATCTTCGAATATTTATTCATAGTGTTTATTTTGGTTGTGTTGCAGAACATGATTGAGTTTTGCAAAGGGAAACGAAAAATAACCATCAATGTCTGGTGCATTTAAGTCAGGAAGCCGATATCTTCAGACAGCCTGATCTGGTTGCACCAGTACTTACCAAAGCAAAAAGCCACTAGAGGATAAGGCTTGATAAGATTGTCAGATGGACGATGAACAACAAAAAATGTAGACAATTATGTTGTAATTTGCAGAGTGGTAGAATATGAATTAGTAGTCAATTATGTCCAACAGGTTAATTTTCGATTAAAAAAAAAAAAAGGGTCAATAAGATCGGTATTTAGATAATGACCAGTACTGTGTCACTTAACAAGTATTTACTGATATTGATCTTGAAAACTACCATGTTATAGTCAGCTGGGAAGCAGTTCAAGGTATTGTGTTCCACACATGGGAAGTTCTTTGAAAGTACATCGAGGAAAAAAGGAAACTTCTTGGCAACAGTTGTAGTTAGGTGAGTTTTTTGGTGGGGATGTTTTATTGGGGAAAACCTGCAATTCACTTGCCTCCCCATGAGGGCAGAATAAGACGCAAGGTCAGTTTTTAATGTTGGAAAAATCCAGCGTCTCAAAAAGCGGCACTCCTTAAATTTAAAAGTATTTCTTCTTCATTAACCGAGGAGAGAAAATATGAAATGCTGTTTCAGAAAAAAGATGTTCCGCTTTATTCTTAAGCAAAAATCTATGTCAAGTGTCTTTTGTTGAACATCTACATGCATGGACATTTATAAAGATAAGCAAAATGATAGATCAATAAAGACCAGTGCGCAAAATTGAAAGCTGGATTGACCAAAGGAGAATATAATCTAATTGGTTCAAGTGAAAAAATCTATAAGCAAGAAGTAATCGTTTTAGGAGAAAATTAATATCTATTATAATAAAGTCGTATTCCTGTCTGTTTGTTCACAATTTAATTAATATGTATAAAAGCTACTCTGCTTCACAAATAGATTTTCATACTGAAAGCGGACTTTTATACACTTCCAGCACGATTTCTATATATTTCTATATATACTATTTATTTAGAAGAAATCTACATTCAATGTGTAACCTCATTTGCATATTACATTAAAGAAAAACCATTTTAATAATTATGTAGCAGCTGAAACGTGCTACAATCACAGACAGGAGCTAATTCTCATGGCTTGAGATTTGAAATCCATTTTCTTCCTGGCTTCAGCTGGCAGCAGATATTAGCCTGGGGCCAAAGCCTCAGGCTGAACGTGAATACAACAAGCTAATATGGCGACCTTCTAACTCCCATTTGTTTCCACGTGCGGTACCCAAATGAACTTTATTTATCATGCCACAGAACTGCTCTTGTCGATACACCAACACACACACACCCACGACAACATGTAAACACACTGAATGCCTTTCCCTTTCTCCTTTAACCAGCCTCCTTTGTCCCGATGACTACTGGCCGCAAACACGTTTAAACTGAACTATTCTCTTTTTCAACAAGCCGGCATGATATTAAACCTATCTTTACACAAGAACACTTCCACCTACTAACCCGTTTCTCTCATGTACACTCTACTAACGAAGATGACAAATAAAGTTTATTGATATAGAATAAAAATCCATTTTGTTGTCTCTTATTCTATAATTATTTTGATGTTATTAATTGTTTGTTGTAATAGAATTATTTTAATTGGTCTAATTAGAAATATTATTTAAAGTTGATTTATTTAATTTATTTTTAATTTATATTTGCTTTTAAAACTGGAAGTAAACATATTTATTTAAGCTATGAGAGTTACTTCGCGTTTGATTTTCATAGACCAAGAAGGACGTGTTTTATCCTTTCCCTAAATCCAACATGTCCTCACTTTTCATAAGAAGTTAGAATATTTGGTGTATAATAAATAGTATGTGACTAATCTTTCTGTCCGGCAATATGTTTCAACTGAGAAACGCCGGATATATACAGCTAGTAGATATATATATATATATATATATATTTTTTTTTTATGTTGAAGTACATTCTATGTTATCACTAATACTATTATAGGAATATACATTTTGTGATCATAATCCTTCCAGAGATTTTTTGAGAGTGGGTAGTGGTTGCTAATAAAATTATATGTCTTGTCCTGTATATTTTTGCTAGTGTGTTAATAATTCTAATTACAATGCTTAACTAAAGCTCAAATGAATTTTTGAAATGACAATTATTAAGACTCTTAGAATATTTCAGCTGACGTAACCACCAAGCTTGTTCAGGGTTATCTTGTTGAACTCGGGAATCTGTATTAAATTTTGAACAGAACGCTTTATTTAACCCATACAAGTAGCCTATTCTCGTTCCATCAGCCATGATTGAATAGAAATCGTAGGTAATTCTTAAGGATTCAGGCCATAACTGATAAAGTAAGATCCAGTTCTAAGTGACACTTCTTGAGGTTAAAGGTTCAATCCTCAGTACGGGCGATACTAAAAATACAATTATGTATTATTTGAGGTTGTGGCTGACGATGAGAGCAAACTACTTTGTGGATTAAATAACAAGTTCTGTTCAAAATTTCCCACAGATGTCCGAGTTCAACAAGATACACCTAAAGAAGGTCGAAGTTTACATTGGACAAAACATTGTGAGAACAACATCTAAGTATATTTATTTATTTATTTGCGGACTGTTATCCTCATCTTTATAATTGTTATTTCACAGCATTTCGACCAACTATTCCTCTGACCTTCGTCAGGTGGTAACTGTGACCGGAGAATGCTGAATCTCTTAATCTATGGTAGGCAGTAATTACTGAAGATACAGTTAAGAGATTCAGCATTCCTATCCCATAACAAACCACCTGACGATGGTCAGAGGGATAATTGACCAAAACATTGTGAAACAACAACTATAAAGATGAGGATAACAGACCACAAATAAATAAATAAATATACAAATTACTTATTTCAAAGAATTCCAATAATTAAATAATATATACCGTTCGGTACGGACACAATGATTGAAGGTCAGATAACAAAAAAACTTGAATTTATAAGACATGCCCTTTTGGACCTGTGGCGCAGTGGATAGAAATGTTGAATCTCTATGGTTCCAGATGAGGGTTGTCTGAAGATAGCGGTTTCAATTCTACCCAAAGCAGGCCAGAGGATTAGTTGGGCAAAACGTGGTGAGATGACAACAACTATGGAAGGCAGTAATTACTGTTAAGTTAAGAAATTTAGCATTCCTGTCCCATCACGATTAACCAACTGACGAATGCCGAAGGAATATTTGACCAAAATATATATAGTGAACTTATGTGTGTGTGGAACGGTTTGTACCAAATACCAAACTACTCTGTCAATATTTGGTCTGCAAACTTCAGACTTGATATATAGAGGATTTGGACATGTGGAACAAATTTGATTTGTTTTTTAGCAGGTAAAAATAGCTGCTAAGGGGTCCAAATTGAAAAATTGAAACTTGGCAGGCATGACTAAACGTGTATCTTCTATGTATGCACACATATACGTTTATATGCTTAACAACATTATTGTTAAAGTTTAGCTATGCATATGGACTTAGCTCAGCTAATGAATAATGCTAGAGAGCTATATGCTTTGGTTTCGATTCTAGTTGATAGCACCTAAGTCATATTTATGTTTTTTAAACTTAAAGACGTTTACCATCCCGGTTATATCAAACAGTAAGTCTATATTTACTGCTTTGTATATGTGGTTGTTTTAAAAATAAATAGATATACGAAGATTTATAAAATCTACAAGAACATCACTCTTTTATCTCTTTTTGTTCATATGTCACATCACTTCAATGTTCGTTTTCTACATTGTTATAGCCTTCTTATACTCTTACACACACATATATATATATATATATATATATATATATATATATATATATATATATATATATATATATATATATATATATATATATCCTGTGTGTGCAAAAATCAAGACTTCAATGCAAGGTGTTGATGGCAACAAAAAGTGTATTTTAAATGGGCTTTTCCGTAACCACAACCAAGGTAAATGTTTCTCGCATGCTTTTCCCGTTAGGGATCCCCCCCTTTTTCCTTTCTACTCAAAAAATGCTACATTGCCAAAAGTGTGTTTATTTACAAAGTCTGAAGAAATGCTGGTTTATGAAAATTTTCAAACGATATAATGCTTGAAATTGTCGAACTAGACATCGAAACAATTGTAACGTAAAATGAAATACACTTTTCGTTGCCATCAACACCTTGTCTTGAAGTCTTGATTTTGCACATAGAGTATATTAATGCTCAATTATGAAATGTGATAATTTTGTAGCTTAATCCTTAAGTCAACCATTTGTGGCTTAAAACCTATTGGTATATGAAGATTTACTGAATTACACGAACTCAGTATATTACATATAAGTCTCTCTCTCTCTCTCTATATATATATATATATACATATATAAGAGAAAAGAAATTAAAACTATAAGTTGAAATTTACAATTAAATTTATTGTTTGACTGAATACGCCAAAAACAATTTACAAAGTCCTTATTCCGCAGAGTTTCAAAGAATGCTATTCTTGATATTTTTCTCATCAGAGGACAGTAAGAAATCAGCGAATTATATTTGTAGCAATGCTAGAATTTGCTGGTTACGGCATTAAATAACGCCGCAATTTATTATAATCATACTTTGCAAAGATCTACATGTCCTTTAAAAACAACGAGTGAAAAAATGTTGATGTAAAAAAAAATAATAAAAACAAACCGGGCATAAAGTTGCAGCTTGCATAAAGACTCTTTCAAAGGTAATCCGAAAGGCGAAAATAATTCCTTAGAAAGAATCAAATCCAAATTTAAATCCAGTTGAATACAAATAGTCCGGTTGGAAAATTTTCAATGCAGCTGAAATTATGGACATTTTTTTTTTTTGCAGATAGTGCAGTAGGTTGATCCTCCATTGAGTGGATTCGAGAAATGAGATAGACGGGAAAACCAACATGTCACCTCCCATCCCATCGTTGGCTTAATTAGAAAAGACGATTTCAGACTAATTTTTAAAAATTAAGGTCAGCCTAATATGTCAGCAAGTGAATATATATATATATATATATATATATATATATATGTGTGTGTGTGTGTGTGTATAAATGGAAATTGAGATAAATTATGTGTAGTTACAACAAAATTTATTGTTTGACAAAGAAGTACAGATAATTAATAAAGTATTTTTTTTTTACAAAAAGACTTTAATAATTATCTGTACTCCTTTGTCAAACAATAAACTTTGTTGTAATTCTACATAATTTAAATCAGAAGTTCCATTTATATTATTGCTTTATCTCGCATATTGAGCTTTCTTTATCTGCCTGGGATCGTCTTAGAAATATTGATACTAACATTTATTTGGACTTTATATTTACAGTATCAAACAACCTGCATTCTTACTACATTTCAATATTTCATTTATATATATATATAATATATTTGTAGTCATCGACATACAGTCCTATTTCGTTGTATCACAACTCATCAGTGCCGCTAGACTAGCACCTATCCCAAGCCGAGGATCGAACCTAGAACCGTCGTGATGACAGTCGGCAGTTCTACCCCTTGACCACGGAAGCGGTGCCCGCAACTAATCTGTCCGAATGTCTATTCAAATAAACATCCGTCCGCCACTCGTAAAGTGCTCAAACGTTTGTTTGTAAACAAACCGCGAGCTTCGCATTTTTTCAGCCAAATTAAGTAGCGAGTGAGATTATTTACGATAGTGCTCGACCCAAAGAGGGGGGGCTTTAGGGTGACCCCCAAAAAACAAAAGTTAAAATGGAGGCCATCTAGAACATATGCTGTAGAACGGAGAAAAAAAAGGTAAAAGACCCTAGTGTTTTGATGTGATGTTTTGAATATAATAAACTAGTTATGATCAAAGTTTCATTTAATTCGAGGTCTAATTAGAGTTGGGGCCCGTTTTTTTTGGTCACCCTGTATGTATATATATATATATATATATACATATATATATATATACGTAACTAGCGGGACAGCATTCCTTTAATATGATATTTTAGTTAATGCAGATTTTGTATTTAGAGCCAATTCTCAATTGATTAAAATATTGTACCTAATAGTAGTAGTTATTTCAAAAGTTAAAAAAAAAAGAAAGAATCGAAACGAAAACACTTAGCTCTCTAACGACATTCTGAGAGAACAACACACGTATATCAAAATTCGACAAATTAACGTATAAATATATATTTGCGTATGTGTAGAGCATGCACATTATATTGGACTACACTTACCAAGTTCAAATTTTTACCCTTTAGCAGCTATTTTTCCAGTTAAAAATTAAATCGATTTTGTTCCTCAACCCCAAATATATCATGTTTCAAGTTTGTAGACTCAAAATTGACAGAGTACTTCGGTTGAGACCATTCCACAAACAGACAAGGTCACTTTTATAATATACAGAGATTAGATTAAAAGAGCTTGACAACTAGAGTTTGAAATGTATTACATATACATTTCAACATGGCATAAAAAAAGGATTTATTAAAATTTCATTACTTACCGACACATTGTATATACTCATTCCAACAAAGCGGGAGTCGTTAACTTGTTTCAATTTGACACTTCGAGTTTCATAGGCTAAGAATAAACCAAATATAAGGAGGACTCCTTTGTAGCCAAACATGATACCTGTATAAAGAACAAAAAAAAAAAAAAAAAAAAAAAAAAAACAACAGACTCATTAGAATATAATTACATTTGTTCGAAGAATATGTAGAGGATAAATATTCGTATCCTCGACTTCAACATTGAAATAAGACAACATATGACCGAATTACATATATACAAACAATATATTTATTATGAACAATAGAAAAAAAAATAACAGCATCTGTGTGTGTGTGTGTGTGTGTGTGTGTGTGTGTGTACACGTGTGATGAGGTATAGTTTTGAAATGTTCCTTTAATGTTACTGCATGACAATTCAATTTTTCATTTCAGTCCATAAATTTTTATGGTGAAATTAAGTTAGGCTTACCTCGAATATTTGCACATGTGGACAGGCGGAAAATTGTTTGCACGCATGTACTTTTTGGGAGTGAGGCATATCGTGTGCGTTCATTGTCATGTCGAGGTGAAAAGAGAGAGAAAAAAGAAGGCAAAAAGAAATGGAAGGAACAGGTCAAAAGGAAGTGACATTGATGCCTTGTCGTGTCAGGATGCCAGATAAACAGGGCAACATTTGTGTGCTGCACGTGTGTGGCTTATTTTGTGTCTGTGTGTTTACGCCACATGCAAACCTGATCTAGCAGTCATAATAGTTGCTATAAATATCACCAAAATAAAGTATTATTTCAGCAATGAATGGACTTATCAGAGACAATAAATATAATTACATCTAAAGGTTGTGGTAATGATTCATGGCAGTTATGTCCTCAGAATCATGACGTACACTTTCAATACACTTCTTGTTAAATATATCACCATGTTTTGATTATACTGGCCGACAAGGCCACACCACTGGCGATAAGGGATTTGAGATTTACATTCTCATAACCTTAAGCAACGATAAACCTGGTCAAAACTTAATAGGTGACCATTCTAGTGTGGACCTCACTTCAGCAGGAAAAATGTATTAGAAATTTATCAATGTTAGTCGGGTTTTTATTACTGTGAAAATTACAGCAGTTTTGTCTCTTGAATCATATGTAAAGAGTTGCCTCTCTTGTCTGTTAAGTAACTCGGAGTTATCTCTCCTTTGTTTGTTTATATAAACGAGTGTTTATGTGTAATCGCCCTCTTTGTCTAATCATGTAAATAAAAGCAGATGTGACTTTCTTTGTGTCTGTGTGTGTGTAAAACTAAAAATATATTACGTATTAATTAATTCACCTTTTTGTCAACCATTGATGTGACTTCCAATATGAATTTTTGGTCAATGTTCACCGTTACACCAACTGAAGACGCCTCAACATTTTTTGATAGATCGATAACTTTCAGAGGTTTTCGGCTATGCTGAACACGAATATCGCAGGGAAAATTAGCGCAGACAAATAGTTTTCGAGATATAAATACCTGTATTATACATCATAATTTCTAGTAGCTTGAATTGGCCGCCATCTTTGTTGTTTCAATGAAATGGGATAGTGAGCATGTGTAGACAATATGTGTAGTTAAGTGTACGAGATGCAAACGTTTATTCAACGTCATTTCTTTCGGAATAATCCCCACCTCTCCATGTTAAGAACGGCTTTCAGAATAAACACCTCTTCCCACCTCTCCATGTTAAGAACAGCTTTCAGAATAACCCCCCCCATGTTAAGAACGGCTTTCAGAATAAACATTCTCCCACCTCCTCATGTTAAGAACAGCTTTCGGAATTGCATTGAGTTAACTACACAGATTATCTGCTTACTGCAGCGTGCACGCACATGCTCAATATACCATTTCATTGAGCCAACAAAGATGGCGGCCAAATAAAACTACTAAAATTTACATAACAAAATACAGGTATTTATATCTCAAAAACTATTTGTCTTCGATAATTTTTCCTGCTATATTTGTTTTCAGCATACCCGAAAACCTCTAAAAGTCGTCATTTTTTAAGAAAATGTTGAGACGTTTTCAGTTGGCATAACGGTGAACATTGACCGAATTTCTTTTTGAAACTAACAAGGTATGTTCTTTATTTAATTCATAATTAACTATCAAAAATTATTATTAACTAATTAATTAATCAACAAAATGCAGAAGATAAAAATTATATACGTATATATTTTTATAAGCCAAATCCAATCAAGGCTAAGAAGCACTCGACGATAAGGGATAATGAAATGGACTAATTGTCATTTTGAGACGCTCTTGCATGATCCGCACAATACAAATTTACCTTGCTTAGTAATTGTCATTTAAAAGATGAAGAATGCTAAGGGAATACTAACATTGATTAATAACATGAACTCCATAAATAATGTTACAACTTGTAGCCTCTCAATTATGTGACATGCCCTGTTAATACTAAGACGAAGCAAAGTTAACATATATATCTTGTTAGAATTTGGCTCATAAAGAAGTTTCTCCAATTCTTTAATGATCTTCAACTGATGAACACACAAGATGAGACAATTGGAAAACGTAATATAAACAAAAAAACAGTAGGTATTTATTTGCTTCCTCACAAAAGCAAAATGTGACACAAGGTCGTTTTTAATGTGGGAGAAAACCTGCTCCCCAAAAAGGGGCACGTTGGATGTAGGCAAAAATAAAAATTGCCTTAGCATAGAAGGGTTCCTCCTTTATTGACTAAGGACAAATTAACTTGAGCAACAGAGCAGATACTACACTCTGATCCCGGCCTAACACTATAATGCAATAAACATATGATTCAATTCAAATATAATGCAAAATATTTCTTTTCCATTTTTTTTTTTTTTACCTCATCCGCATAATGTAAGATACACTCATATTTTCTGTAGGTTTTTAATTATGTGTATAATTTTTCACCTCATGTTTAGGACATATTCTTATTTTTTTTTCAATCACATTTTTTTTCTTAATTATCGTCTTTTGCTTTTTTCTATCAAAGATTTTTTTAGCGATCACTAGTTCAAGAAGAAACTTCTATTCTTAGACTGGGTTGTTGCTAGGAAAACGGGGAATTTGAGGTTGTAAATTTTATTGTTTGAATTTTATTGCGTCTGACTTTCAAAAGCAGGTGATTATTCATTTCAAAAGTGAAAATTTGACTTGGGGACTGGAAAAAAAAATGTGTGGCTGCATTCCTGAATATTTTTTTTCAATGATTACAAAGTATTAGTTTGATAATGTTGTTGCAACTTTGAAATGAAAAGGCCCTGAAGCAGCTGCTACCTGCCAAACAGATACGTGTCCGACCCCCCCCCCCAAAAAAAACAAAAAAAAACAAGACAACCAAAACAAGAAATAGAACAAACGAATTTTCCACTTCTGTGAAAATAAATTACCATTTGACAAATTTCCCGCTTTTCTAACAACCATCCTGCATTCCAATCTTTTTTATATTTTTAGAAAAAATTTTCTTCTGACGTTTATTTGATATATTTTCGCATCATATTGCATCCTATTTCTGTTTTTCTTTTTGTCTATTTCTTACTTTTTTTTCTCTTGTATGAATTCTTTTGAAATATTTTGCTATATAACTCCCTCTGAGGAATCAGTGCTAAACAAAGGTCTCAACTTCGCCACAACCATAAAGCGAATTCCATACTTAGATATGATAGCTCCAATAGAGGAGGCAGCTTCGAATAAACCCAAAGCACAAGATGAACTAAGGTGGAAAGTGAGACAAGCACTTGAGAATTCAAAGCCTTCAAAACCGAACATCTCAAAGGAAGAAGTATTGGCTATCAAGTCCCTGCGCAGTGACAATGATATCATAATACTACCAGCTGACAAAGGCAATGCTACAGTGGTAATGGATAGAGCAGAAGATTCCAAGAAATTGGCAGATCTAATAGAATCTGGTGGCTACTGTAAAGTAAAAAAGAACCCGACCCTGAAAACGGAATGGAAGCTGTCACAGATCCTCAGTAAGAACAAGGACCTTATACCACCTGCGAAATACAGACCGCTAGTACAACATTACAGCAAGCTACCACACCTAAGATTCACAATGATGGTATTCCATTAAGACCTATTGTCATTGCTGGAGGTTTAGCATGCCATCCGTTGAGCCGGTTTCTGGTAGATATAATCAACCCAATCATCGGCAAATCTCCATCATACGTCAAGAACTCAGCTCACTTCGTGGAAATAATAAAAAATGCCCCCATTCATTCCAACCAGATGGTGAGTCTAGATGTAGTGAGTCTGTTCACGAAAGAACCTATTGATTAGACTCTGACAGTGATACGGGATAAGCTGACATTGGATGCCTCACTCAAAGATCGCACTTGCATCCCAATTGACAATATAATGGAGATGTTGACCTTCTGTGTAGAAACTACATACTTTGTGATGGGATCTGATATATATCGGCAGTAAGAAGTTCTGGCGATGGGATCACCATTGTCCCCGGTACTGGTTTCCCTTTTGAGTAAGCACCCTGTTTTGAGAAGCTTCTGGAAAACTAACCTTCTCTTCAGACCTTAAATGGAAAATCTACATCAAATCTGTAGCCAAAGTTGCTGGAAAAAAAATGATTGGATCATTCTACTACTCCAAGACATATCTCACAATCCTCTACCTGTATAAGATGCCAAATATGCCCTAAAAGGGAATACTACTTAGGAAAGGGTGCTCTAAGTAGTATCCCCTCAGATGTGACAACAGTATTCCACCTTAGTATGTATTTGGCTCTTATAAAGGTAAAAGATTGTGTCAGGAATGAAATATCTTCTGGAGCAGTAGAATGATTCAATCATTTGCGAGATGCTGTTCAGCGCATCTTTTCCTGCATTGACAGAGTACAAAACGGACTTTGAAATCTAGTGGCAATGTCCTCTTCTCCTCCCTATTACATCTATCTCATAGCAGGGATATTATTAGTGTTTACTGTTATTTTTATTGTAAGTACTCGACTGAGCTTCAATCTATGCCCGCCCACTGTAAAAAATTCACAACAAAACCTCGTTTAGCTGCAACCACTGTCAATAATTTTTCTTTCTCTTTTGCTCTACTTAAAACTAAACAAAACTTCCATGAGCAAAGTTTCTTTCCTAGAACTGCCCGTCTGTGAGACATAATACACCGGCGCTAATTCTCAATTGACTATGACACGATCGTTTTCAAATTTAAGGTAAACAAATTTTTATTGAGCCACCCAATTTAATTCTGCCCAATCATCACTACCATTAACAAGTATCACGGTGTCGTCTCATTATCCACTTGGCACTCATTTAACCCTTATCCTCGAGTGGACTTTGAGCCTTGATAAGTGGTGACACCTTTGAAAAGAGAAAAAAACATAACCTCCTTGGCGGAGGTCATTATCCTAATGTTTCACTCTATCTCAAGGTCCATCATTGGACAATGTCTAAAGCATCCCTCAGGTTCGCATTGAAGCATGCATCGCTTAAGGAACAGTCTGTGAGGATGTGTATGATAGTCTGAGTGTCGGCGCTGCAGGGACACTGAGTGTCCTGTACATAGCCTCACTTGTGCAGGTTGTCCCGTGTTTTGGCAACCTTTGCTCGGGCTCGGTTGAGTGTTATCCACTCTTTCCAGGGGAGTTTAGAGCCTGCTGAAAGGTCTTCTTTCACTGCCAGAAGAGCCTCGTTCTTATTGTCTTTGACTAACTCCTTCCACCAATGCAGGTGGAAAGACACTGGTGTTGTTTGCTTGAGGTCTGTGTCAGTGGCAAAGCTCTTGCAGGATGATAGTTGCTGCAGCATCTTTTGATGATGTTGTTCTGCGTGTCATGCTCTGCTGTTGCTATTGCCTCTCAACAAATCTTTGGCAGGGTGATTCCGGACATCATGTAAACAAATAACAGGTTAGTCAATTTCAAGTCGCCGGTAATTGTTCTGCATGCTTTGTTGAGCTCAACATTAACTTTTGCAGCATAAGTGGAATGAGCCCATGCTGTTGCTCAGTATTTAGTTGAGTAGCACAGCACTAAAGCTGACACGTATAGCATCTGTGCCTCGACTCCCCAGAAGCTGTTGGTGAAGGCATTTGTTAAATTTCACATCTTCATTTTTTTTCATAGCAACCCTAAACATAAAAAAAACAAAAAACAAACTTACCCAACCAAATGTTGATATTCTTAGAACTACAATGTTCTAAATATGGTTCCAACATTATGTCTTCTGTTGTGTGTTTTGGTTCCTCGGGTGGGAATGTTTCTAGGTGTCGATAGAGAGGATCTAAGACCTGCCATGCTACCAGGACGATGATGTCAATCACTAGCAGACAAAATAAAACCAGCAATAGCTCCCATTTGCGCACCACCTGGAAAGAGATCAGAAAAAAACCCAAACAAACAAATAAATAAAAAGAAAACAAAGTGGTGGGATTGATAATGTAGACGAAGTTAGTTATAAACACTTTATGAATGTCACTTTTTGAGAACAATAGTTATAGTTAGGATTGTCTGCTCTTTTTACTTCCGGTTTTTGCTGTTGACTGGATAATTAGACATGGTCAAGCAGACAAAAAAAGCCATTCTTCACACATGGAAAAGCGGGGGGGGGCTTTTACGTTACCTGAGAGAAATATAATCATTAATCAGAAGGGACCGTATTTTGCATGTCATCGTCGTCTTGCTCGCAAATCAAAAGCCGGAAGTCGAAAAGAGTAAACGTGACTAAAACGAGAACAATAAATAATTTATAATATTAAAGGCAAACAGGATGATGGGGGCCAGCAAGATATGAACAATTGTGATTAATAATTACTTTTCTCTTAGATAACGTAAAAACCCTGTCCCCTTTCCCATGTTAAGAATGGCTTTCTTGTTCGTTTGACCATGTCTAATTATTCAACCACATGGACAACATGAAAACCGGAAGTCAAAAAGAGCATACAATCTTGACTATAACTAGAACAATAAACGATTGATGATATTGAATAAAGAATATTGAAATGTGTAGCGTTTCACTTCATTCTTTCGATTTCTCAACATCCTCACAAGTGTTAGATGCGAAACTAGGCGTAAGGCAAATTGCGCTACCAGGGAGCCCAGCCAAACTTGATGGCACCCCGTCAGTAGGGAGTCCTCAAGCAGTCAGTGACAAGCTAACCTCCCCTTTCAACAAGGAAGACAAGGTGAGTAAATCTCTCACTACCTCTGAAAGAAGATATAAATTAGAATTAGAATAAAAAAATAAGAGAAAGATACTCATGTTATAAGTCATAAAATATGAACTAAATCATAAAAACGATTGCAAGTCATGATATGATCTTTCTGACTAGTAAGAAGCTCACCTTTGCTTTAGCACTCACTAGCATTGTACCCTAATCGATCATGTCTCTGATAGTATAAATGCAGCAGCACTCTCCTTAGATAGTAACGCCCAAATACATGTGTTTGGTGACTTTAATGTCCATCATAAAAATTGGCTTAGTTTTTCAGGTTGCACAGATGCAGCTGGACACTACTTATAGCTTCTCTATAGCTCATTACCTCACACAAACAGTAATATTCCAAACCCGTTCTCCAGATCGTGACCACTAGCAGGCTTCACTTTTAAACCTAATTCTCACCACAGTACTCGAGGATTGTGTGACTAATGCCCACAGTCCACTTGGAAATCCAGACTACATAGTGGTATCAGTGGATATCATTCTTAAACCCCAACCCCAAAGAAAGGAGCTATTGCTCAAAGCAGCAAGGGCTGATTGGGAAGCCATCAGAGAACACATCAGAGATGCCCTAAAGACCAATATCTTATCTCTTTCTGATAAACAGTGTGCCAATGAGACAACTGAATGGTGCAAAGCAGACATTGAAGCACTTGTTCCCACACGGAAGTATGATAGCAAGCTCCACTTACCCCCATAGTTCACTACAGATTGTGCAGCTGCCATTGTACAAAGACAGCATGCATTCCACTGGTTTGTACGTCATAAATCAAATACAAATAGGAAAAAATTCATAGATACTAGAAATCATTGTAAGAGAGAAATAGCGACAGCCAAAAACAAGCATGCTGAAATAGCCAGGGAATGCATAGAATCGCTAAAGTTAGGAACTCATGATTTCTGGAATTCTATGATAATGTAGTGAATAAAGGGCAATCAGTAATTCCTCCACTATTCAACAACCAGAAAATCACATGCACGGCAATCGAGAAAGTGGAACTGTTTGCTCGGTGATTCGCCTCCAACTCCACCTTAGAGCCAACAAACAACTCCCTCCTAAATTTCCCTATATGGACTGAAGCCACACTAGATGATTAATTTTAATCACTCATGTCCGCGATATCATAAAAAACTTAGACATCTCCAAGGTGTGTGAATCTGATCCCATCCTTGCTATACTAATTAATAAATGCTCAGCTGAGGTAGCCCCCATACTTTTCAAGCTCTACAATAAATGCCTTGCAGAATTTTGTTTCCATAACAGCTGGAAAATGGCCTCTGTGGTACCAGTGTACGAGAATTTTGGTGAAAGGACTGATCCTCGCAATTATCGCCCTATCAGTCTCCTTCTCCTCTTCGTAAAAATCTTTGAGACTGTTATTAATCAAGAACTAGTCTACCACTTTGCAAAAGCAAATCTCTCTGACAAACAGTATAGATTTAGGTAATGTCATTCTACTGCAGACATTTTAATAATCATCTCAAAATACATACTATGCACTGGATAAAGCGGGTGAAGCCAAGGCTGTAGACCTTGATATATCCAAGGCCTTTGACAAAATCTGGCACAAAGGGCTGCTAATGAAAATTAAATCGTATGGTGTAACTGGACGTATACTAAATATAATTAGATTCTTCTTAGACAATAGGACCATCCAGGTTGTCATTGATGGATGTATATCCCAGCAGCATAACATTAATGCAGGAGTGCATCAGGCATCGAGCCTTGGACCACTATTATTCCTGATATTCATAAACGACCTCCCTGATAATACTATATCTGAGATGGGTATATTTGCTGATGATACAATGCTCTATAACATGCACGAGGGAAGAATGGATGTACATAAGTCTAGGACAATGGCAGAATTGTTAGAAAATGACCTCCAGACCCTAGTGGAATGGGGCCGTAAATGGATGGTAACATTTAATGCGAGTAAGACTAAGCTGCTCTCCTTTAACAATTGCAAGATGCCTCTCCAACCACCGATATCCATGACAAATAACACCCTATCTGAGAATTCTACCTTCAAACTCCTCGACCTAACATTGACAGGCAATATGAACTGGAACAAATATATTGAGGACATTGTGATGCTGCTGCAAAGAAGGTGGGTTCCCTTTATCGAGCTAGAAGACTACTCACACCTGAGAGTATCCTGTACCTCTACAAGGCCACCATTCGCCCATACATGGAGTATTGTTGCCACATCTGGGCTGGTGCATCTACCACTCGTCTTTCTCTCTTGGATAGGGTCCAAAAAAGGGTCTCCAATCTAATAGATCCCACTTTATTAAGTAAGCTCCAACCCCTGTCATATCGCTGCAATGTTGCATCTCTGTGCCTGTTTTACAAATATTTTAATGGAATGTGCTCCGATAAACTTGTTGCACTTGTACCCCCTTGATGTACATATCCCTGACAAATCTGCTTAGCAACAAAATCTCACCCCTTCACTGTTGAGGTCTCTAAATGACAGAAAGATGTCTACTCTAATAGTTTCTTCCCTCGAACAGCTACACTTTGGAATTCCCTTCCTGCTACCTGCTTCCCTGACTGTACTGATATGCAGAAGTTTAAATGTAACATAAACCAACATTTTGTTAATATTCCCTAGACATGGTCCCAAATAGTAATCCCTTATGCCCAAGTGTTAAATCGTCACTTCCAAATGTTGATATGCCTTATTAGGGGTGAGCATGAGTTAAAAAAAATGCATGGCTACCTAGTTTTGCTCAAAATAAAACAGTAAAAAGTTTGTGTAACATCTTTCGTTTAAGGTCTCTCTACCTCTTTGGAGGTTTCCATTTCGGGGTCATCAATTTTGAAGGGGATCTTTTAAGCATTCTGGTTTGAGCAAGGTATTTTAGCATGAGTCGGTTCCAGAGAAATATCTTTGGTGAAAATATTTTTATGTTTATGTGGGGAAAATAGAGAAGACTTACTGCAAAAACGTGCTTGTGTCTGTCTGTTGTGCGGGCTGAGAAGGTAAAACGAAAAGATCCAAGATGGCGACCGTGGTGTTTTAAATGTCCACGGTCTCAAACAGTTCTTGAAAAATCGCATCTCACACATGATTTTGAGGTGTGCCCTGGTATCATAAAAGCAGGTTGCTGCGTTCAGACCTGTGTAGAGTGAACATCTTCAGACTTTTCCGAACTTGTTTACATTAGACTTGAAGGTAACGATATTGTAGTCGGTCAAGAAGCAAGCCAGTAAAACAGTGTTCCATAGGCGGGCAGTTCTAAGAAAGAAGCGTCCAGACTTGTGTAAAGTGAACATCATCGTGCGACTCAGACTTTTCCGATTCCGATTGTTTATAATTAAATGTGAAAAAGCGAGGAACATCTTATATACTAGCGACCAAAAATCTGGGACAGTTTAGTTTTTTTTTTTTCAATTTCTCTAGAACATTCGGGGGGGGGATTGCAACTAAACTTACACACATTTAACATATCTCTTATGTTGATACACTGTATTAATTACACTTAATAAAATATCAGTATTCTTGGAATCCTTTATAACTCTCCCAACGGTACTTTTTGACAGCTTCAAGTCATCAGCTATCTTCCGTATTGAATGGGTTTCCCCATGAAGTTTAATAATTGAGATTTTTACGGAAGCATCAATTTTAGGTTTCATAATGATGGTGGAATCGGCTGCAATGGCTACAAAGTAACGTAATCGACTTATTCGTCATTTCGTACTTAGAAAAGTGGAAAAAACTAACTATACAGTCCACAATAAATTATTTTCTTTGCTTTGTCCCACGGTTTTGGCCACATTAATTAAAAAAAAATTGCTCATAACTGTTTTCTATCCTTTATAATTAGGTGTAATTAATACAGTGTATCAACATAAGGGATATGTTAAATGTGTGTAAGTTTAGTAGTAATCCCCCCCCCACGAATGTTCTGGAGAAATTGAAAAAAAAACCTAAACTGTCCCAGATTTTTGCCCACTAATATAGGATGAATACAAGCAAAACAATAAGTTCATAGGCATAACTTTAAAAAAAGAGATATTTTATATATGTTTAAAATGGGAGTTTACAACAATAGCAAAAACATAGAATATTTGTGAATATTTCACATTGCTTGTAAAACAAGGTGGGTTCTTTTTTGTTGAGACATCGAAAAAGACAGAGTCGATAATTAAGGACCGTGCGTTACATGGGTCTGAAAATCATAATCAAAACGGCTCCCCTCAATTATACAAATTATATTTTACTAGCGGCGGGGGCGGCTTTGCCTGGGCGTAAAATATGCGTAAATATGATACTTTAATTCGTCTAGATTTCGTATATATTATTATAGAGTTGTGATTTCACAAAAAAGAAAAAAAAATGTATTTAGGTGCCATCAGCTAGAATCGAAACCAAAATTGTATTATTCAAAGCTGGTGACGTTACCACGGTACCAACGTGACACGCATACAAACAGATTAAAAATAAAAAATAACCTAAGATGAATGTACAAAATATTTAACGTTTTTTTCAATTCTGACCCATTTTTGACCCCCATAAAAACTGTTTTAACTGGCTAAAGACCTATAAAAGAACGGCCCATAACCCCCCCCCCTCATTTGAGGCTCCTAGCGCTGCTCTGCGAATTTTGGTTTCGGAGGAGATAGAGTTTGAAAATATGAAGACAGACAGACATATAGCCGTTTATATATTAGATTAAACGTTATTAATGATAATCAATGTTTATTTGTTTTTATATTTGAAAGAAAGTTCAGTGAGAAAGATTGAGAATATTTCAACGAATAAGTTTATACAGATTGGCAGACGATAATGAAAGAGTTAAATGTTATGTGTCTGTGTGTTCACTAATGTTTGCATGCATATGCTTTACGTGATTTGAGGCATAACATCAAGCTCAAGATGTAACAGAGAGGCGTTGAGACGACGTCAATCCGTGGACTTCAACTCAAGTGTTTCATTATATGGGATCCAGGTGGATCGATAAGGGCCATTTCGAATAAATTCAGAAAATCCTCTAATTGGTCCAAAATGTTGTGATTTGTTTTCATTAATTCAAGCAAGTGCATGTGTCGAGCTCTGTGCAGAAACGAGTTTAAGCATTTCCATTTTGGACGCCGTTGTGTAAACATTAGTCGCTACACCTCTCTGTATTTTACTCTTTCTCTATTTATATCACCTCTATCCCACTTCTCCCCATCCATCTCCTACTCCTCAGTTAAACAGATACTACACTTTGAGCGTGAAAGCCAATAAAGTCTATTTTAGTTCAAGTTTCAGGCCAATAGTCAAGAAATTTACAAATGCCCCCCCCCCTCCGACTAATTTTGTTTTTGTTAAATCCCAAAACACGCCATATTCTCTCTGAGGCAATGTTGAAAAAGAATGCATCAACCTTTTGGGTGTGTCTCGTGTAGTTTCTAACTTTTAGTTGGACACACACATACGAATGCAAACAAACATCCAACTGCTCTTTATATCATAGACTAGATCCACCGAGCCTAGACCATTTGTTAAAGACCTCACAATATTATTGGTATGAATAAATTAAAAGTAAAACGTATTTACTTATGTCAAAAATAAATACAGACCTTACGATATTATATATCGATTTTTGTCTGAGAAGTTTAAGAATGAGTATATATATATAAATATATATATATATATATATATATATAGTGTGTGTGTGTGTGTGCGTATTCTGCTTAGAATAAATGGAAACGTTCTTATTTATTCATTTAGATTTTTTAAAATTTAATATCAATGCAAGATTGTTCATTTCTAATAGACATGGATATAACAGAAATAAATGAGTTACTCCCCCTTTTAACTCTCGATGCGTATAACCGTATCACATAAATGCGCAACGTCATTACATAGATTGATGATATCAGAAGCATCTTTCAAATAGGATGTTTATTTACATATTGTACAAGTTCAATCGTAGACGTACACAATAAAAATATGCACATTAAGCATTCTGACTGTTACGTCTTACCTTTCTTTCTTTCTTTCGTGTTGTGGCCAAGCGATGGACTGTCCAAATTTTTGAAAACATTGATCCGTAGCCGAGAGTGAATCCAATTGTAAGTAACCAAGCTCGTATCTTGTTGGATGAAGAAAACAATATCATATGCGATTAATCAAAACCACAGTGGTTGGAAAATTAAAAACATATAAAAAAACAAAAATGTGATTACTTTTTTTGGATTGTATTTATCTGGGTGGCCCACTTAAAAGTAGCCCAAGTAATAATAATAGTCGATTGAAAAAAATGAGGAAGTGGAAGTTGATTGCATGGGGGCCTATAAAGAGGAAAAAGTATACTCGTTTATTGAAAGCAGGATATAAAGGTAGTTCCTTTTCAGTATTGTATGTGGATGACTATAATGCTCCTCATCTTGAGTTGAGCATATTGAGAAGTGATACACGAATTACCATTAGCGTATCAAGCGATGCTCTTTGTGTAAACAAATCGAACTTAGGTATTTCGGACGATGTCAAAACATCGTTAATTCACGACTCGCACAGCAGCCGCCGATTAGCGTAATGGTTAAGAGCCTTGACTGTCGTACAGGCGGCTGGGTTTCAATCATGGCTTGAGGTAGTTGCCTGTCTAGCCACACTGATGAGTTGGGAAACAGCGAAACAGTACTGTATGTGACTATATATATATATATATATATATATATATATATATATATATATATATATATATATATATATATGGGGTGTCCAAAAAGTCTCTGGAGGGTTAAAAAAATCTTTTTCATTTTACCATTAATAATTATTTTTTTCTCTATTTCAGATATTTTACAGATAATATTTTGGAAATTAATTATGGATTAATTATAGTACTGAACAACGTACACAAGTTGTGAAATTTTTTTACCAAAATCAGGGATCAATTGTTCCGACTTAAAGAACTTATCGACATTCCCCAAACTCGCCTAGGCTCGATTTTTTCTTTTGGGGATATCTTAAAGAAACACACCCTGCAAGAATTGAAGGAAAACATCAGGAACGAAATAAGAGCGTTAAATCGCAATCCAGAGATTCTGCAATCTGTCATGAATAATGTTTTGGAAAGAGCACAAATATACAAAGCTGGAAATGGATAAAATTTAAAAGACTTATTTTTCATAAATAAAGACTGTTTAAATTTTGCAATTTTAAAAAAGAAAATTTCGCAATGTCTTGGTTAGATTATGTTAAAATTACAGAAAGATATCATTAAAAGTAAAAAATCTAAGTTCAAAACACTTCAGTGCCTTTTTTGACGCACATACACACGTGTGTGTGTGTGTGTGTGTGTATGTGTGTGTGTGTGTTTACATGGTCACGACACTGGATATGCTAATGTTTCGGACAAATGGTCTATTAAAGCTAGAAGTCCTCATCAGGCGACTTAATAAATTGTTGCTTTTCACAGAAGAAACCACTCCTCAAAAAAAAAAAAAAAAAAAAAAATCTTGCTGTTCTTTTATTGATCACTTTTAATAACATTGTCAAATTCATTAGTTATCACCCTTGAATACTTTTAATATATATTTTAAAGGAATTAGAACAACAGTCTGAAGAGCAGAGTATATTTTAATGTATTAGTTAATTCATTAATACAATTAAAATAAAAGAAAAGAAAACAGTGCTCGTTGTAATGTAGATATATAATAAGCTCGATAGGCATATATATCCTAGAGCTATTTTAATATTGAGATGATTGATAAATTAAAAATCTGCTTCAAAATCAATTGTAATTCTAATTATAAATTATCAATCGTCTTACTCTCTCTCTATATATATATATTGAATAGTTACCTTTATCATATATAATTAATGCAACGTAGTGCATATGAGCGCGTGGGAAAGTATCAGCAGCAGCGAAGGATAGCTGGTTGTTAAGAGAGCAGCAGCAGCAGAAAAAAAGGCACGTATGCAAATTAAGAAGTGTACACAAGAAGAAAAAGGAAAACGGAGAAAAAATGCACCATGTGCTCGGGGCAGAAGAAAAGTGCGACGTCAAAGAAAATGGACATTTACAGTCGAGGACGAGAATAGGCCGGCTGTGGCCGGCATGCGGTTGGAGAAACAAGAGACTTTTAAGTAGTTTGGAGATAGGAAAGAAATGAGGGAAACAAAGTCGGCGTCGAAGAAAATGGACGTGTTAAGTGAGGACAAGAATGGGCTGGCTGGGCCCTGTTATACGGTCTGAAGGAAGAGAAATGCGTGTAAGTCTAAAATGAACATGTAGCCGCGAGAGACCTTTTAAATGGCACCGAAAGTAACGGTAGAAATGGTAATAAATGCTTGTGTTAAAAAAAGAGAAAAATGCTGAACCGGATTTTATTTATCTATTTCCAGTTATATTTTATGGATTACTAAAGCCAAGTGTAACGGCCACGTTACATTAATTCGAGGAAATAAATAATGTAAGCTGGGGCAACTCTGCCCACCCTGTGTGACTTTGAGCCATTAAGAAAAAGAAAAATAAGAATGCGTAAATAATGTATGATCTTTGCATTTTAAATATAATTTCCAGATCCTATACGATTTCATAATTTTATATTATTGTTGATATTTTTTTATTTTTTTAATGGCTCAAAGTCACCCCGGATAGCGAGAGTCACCACAGCTTATGGTATGTGACTTAAGAAGAATCAAAGACGGTATCTTCTGGGGAAACAAAGCCCTAAACAATTGCCGGAGTGAAGAGACGTAACCATTTATATAATGTATTGCCGACTACTGCTAGTACGATGCTTTAATGATATGTGAAAAAAAGAAAGAAACTGTAGAATTTCAGCTAGTTGGAAAACAAGTTGTATATAATGATAAGGATGATAGACAGCCATTGTTGATGTGCTCTAGAAGGAGAGGGTAAAGCTGCTGCTGATGCTGGCTGTGTTTGTTATAGTAAAAATGCGTTTCCATCCGTTCTGGATTCGAGGAGAAAGGGCTGCTACTTCATGTTGTTATCACAATGATAAGGCGCTTTGATGCCTCGCAAGCATTTGTATTGTTGGTGGAGACAGAGAGGACGACATCCGCTGGGGAAACGAAGCCCTAAATGATCGCCTGAGTGAAAAAATGCATTCATTATGTATTGTTGACTGCTGCTCGTACAATGCTTTGATGAAATCTGATTGGTCGCCTCGAATGAAGATATGTGCAGAAAGTAAGAGACTGTTGGTTTTTGTCATACAGGCTGAAGTAATCAAGGATTAAATATCTGGTTTTGTTAGGAGTACTGAGTCATAAATAGAGTCAAACTCGGATATCTGTATGGAATTTCGAACGGAGCTCTTTCTTTAATCAACAAGAATAGCATGCTCTCGTTCGTTCAGCCGTGACTGAGTCAAAGTTTTAAGTATTTCGTAATCGTATTCTTAGTATCGCCCGCACTAAGGATTGAACTTTTACTCTCCAGAAGAATGTCACACAAAACTGAATTTTACTTAGTACTTTATACGTTAAACCATTTTACAAACAATTCAAGCATTCAAGGATTCAAGCATGAATTTTTGGAGCCTTTATAAATTTATAGTGTTACTAGCAGTTCAGCCCGGCTTTGCTCGGGCCTTATGTACTGTTCATAACTTTATGTGCAGACGTATATATATATATATATATATATATATATATATATATATATATATATATATATATATATATATTAAAAAGTTTGACTCATGTCCAGGTAACCTACATCTAAAATTTCATGTGTTTAGACCCAAAATTGGTGGAAGAGTTTGGATGAGTCTGCAAAACTCAACTCTTTCAACTTTGACCTCTTGGGAGCCAAATTTTCGCACAAAAACTGATTAAAATGCTTGCTACATGTCTGAATGCCCGTTATGTAAAATTTCAAATTTTTTTACCCAAAATTGGCTGAATAGTTTGGTATACACCGCAAAAGTCAAATATTTTGAACTTTGACCCTTTGCCAGACAAATTTTCGACCAAAAACCGATTAAAAAACTTGCCCTATGTCTGAATACACTTTATGTAAAATTTCAAATTTTTAGACCAAAAATTGGCTGAGTAATTCGGTAAAGACCGCAGAGGTCAAATTTTTAAAACTTTGACCCCAATTTTAACCCCTTAGAATTTATTGTTTTGGGCTCAAATCAAATTATAAAGTTAGATCCATGTCCAAGGAACCTATATCTAAAATTTCAAGTGTTTAGACCCAAAATTGGCGGAGGAGGGTGGCATTCTTAAACGTCAAATCGTAAGACTTTCACCCCTTAACAGCCAAATTTCTGGCTGAAAACCGATTAAAAATTTTTTCCCAAATCTCAATATCCCTTCGTCAATTTTCAGTCTAGAAACTCGAGATTTGACATGAGTTATTTGGTAGGGAAACATAGACAGATATACACACAAACAGACATTTTCATTTTTATAGATATATATAGATTAGCAGTTTAGCCTGGCTTTGCTTTGGCCCTATGTACTGTTCATAACTTGCCCTATGCTGAATGCACTTTATGTAAGATTTAAAATGTTTAGACCAAAAATTGTTTGAGTAATTTCGTAAAGACCGCAAATTTGGATCCCTTAACATTTATTATTTTAACCCCAAATTAAAATAAAAAGTTTTACCCATGTCCAAGTTACCTACATCTAAAATTTCAAGTGTTTAGACCCGAAATTGGCAGAAAAATTTGGTAGAATCTGCAAAGGTCAACTTTTTCAACTTTGACCTTTTGGTAGCCAAATTTTCGCCCCCAAACTGATTAAAATGCTTGCTGAATGTCTGAATACCCGTTATGTATAAATTTCAAATGTTTAGACCCAAAATTGGCTGAGTAGTTTGCTAGACACTGCAAACGTCAAATCTTTTGAACTTTGACCCCTTGATAGCTCAAATTTTTTACCCAACCCGATTAAAAAGCTTACCCTATCTTTGAATACATTTTATATAAAATTTCAAATCTTTAGATCAGAAATTGGCTGAGTAATTTGGTAGAGACCGCAAATTTCAATTTTTTAAAACTTTGACCCCAATTTTAAACCCTTAACATTTATCTTTATATTTACCCATATCCAAGTTGCCTACATCTAAAATTTCAAGTGTTCAGACCCAAAATTGGCTGAGGGGTTTGGTAGAGTTTTCAAAGGTCAAAATGTGGAACTTTGACCCATTGACGACCAAATTCTTGGTCGAAAACAGATTAAAAAGATTTTCCCAAATCTCAATGGCCCTTGTGTCAAATCTCAAGTCTCTAGATTGCAAATTGACAGAGTTATTTGGTAGGGAAATGTACACACACAAATTTTCATTTTTATAGGTATATACATAACTTATCATTATCGACCACTACTTATTATTACATATTACTCTCTCTCTCTCTCTCTCTCTCACACACACACATACATAATATTCCCTATCTTGGGTTGAGCATATTGTAAAGTTATACACAAACTGCCATTAGCATATTAAGCGATGCTCTTTGTGTAAATAAATCGAGCTTAGGCATTTGGACGATGTCAAAACACCGTTAATTTACTACCTGCACAGCAGCAGCAGCTGAATAGCATAATGGTAAGAAGCCCTGACTGTCATTTTGGCGGTTGGGTTTTGATCCTGGCTGGAGGTAGTTGCCTGTTTAGCCACACTGATAAGCTGTGATACAGCGAAATAATACTGTATTTAGATATCTCTCTCTCTCTTTATATATATATATATATATATATATATATATATATATATATATATATATATATATTATAATATAAAGCTGAATGTCTGTATGTGTGTGTGTCTGGTCACGAATAGGCTCCTATATGGTTGACTATTTAAAAAAAACTGATTACATATAATGATAGAAGATGTATCGAGACACAGGAATGGGTATGTTTGATCTGGCAGAACGGTGGTTCATTAAAATTGTGGGGTTCGCGCCTGGTTCACAAAGTATGGAAATAAAAAATTTAAAAATTAAAAAAAAACGTTTACAAGTGTTTTTGATACGGATGTACATAATAATACTTTGATAAGTATGTTTTAACTTAAATAGGGATGGTATAATTAAATTGTGGGGTCTGCGTTCGCGCCTGACCTCCATAGAATGGAAATAGGCACAGACTTTAATAAAGATTTTTCATATCTATCTGCGTAAGTATACTTTGATAATTATGTTTCAGTTTGAAGAAATATGGTATAATAAAATTATGGGGGGTTCGTTCGCACCTGACCTCCATAGAATGGAAATATGTCACAAAGTTTAACAAGGTTTTTTTTTTATATAGATCCACAGAATATTGTGATAAGTGTTTCAGTGTGAACAGGTATGGTATAATAAATTATGGGGTTTATCTATTCTATTTTTACTTTCATCATATTTTGCTTTGGTTTTGATATCCCCAAATTCGAAACTATCTCTTTACAACCCTTCCTTTTCATAAGCTATCATACTTTCATAAATCAGAGTCCATTTTCTGTAGGTTGTTTTTGAACCCAGTCAACGACGGGTACTTTTGCTAGTATATATATATATATATATATATATATATATATATATATATATATTAAATAATTATTCACGCCTTTACCTCCGCGTCACCAAACAATGTCATGAGAATGAAGGGAATTAATAACTAATAAACGCTCAATTCGGGTGCGACATTAGACAATCCAGAGTGTTCAAACTACTGAACGTTGCCTTAACGGTAGTTGACTGCCTCTTAGTTTATACTTCGCAAACAGTATTCTTAAAAGGGCTTGATAATTATAATTATTCGTTTATACTTATAGACACTAGTTTTTCATGCTTACGTAATCATCAGGCCACCAAACACGATAATAAAGGGAATTAATAACTAATAAACGCTCAATTCAAGCGCGACAATAGACAATCCTGAGTGTTCAAACGACGAAAGTCGTGAACGTTGCATTAACGGTAGTTGGTTGCCTGTTAATTTATACTTCTCAGACAGTGCCCATCCTTAAGTATTCTTAAAGGGACTTAAAGTATGAAATGTCTGATTTAACACTGACATTTTTTTTACAATATCATAAATAAAAAGCGAAAGGTTTCATCACGATTTACACCAAAGGCGTCTATACGTTTCTACCATCTTATTGGTAGCTAATTTATGTCAGTAAAAAAAAAATAGATAAAGATCACTGAAGGCTGTTTTTGTCCGTTTTTCAAGTGTAAAGGTTTTTCCTTGTAAAAAGTTGGAAAAAAAAAGAGAGAGAGAAAAGACATTGTTTTGTTAATCATTCTGGCTTCACTCGACCATTCATTGGCCCGTTGGGTGTTGTCTGCATATCCTTCTGAGATCGTTAATTCTCATTGTGTCATAAAATATATAATATAATATAATATATACTTATACTCCTATAAATTCGTTTTTCTTTTGTGTGTATTGATATTCATATTAAAAACCCTCTTTTCCATTTATTTAAAAAGAAAATACAATTTACTTATATATGGATTGTGGAATTGCATTCACTAGCAAAAGATCTAGCTAATTGGCATATTCTTTTAAACATTCATTTTAATTAATTCCCTATTAGTTGCTTCGGTTTTCTAATCGGATAATCATCTTTAGTTAACTATTACGTGTAATTATATTCATGCAGATATTCTACATGATTTATACTTGCATAATATTTGCGTAAAAGTTTATAGTAAACACAAAATTGTTTCCATATATATTTATGTATACGTATATATTTTTGTTTAACAAAATTTGCCAACCAAACTCCTCCTAGAGCTTTTGGTCTACATGCATGAAATTTCATATATAAGGTATTTGAATCCATGCAAAACTTTATATTTGGGGTTAGCCCGGAAAAATCGGTGCAAAAGTGTGAAAATTAAAAAAAAATGAAATTTATCAGGTGAAGGTCGAACGCTTGCATTACGAATGCTTAAAGTAGTAGCTATTGGTTCATGTTTTAATTTTTAGCCTTGAAGTAAACATGTTTTCATAGCCTAGTCATTGACGGCAGAGGCAAAATAAATCGTAAGCTGAACGTTTTGGTTTCGATTCTCGATGGTGGCGCATGAGTCTTTTTTTATTCTTTTTAAATCATTACTATATATTGCATCCAATCTATCTATCTATCTATCTATCTATCTATAAAAGTGAAAATGTCTGTCTGTCGTTTCTGTATTGTAGTTAAGGAAGACTATTATACAGAACGGCATTAATTTACATATTCACACTTTTTAATATATACATATGCACATAACCTTATGACCAGCACATATGGCCCGAGCAAAGCCGGGCGGAACTGCTAGTATATATATATGTATATAATTCTCAGTGTTATGTTCTGTTATTTTTCAGTTCATTTGCTTTTTTCAAACGTGCGACACACCGAGTTATTTCATGACGATTACTGATCACGAATCTATCTAACGTGTCATAGTTGTCATGCATTTCTCGACTAAGACACAATATTTTTTTTTACTAATGCGATACGCGATTCCGGGATAAACTCTAATTAGAATTCCCGTTCGGAAGACATCGCTGTAACATGAGTGTGATGGTCCGAAGGTTATTTCTTCCACCTAAAAAAATTTAATAAAAAAAATTTGAGTAAAATCACTGAAGGATGTTTTTGCTTGTTCTTCGGATGTAGAGGTTGTAAAAAGTTGCCTAATGCTTGGAAAAATGGTAATAAGTTGGCGCTAAATATTGTGAATAAGGTGGATGAGTGAGTATTGTTAAATTCCATTGCTGTATTCTAAGTAATGTCCTTCACTGCTGCTTTCAGTTCATCATTATCAATCTTGGCTGTAGGCATCCCAAGGAGTTGATTTTCAAGACTGAAATCACCAGACTGAAAACTCAAATCATCAGCGCACAGTCAATAAAATCACTGAAGGATGAATTTGCCAATTCTTCAAAGGTTTTTTCTTGTAAACAGTTGCTTGTTGGAAAAATGGTAATTAGTTGGGATTAAGTATTGTAATTAGATATGCATTAATTTGCATATCAATGAATTGTCAATTCTAAAAGACATTATATTATTATGGTTGGCATGAAAGAGAGGAAACGTGATGAAAAGACATGCGCATGATGGAAATATATTTTCTATGTATTTTTTATATCCTAATTTAACCAGAAATCTAGTGAAAAAGGCGAATGAGAGAGTATTTCGAAGTTTCATTGCTGAATTTTTGGACAACATTTTAGGTGCAAAATTAATGTTTCTTATATTATATATATATATATATATATATATATATATATATATATATATATATAAAGTTAAAAGTATTCAGGAGGGGAAAAACGTAAATTTAACGAGGTTTTTAAGAGTGTTCAATAATAAAAAAAGCCAGATGAATTTTTATTGATACAGACAAATTTGCGTAGTCGATACACTGGACATGCTAATGTTTCGGACAAGTGGTCGGTCAATATTTTTTAAGAACCGGACTCCTTTAGTGGATGACAAACTTTATTAAGTCGCCTGACGAACACTTGTGGTTTTGACTAACCACTTGTCTGGAGCATTAGCATGTCCAGTGTAGCGACTATGTAAATTTGTCTGTATCAATATATATATATATATATATATATATGTGTATATATATATATATATATACTAGCAAAAGTACCCGTCGTTGACTGGGTTCAAAAACAGCCTACAGAAAATGGACTGATTTATGAAAGTATGATAGCTTATGAAAAGGAAGGGTTGTAAAGAGATAGCTTCGAATGGGGTGGGGGTATCAAAACCAAAGCAAAATATGATGAAAGTAAAAATAAAATAGATAAACCCCATAATTTATTACACCTTACCTGTTCACACTAAAACACTTATCACAATATTCTGTGGATTTATATTAAAAAACTTTGTTAAACTTTGTGACATATTTCCATTCTATGGAGCTCAGGTGCGAACGAACACCCCATAATTTTATTATACCATATTTCTTCAAACTGAAACATAATTATCAAAGTATACTTACGCAGATAGATATGAAAAGTTTTTATTAAAGTTTGTGCCTATTTCCATTCTATGGAGGCCAGGCGCGAACCCAGACCCCACAATTTAATTATACCATCCCTATTTAAGTTAAAACATACTTATCAAAGTATTATTATGTACATCTATATCAAAAACACCTGTAAGCGTTTTTTTTTAAATTTTTAAATTTTTTATTTCCATACTTTGTGGACTAGGCGCATATGCAGACCCACAATTTTAATGAATCATCATTATGCCAGATCAAACATACCCATTCCTGTGTCTCGATACATCTTCTATCATTATATGTGATCAGCTAGTCCACATTACATGATCACTGGTATTCAACAATACAGTGGGTATCCATAGTCTGTCAAGAATGAAGGAAGCCTTTTTTATGTATGTATGTATGTATGTATGTATGTATGTATGTATGTATGCCTAAAACTTTCGATAGAGGCGACAAATTCCCACGAGATCAGTATCGTTTTAAAGGCCAACCTTTCGGATGACAAATATCGAAAAATTGGCTAAAAATATTAATTCCTTTACCCTCGATTGGGTACTTTTCTACAGGAAGGGGTCGCTTTTTTCGCCGATATTTTCGAAAGTCATCTCCTCTTTTCGATCGACTAGCCTTAATTTAAACATTCGTCATTTCCGGTTTGGCGATGGAGGCAACAGCAAAGAGGTTACTGTTTTTCACGTTCTTTTCCTCCTTCGTAGTATGGGTTCGAGCCTTTCTGCCTACTACCACTTTTTTCTTTTTTTAATTTTTTTTTTTTTTTGTTCAGCACACACCTCCAAACACCCGGACAACGCCGGGCACCCAGACTAGCAAATAAATAAAGGAAACAATAATCACGTATGAAAATTTTATTTTTATGAGCAAGGAAGCGGAGGCTTACTCTTATTAAGAGATAATCTTTGTAATATTGAGAGAGAGAGAGAGAGAGAGAGAGAGAGAGAGAGAGAGAGAGAGAGAGAGAGAGAGAGAGAGAGAGAGAGAGAGAGAGTGTGGAGAGAGCATAAATTAAGCTTGAAAGTTTTAAATATAGAGAATGGGAATTAAATTGTAAAATGGTAGTGAATGGGCGAATGTTTATTTGTTTTTGAGACAAAAGCGAGGGTGAAAGAAAGAGAGACTGGTTTACCTGGCAAACCACTGGGTAGACATCTTTTGAGATATACTGTCCATCCATTCCAATTAAAAAGATGCTGAATAAACACATCTGACAACCAACCACCATGACGTTGTTTACACCTGCGTGAGAGTAAACGATTGATCTGAAAAGAAAAAAAAATATTTATTTCAACTAATTTCCTTTCCTTAAGATTCATCATTTTAATGATGTCAACATGTTCAGTATTGCTTTGCTTTTTTGAATATTTGTCGTCTAATTAGAAAAATAAATAATAAAAAAATAACAGCCAACATAAACATGATTTCTCGTATCTTTCGCGCAAACCACTTCTCTTCGTCCTCTCGCCTTCGGCCTTTTTAATAATGTCTTTGTAAGGCCGCTAATTCATTAATATGCAAATTAATGCATTTCAAACTTCAATATCAAAACCTAATCTTGTGTTTCAAGTCTCACATTAGCAACATTTATTTATCAAAGGTCCAAAAAAGCTCTCTATCCTAACAGGTCCCGCACTATTAACCAAACCCCAACTTGTGTCCCATCGCCAAAATGTTGCATCCCTATGCCTGTTTTACAAATATTTTAATGGAATGTGCTCCTATGACTCAGACCCTAATAGTCACACGACCCCATAATCCATAAAGATAATCTTGCATAAATCCATGCACAGACACAACAATCACTCACTACTCTCCTAGACACAGCTAGTCCACATTACATGACAACACTAATTAAAAAAAAAATCCGTTTCAAATTGTATTTTAATTGCTCAATTTCACGACGACGACTCTTTTAATGAAATCCAACCGAATCGTATGCTATGTTCTTCATTTTACAACATGGACCATTTTCATAAAATCCAACAGAATCGTATTTTAAATTCTTCATTTAATAGCGACGACTTTTTTTTATAAAAGCAAAAAAAAAAAAAAAAAAAAAAAAATCATGCCCAAGGCTTCCACACTCAACTAGCACTTACTACACGGCTAGACATGAATAACACTCACTACACAGCTAGACTTTTTCATAAAAGCAACGAAAAAAAATCAACAAAAACAAACAAAAAAACAACAGCAAAAAACAAAGCAAAAAGCAAACAAACCAAAGCGCCCCCTAGAGACAAAGAGCAGAATGTTTTCAGTAAATTACAGCATTCACAAGAACAACCATGCACATCCTCTCATTTATTAGAACAGATTTTATGAAGTGTTGATTTCTTAGCAGAGTTTTAATATGTTAAGGAAAAAAAAGATTTTCTTCTTAAAATCATTATTTATTTATGATAGCTGTCTTATTAGAAATATCCTTTTAAAGGAGACTTTTGGTGAGTATTAAAAAATAGTTCAGTTCTGAATTTTTTAGATGAGGTATGGATGTTTGTACTATTTTCATCGTTCGGACAATTATTCTCCCCTTGGGTGTTATTGGTACAACGTTTCGGTCGTTGAAACCTACGACCTTCGGGCAGGTGTAAACTCCATATTTTTTTAACTAAGGAAAAGGGGTTAGCTCTGTATTGTAAGCTGAAAAAAAAAAACAGAATTTATACCCGACGAAGGTCGTAGGTTTCAACGACCGAAACCTTGTGCCAATAACACCTAAGATGAGAATAATTGTCCGAACAATCAAAACAATCTAAAAAAAATATAGTTGTTTGGAATTTTGATCGTGAGATGCACTACTAGATATGAAAGAGATAATTTTCTTTTGCAGTTTGTAATATGATAATAATGATAATAATAATGTAATAAGAAGGCTATCAAATCAAATACCCCCCCCCCCAAAAAAAAATTCAATATCTAAATAATCATTTTCTTTTTTTTCATATTGGCCGGTGACTTGTGATAATTAATTTTTGGAATCTGAATGATACTTGCGTGTCTGAAGAAATGGAAAAATCATTTTTTGGAGTAAATAAATATTGATTAAGTAGATGATTATTAAGAAGATCTAGTTGATTGAAAATGATTGAAAAATAATTTAATAATGTCAAAGTGCAATCATCCGGATGAAAACAAGACCGGCTCCACTCCTAAGATGCGTCCATTTAATATGTTCTTAAGATGCGTCTATTTAGTCTGTGTCAGCTTAGCAATGAAAAATGTCGTTTCAAACTAAAGCATGATAGACTGATGGAAATGTTGTGGTGCCTGAATCGCGAAGTGATTCAAACAAATGCTAAAAAACAAATGGCTCGTATAGCTTACAGTCTTTCTTTTTTTCACTTCGTTTGGATTCGCTTTTTTTGTCACTTTTAAATGCAACTATATCTAAGATAGACTTGATTGCTTTATCAGTTTTGTCACTTCCACTGATCTGTCTTTTTTGAAATCCAAACTATTAGGTTGGTACAAAAGCTTTTGTCAATTTAAAGTTTTGCCTTGAAAAATAAAAACTGTGCGACGAATCTGATGTGCTGAATCCAAAAATCTCATTGGTTTTGCTCAATCAAGTCAATTTTTTGAGTTATGGCCACATATCATTTTTTACATTTTTGTTCAAATGTATGCATATGTGGAGCATTTTACAAGAAGGTGGTGAGAATGAAATGCCATGTTGAATAATCGTTTTGATTACAAATGATTATTTTAATGACAAGAAATATTCAGGTCCGATAGTTCTGGGTGATTATGTCAAAAAGGGATCAGTTTGAAGTCATAAAACCTTGAAATCTTCCAATAATTAGTGCTCAGCATACATGAAGAAAAACTGGCCTGTGTGGGAGGAATTGATGCCTTGCAAAGAAAGGAACATCATCAACGACCCCTGGTGGATAGAGATAGAATACTTTTCCCACCGCTGCACATCAAGCTCGGCTTGATCAAGCAGTTCTCCAACGCTTTGGACAAAGATGGTGACTGCTCCACTTAACTTGTGCTGGGCTTTGCCAGAATTAACTATGGGGAAATTGAAAACTGGCATCTCTGACGGTCCTCAAATCCGGCAGCTTATCAGAGATATGAAGTTCGAAAATTCAATGAATGAAGTAGAATTGGAAAGCCTTTGTTCCTGTAGTGAAGAACTTCTTGGCGACTATAAGGCCAGAAACTACACAGAACTTGCCAACAATATGCTGACTTCTTTCAGAAACCTGGGCTAAAACTTGAGCATCAAGATGCACTACCTATTTTCACATATGGACCGGTTTCCTGAGAACCTGGGTTCAAGGAGTGATGAGTAGGGGGGTGGGGCTGATATTCTATCAAGACCTGCAAGAGATGGAGACCAGGTATCAGGATAGCTGGGATACAGTCATGATGGCTAACTAATGCTGAGCATTCCAAGAATTTGAAGAAATGGATTTTAAGCCCTGAAGTTTGAACAATGGTGAAGCAACATGGAATTTACGTGTACTGACCTTTATCCATGCCTAACATTCAGTTTGCAATAATCGATGTTTCTATTAGGTAATCAATATATGTTGTTGAGAAAACATGGTTTTCTCTTAAAAACGTATTTAGGGTGATATGAGCTGACAAAAATCAGCTGATAATGCCACAAAAGTCTACTCGATTTTGTCACAAGATCAGATTTTTTTTTTCAAATCAACTTAGCACAAAAACCTGACCTACTGAAGAGAAACGTATGCCATTTCGCGATTCAGTAGAGCAAAAATACCTTAAATCAGTTGTAGAAATCCAGACAACATTCAAAAAGTAAAAATTCTTGCCCAGTGAATTATAAATGGTTTATTTTATAGGATTAATCAAACTAGGAGAACATTTTAGGTTCATACCTTTTCCAATCAGTTTTAGTGCATAACAAATCACAATGTATTTTAGAAAATTCAGTGTATTCCATTCCATAGTCTGAAACGATGTTCCACTTGGCCAATCGTGCACACCATTATTGGTAGAAATAGCAAACTAGTCTTGTATTATATAAAACAAAGTTATCTGTGTACGTCTGTATGTATGTATTCTGCTAAAAGTCAGAAACTACACAAGACATATCCACAAAATTGATATATTTTTTTCAGCATTGCCTTGGACAAAAGATAGGCACATTTTATTTTTAAATTCATTATTTTAACAGGAAATGAATTAGACAGAGGAGACTGGACATTTAGAGTATTTTTTTATGTTATTATGTAGTAATTTGCCAACGGTTTTTTTTAAGTTGGCAAAGAAAGCGAGAAAGGAGGCAAGAGAGAAATAGAGAGGGGAGGAGGGAGCAATAATGTAGAGAGGAGGAGGAGGATATAGGGGGAGAAGTTTTAAAAGAAAGAGATTACATTGTACAAACCTTTTCTTAACTCTTAATTTGTTGTCACTGCACCCCCACCCCGGGTTTCGCCGAGTAACCATGCTTAGAAGATCTGATGCTGAAAATCATCCAGCCTTTCAATCTGAGATGTGTTCATGTCTGCACAAATAACTCTGAATTAACGTGCAACTCGATGACTTTTCTAAAGTGATGATTTCTCTGGCAGGCATTCACCTCAACAAACACAGTAATAATGATTTTGATGGAAAATATTAACAAGATTTTATGAAAAGAAAAAACCAAGAAAACTATTAAAATGTGGCGCTATTTCTCAGTGCCACGGTTTCTAACACACTCTACAGCGTGGCCGAGTGGTGATTTGGCCATGGGCGTAGAGATACAAAGAAATGTATTCCCATAAATCCCTTTTTAGATTTCTCTTTTTCTGCACGGACTGTCATGAGGTGAGCATGCATATTTCTGTCTCTCTGTAAACGAGGGGGGCGAGCACCCCCTCTCTCAATACTAGTTAGCATAGGTTAGTTAGTTCTGAAAAGCCTATTGCCTATGTTTAATTGCAGAAAAAAAAATTAATTATAATTTGTATATTGTATCGCAATATATTTTTTGTAAAATAAATAGTTAAGATTATACAATATATATTATAACTGGGTCGCGTGTCGTTTTTTTTTGTGTTTGCCATAAATGGGTTCATTGAAGAATGAGTCAACCCTGAGAAGAAAGAAGATTCCAACCCGAATACCACCAGAGGTCAAGACGTTTCCTGGGAGAAGAACGAGCCACACCCACATCCAACATCTCGGGTATGCTTTTCTTGATACACAGACCCTAATGACTGGCCACCTTTACGTTTTCCCGAGACCACTTCTAAGACATATAGTATAACATGTGAAGCCAATGCTAATGATATTTTAATTTTAAATATGACAGACCAACGAAAATAATATTTCAGTTTTAAATGTGACAGACCAACGTAAATAATATTTCAATTTTAAATGTGACAGACCAACGAAAATGATATTCTAAACTTAAACGTGATAGACCAATGAAAATGATATTTCACATCAAAAGCTTGAAAAACCAATGAAAACGTGACAGACTGACTGATAGACAAATCTACAGACAAAGTCGTCCACATAGACGAGAGGACGCATCCAAAGAGAAATAGAATCTTTCTAAAAAGACCAAATAGTTAGAAAACATCTGGTCTTGAAGCAAATGGGTTTGTCAAATCCCTTGGGTTTCATTTTACTAAAGTCTGAGACGATTGTCAACAAGAAGTGCTCTTCCCTCTCAAGCCAGACATCCCCCCCCCCCCACACACACACAAAAATCAGTAAATTTATTTCCTGTCATTCCACTCGACAGAGCAGAAAGTCTGCCAAAGCAAAATCGTATAAAACAAATTGACAGAAACAGATCAAAGACAAGCAATATTATTCTAATTTCTATTTTTCTTTATCTTTGAAGTGACAAATGTCCAAAAGGCAAGGCTATCTTAAGTTGCCCGGTTGTCAAATTCATAATACTTACGTCTACATGGTCCATCATAAGTAACTACGAGGGCCGTGCAATATGTCCCTGACCCACTTCCCATAGTAGTAGAGCAACAAAACTTGACACAGTTATTAGTCTTTCTCTACATAGGAACCACCCAGAGTTATGCATTTCTTCCATCGTTTGATGCAGCTCTGGAGACCGTTTTTGTAGAACACCCCAGGTTGGTCCTCCAACAACGACGTGACTTCAGAAATCAAGGCTGCATCATCTGGGAAACGCTTTCCTTTCAAAAACAACTTCATGGCTGGGAAGAGGTGAAAGTTAGAGGGTACAAGGTCAGGAGAGTAGGGAGGATGGAGGAGGATTTCATAACCACATGCCTGTGCTTCTGATCTGGCGACATGCGAGTTGTGGACCGGAGCGTTGTCCACCAGGAGGAGGATACCTTTGCTGATCTTGCCCCGCCTCTTGATTTTGATAACTTCCCTTAATTTCCTCAAAAGTGAAGCATAATAGGATCCTGTAATTGTGGTACCCTTTGCCAGGAAATCTGTCATCACTACTCCGTCCTGGTCCCAGAAGACTGTGAGCATGACCTTGCCAGCGGAGGGCTGCATCCTTGCCTTCTTTGGAGGTGGTGAGTCCAAGTGCTTCCCCTGCATTGACTGGGCTTTGGTTTCTGGATCATAGTGATGGACCCAGGTTTCATCCTATGTAATCAGTCTTTTGAAAAACTTTGACTCATCTTCTTGGCACATCTCCAAATTCATCCTTGAGCACTCGATGCATTCTCGCTTCTGGAATGGTGTGAGCAAACTATGAATCCATCTGGCAGACACCTTATGCATATGCAAATGGTCATGAATGATAGTTTCCGCAGACCCTGTACTAATCTTGACATCTTGGGCTATTTGGCGAATAGTAATGCGCCAATCTTCCAAAATGTCAGCCTCAACTTGACTAACAGATGCCTCATCAATGACAGAAGGGCGGCGACCAGGTCTGGGAGCTGTTTCCACAGACTTCCGGCCATGTTTGAATTCTCGATGCCAGAGTTTTACAAGGTCATATGATGGGGCATTATCACCATAGATTTCTTTCATTTCATCAAAAGTCTCCTGTGGTGTGCGTCCTTTCAAATACAAAAACCGGATCACTGCTCGACATTCAACAGGCTCCATTTCACACCTGACTCAGTTCAAACACCGGTAAAACAGAAACCACAATTAGTTCAGAGCTGTAATTTGCCACATAACCCGTAGAGATATAAATCATTGCACATGCAAAATTTCAGCTAGATCAGACAACTGGAAGTGGGTCAGGGCATTACATTTTGCACGCCCCTCGTATGTAGCAGTCGCAATTACAGACAATCACAACAGCAGCAGCAACCCCTCGCGTTTTATGGGTTTTAATCTCTTTGGTTTATTATCTTAGTGCTGATTGGTGCAAGTATTCAAATTCCCTCATGGCTTGGCCAATCAAAGGCTATCTCTCAGGAGAGTTGAACACCTGACAGAGTGATAAAAAGGATTTAAACCCACGGCTACTTCTTTCTTCCTTGGTCAGGACACATTACTGGCAACAACTCCATGTGGCTTGGTCTAATCCTCAAACTTTTTTCTTGCAACATAACAGAACTCCCCGGGCCTTTAGATCTGGGTTCAATTTGGACAAGGACAGATATATAATAGAGCATGCCACTTGGTTGACAATTCTTTCTGAGGGTACTCTTAGGATATGTCCGAGCCTGTATAGTTGTCGTTTGCAGATTATTGACCATATCACCTGTTTGTTAGTGCGAACTTGTGAGTTTTTTTTTTTTACAAGGTAGCCACCACTTATCAAGGCCCGGAAGCCACTCGGGGATAAGGGTTATTGTGTGTACAGTACGTTAGTGTTGGAGATCTGATAAAGTGTCTTACTTATGGTGGCGGTTCATCAGGAATTTGTTCACATTGGACTTGAAGACATCCAGATTGTAGTCAGGTGGGAAACAGGCAACCGGAACAGAGTTCCACAGGCGTGCACTTCTAAGAAAGAAGCTTTGTTCATGGAATCTATGTTTTGATTTAGCCACAGATAAGGAGCGGGGAAAATTTTTGACAGTGGTGTCAGCTAGACGGGTGCTTATCGTGAAAGATTGGCGAGGGGGGGACCAGAGATTGGAGCTCAGACGAGCACCTGCCATGGTAGTAACGATAAAACAATGACAGGCTCACAACGTCTCTCCTGTGGGAGAGAAGTTGCAGGGAAGAGAAAAGGGCATCACCCACTGGGCCACAAAGCATATTTTGTACTCTGTCAAGGCAGGATAGGCTATTTTAGCAGCTCCTGCCCAGATGTGGCAGCAGTACTCCATCCTTGGACGTAGATAGAGAATTGCATCAGGGGTGAGATATCTTCTGGAGCGGTAGAAGGATCCTACCATTTTTCCAGCGATCTTGGCAACAGACTTGATGTATGTATTCCATTTCAGGTCGGGTAAAGGTCAAGCCCAGAAGCTTATCAAAACATGGAGCCTCCCCTAGACGAGAGCCACCCATATCAATTGATGCCAGATGAGGATCAGAGCGTTGATGATGCAAAGATAGGAGCTTATGAGGTGGATAGTACCAGATGACTTCCGGACAACTAAAATAAAGTACACGGAGCATGCAGGAGAGTGCGCATTCCATTAACATGGACTTGTAACATCTACTATTGTAAATACATCTTGTTATTGTTCCACTACATTTTTTGCAATGACATGCAGAGAACATTTTCAAGACAAGTGCTAAAGTAAAAATAATAATAAAAAAAACGGCAAAAATATAGTAACGGTGAGGCACATGTCTATAATACATTCCTCTGAAAAGGGAACTTTTAGAACAGGAGTAAAAGGGGGAAGATGTTTGGGCATCCCGAGCACTCCCCCTCACTGATTTTGTTGTTTTATCGTTCTTTTTCATGTGATATAACATATTGGCGATGAAGATTCAAGTTTATTACAAACCAGCGACAGAAAGATTTGGCCAAGAATTAAAACGAGAAAAAATTATGGAAGACTTCAGAATCTGTTTGATGGAATTTCTAAAACAACAAGAGAACTTACGCCAGGATGAAATGGCCAAGATTAAAGTGTAGTATCTGTTTTTCAGATGCTGCACTTCCATTTATTTTTCTCTTTCAGTGGAGGAGCAGTCCTTCACGACTGAGACAATTCTTTATTTTTGTACCTTTTCTCCAAGTTAAAAAACGACCCTGGTGTTTAACTCTGTCCCGTGGGGAGGCATTGTAAATAGGTACGCCAGGATGAAATGGAAAAAGTTGGAAAAACAACGTCTACAAGATTTGAGAAGCCTTCAAAGAAAACAATGAACAACAGAAAAAAAAAAGATTTGAAGAAAATATCGAGCGATAGGAAAAAAGAAATGTGAGAAACGGATAGAACCGTTTGGCAAACGGTAATAATTCTGAAAACTCAAATACTTTTTCACAATAAATTCAGCTGGCAATTTTTAGTCGCGTGCAAGCGACTCTATAAGTCACTCCATCGGTCGGTCTGTCCGTAACACTTTTGTGCTTGGCCTTTTTGGTTAAGATCAAAGGTCTGTTGTTAATAGATGCTGTTCTTAGCTTTTTAAGCTTTTTGTGGCCTTTTGGCCAAGATCGAGGTGTGGTGTCTGTTCCGGCAGATGCTGCAAGCAAAGACCATATGTGGGGGCAGCCCCACATATAAGACCTTGGTAAATGTAGGGGCAATCCTTCATACTAATTGTCACTATCCAGCTCCCCTACTCCCCAGGGAGCTGGTTCCCATTTCCCCTTCACTCCTTGCATTAAAAATCGGTCTTGTGCCTAATTTGCTCGGTGAGGGAGGCGAAGTAGACTTCTTATCTTGTCCCATGTTCACTTGGCTAGGCCAGACGGACCATAAACTAGTTATGGCTCGACTGAAGCTAGGAAATAGGCCTAAGTTAGTGGCTCACTGGAAGTTAAACACCTCCCTTCTGGAGATACAAGACTTCCAAGAGAAGCTAATAGAATTAATTCAAAAGCACTAGTGGGGGCGGTTACTGGGAGTAAGTCTAAGTAAATGTAGGTCTAAAAGCCAAAATTAGAACCTTCTCCGTGAAGTATGCCCAGCACCTCGCACTAGATAAGGCCAAGACGAAGAAGAAGCTAGAGCAGAAACTAGCCTGGGCTACAGGGGAGTGTGATAGGGTTAGTCAGAAACTAGCTAAGGAGGACCTTCTGTGTGAGAATAGCAAGCGTTATGAAGGTCAAGTAGTCAGAGCTAGGCTTAGAAAGATAGGCAATGAAGCAGTCAACTCCAACACTGACACACATCGTGAAATTTCTAGGCATGGCTCAGACAAGTACATTGCAAAGGTAAGACATCTGGATGGACGCACCCTGGAATTGACTCGGGAGATCTGCGAGGGGTTTCGAGAACATTTCGAGGAACATTTTACGCAGCAGCCCGATTTTCCTGTCCTTCAGTTTAGCGACTATTTGGCTGACTCTCCTCGAGTGGCTAGTTGCGAGGCCTGTATGATGAAGTGGAAGGTTTTTACTATGCTAGAGCAGGTCAGCTGTTACAGATCGCCGGGACTTGATGGTCTGCCATACAAACTGTATTTGAGGTTGTCGCCCATGTTTCTGCCTCTTCTGATGGATGTGCTCAACCATTGGTTTGCTCAGGGATCCATCCCGGGGCAAGTCACCAAGGGAGTGATCACATTGCTGAGGAAAGGTGACGGACATGATGGGGAAGAGTTAGACGATTACAGGCCCATAACTCTGCTGAACACAGAGTTGAAAATTTTGGCCAAGGTCCTGTCGAATCGGCTTCAAGTTGTTATCAGTGAGTTGGTTGAACCGGAACAGAACTACGCTGTGAAGGGGAGATTGATTCAGAACAACTTGACCTGATACGCACGATCTTAGAGGGAGGGATAAATGATGACACAGAAGCTGCGCTGATCAACTTAGATCAGTCCGAAGCTTTCGATAGGGTCGACCATCGTTTCTTGGCATCTGTTTTAGAGGCGGCCGGTTTTAAACTGGACTTCTGCAAGTGGATCTCCGTGATGTATCAACAGCCCACAGCCGTTGTGCAAGTCAACGGAAAGCGCTCGAAACCCTTTGTTATCTCTCGGTCGGTTCGTCAGGGTTGTCCGCTGTCACCCCTGCTCTATGTCCTGGCTTTGGAGCCCCTGCTCAGCAAGCTGAGACGTGGGGAGGCAAATTCAGCCCTGCGCGGAATTGCAATACCCGGTGGTTCAGCCACCAAGGTATCCACGTTCGCCGATGATGTCATGGTCTTTGTGTCAAGCTTCAGAGACATCGAGATCATGTCGGAGGCACGGAAGAATTACAGAGACCAAGATAAACCACAGCAAGTCGGTAGGACTGCGGTTGGGCACCTAGAGTGGCAACGCCAACCTCCCGGCGCCCTTCAGCTGAACGGATGGCCCAGTTCGGATCCTCGGCGTGCGGTTCGGACCAGATCTCCAGCTTGACAAAAATTGGTTGGAGGTACGGTCAAATGTGGAGGCTGCAGTCAATTTGTGGCTTCCTAGGAAACTTTCTTTAAAGGGTACAGCTGAGGCATGCCGTTTTCACAAATACGGAGAAACAGGAAACCCAATATAAGGTATCGTGTGATTTATTTTTATTTTTTTCAAAATTAAAATAAACATTTTTGTCATTGGTTTTGAATTAAATCAAACAAAACAAAGTTCAGGTTTTCAAATTTGATGGACTTAACAAACACACAAACAAACAAAAAAAAAAGCTATGGACATTGATTATTAGAAGTGCAATTGGATTAATATTTAAAAATGTTTTGTTGAACCCCTGTAACCATGACAACGTGACACACATTGTGAATTCTTTTTTTTTTTCAATTAAAACAAATTTGTATGAAGCAACATAGTATAACATTTTTGATTTGCTCAATTCTGTTATCATTGGTTTCCTTAGATTTCTTCAGGTACTAACAGGAGGGACCAGATGAAGGTTGCTAACATCTGTAAGTTAAATCAATGCTATGGAACTGACTCGATTCGAACATGGCACATCTAGGCTATATCATTATTCCTCTTCACGACATCTTGAGGAGATAGAGTTAATATAAAAACAAAAAAAACATATCTATAAATATAAAAGTGAAAATGCATCTTTCCTCTCATCCATTACCGACTGGCCGTACTTCACCTGCCTGCACAACACCTAACAGCACTAGGTGTGGAACGTGCAGTTCTGTAAAGTAAAATTAAATAAGTAGCCTCTCAGCTAGCTGAGTGTGTGTTCCATCACTCCCCAATTAGGAAGCCTCCAAGATACCCACCCCCTTCTACTTGCAATTTTTGTTTTCACCCCCTTCTCTAAATTTCACCGATCTTGGAGAGAAAGAAATACAAACTAACCTCCATCCCTTACCCACAAAAATTTCTTTTTTCCATCCACCCGCAGCTAGAGGGCATCCCCACTTCGAGACTGACCAGCAGAAGCGAGGTTCCTTTTACAAACCTAGTGGAATGGGCAGTCTATCAACTAGACGGGGTTAGGAGGGTCCTACTAATAATCCCCCCCACCGCCCTCGACACAAATGAATTATTGTACCATTTTTATTGTTATCTTCTTTTGTTTTAACACGTTAATAAGAAATGTTTTAAAAATTGGGTGTTAAGTAGGACGTCCCCCAGTATGTAAGGGTGAATGCTATATTATGGTGAAAGAGGATACTAGCTGGAAGAAACTTTTGATTTTGTTTAGTTCTGGAGTGACAAGAATGACCAACGACACCCACAATCCCCCCTTTTGAGTTGGTCATGTGGCTAAGTTTTTTGTTCATTGTTGATTTTCAATGTATTTTTAACATGAATAAAGGATTTAATATCTCAAAGTGTAGTACCTATTCTGGCAGATACTGCAAGCAAAGACCATATGTGGGGGCAACCCCACATATAAGACCTTGGTCAATGTAGGGGCAACCCTTCATACCAATTGTCACTATCCAGCTCCCCTACTCCCCGGGGTGCTGGTCTCCATTTCCCCTTCACTCCTCACATTAAAAATCGGTCTTGTGCCTAATTTGCTCGGTGAGGGAGCAAATAAATACCCTTTTCTTGGCCTTTTGGTCAATATCAAAGTGTAGTATCTGTTCTTACTACATGCTGTACTTATGTTTGTAACTTTGTGATATAAAGGTGGGGGATCACTTTTCTGTATTAATTTAATGTAAAATGATCACCCACTTTACAACCAGTCAGTGTCAAAACTATTCATGTCATTCTCCAGAGCATTCAAGTTGTTTTTGAAGGATTCCAGTCATTTTTTAAGCATTCCAGTCATTCTTAAGGTCATTCAAGTCATTCTTAAGGTCATTCAATTCATCCTTAAGTTCATTAAAGTCATTCTAAGTCATTTACTTTTTATTCATTTAAGTCATTTCAGCCCATTTTTCGGTCATTTTAGTTTATCTTTAAGAATTTCATGTCAATCCTACATTCACGCATTCATTCATTACATAAGAGCACGCGACTAATTGCTATCGGCCTTGTTTATTTACAAACCAAACAAAGAAGTCACACTTAAAGGTACCAAGAAACTTTTTGAAAAAGACTGTAAAAACTGGCCGATGAGAAAAAAAAAAAGATTCCTTTTAAGAACATTCGAGCCAGTAGAACATGAAAAATATGCCAACTTTATCCAACTAAGGCATCAAGATGGACCAGATATGTTCCCGACTGGTCATACGTTGAACTCCCGAATAAGTGTTATTTGTCCTTTGTGTTGTATTGTATTTATGTATATTATTGTTCCATCATGAACTGCATTTAAGTGTGCATAAACTCACAACGAATTCTAGATTAGACGATCACGATGCTAGACGGTCATAGATACACGTACATACACTCGCATACAATCATACACTAGACAATACTAGAAACTCATAAATGTACACGATTTACCCCCCCCCCTCAATTTTATACAAACGCCTCACAACACAATAGCTGCTGTATGTCATATTTCCATGACCAGAATATAAATGCAGCTGGGAACCGCTTGTGAATTTGATATTTCCTGTAAATTTGCTTCTTCGGAGCCTGCTCAGGGCTAATTACAACAGATATTATCAATTCGTTTTATTTAATGTCCAGAGCCGGTTAGCTTGTAATTCTAATAATACTAATTCGACTCAACACAACAGAACTGTTAACAGTGATGGACCAGCAGACAGCTCAACTGAGCATAACGGTCAACTGAGACTTAAAAAATGCTGTTTCAAATTTGAGTGTGCCGGACAGACAAAAGGTGCTATTTCAAACTAATGCAGGACAGACCAACGAAAATCGTATTTCAAGTTTAATAATTAGAGAGTGGGTACTTTTGAAATAGTATATAAAGCTAACATGCAAATCCGGCCTGCCAAAATCTTCAATCCGGCCCAGAGATCTTATAGAAAACGAAAAAAAATATTTAGAAAAAAAAAAAAAAAAAAAAAAAAAAAAGAAATGAGTGAAAACAGATGTGGTGGTTTTTCTTTTAGTTCAGAAAATTATTTAAAAAATGAAGTTTTGGGAAACCAGTTTCATTAAAAAGCAAAGCTAATGAGTAAAACGGTATAAAACACACCCAGGTCATTTATTTTTATTTTTTTTATTTTTTATTTAAAAAAAAATTTTTTTTTTTCATTTTATTATTATTATTATTATTTTATTCATTTGTTTAAAAAATTTTTTTTTTTGACCTGCAGAGTTTTAAAAAGACAGCAATATGGCCTGCCATTCAGAAAACTTTGGTGACTCCTGAGAGAGCCAGTCAGCGTTTATTTGCATCCCTACTTCTCCGCAACAACAATTTGGTGTTCGTTTGTATCACTACCTTATCACAATAGCTCACACAACCATTCAGTATTTCTTAACATCTGATCTGTATCTTCCAACAATAGTTTAAACGACCATTGTTCATACTTGTTATGGTGAGATGGGCAATTCACTGCCGGAACTTTTTATCGAAAGAACGTTATCACCGGTCACCGGTTGTAAGAGCCGTCCCGGGGCGGGAACACTAAAAAACGTAACATGCTGTCTCTGTAAATATTCTCAATAAACTTCTCTATTTCTTTATTACTTCAGAACCTCTTTATCCATTTATTTCCCTGGTGAAATACCTTTCTTGAATATCCTTTTATTACGGCCACCCACCGCAGGGGCGCAGGATATATCAATACTAGTCAGCACTACAGTTCCTGCAACAAAGTCAATACTCAAAGCTTAGTTTAAGGACATCTGAACTGAAGCATCATACTAATACTCCTTTGCTGCACGAGAAAAGGAAAACAAAACAAGAAGATTAAAAAGAAAAAATGACGAGATTGTTGTTGATTGTTACCTTCTGTGTTTATGTACAATGTTGAAAGACATGCACACCATGCCAGCCATTATGCCAAGGAAAGATAGGACACACATGCTGAAAAACAGTCCTCTTGCCACAACTCGGAGGGATCTAATAAATCGGGTGTGATCTGGAGGCGGCTTTCCTCCTGCAAAATTAAATCAAAGAAAAGATTAAAAACACACACTTTTTTTTTTTTTAAATAGAAAATATTATTGTAATAATGTCATTAATTACATTTTTAATTTTAAGAGGTTAATGTAGTTTGCTTGAAGCATTGTCTAGTGTGTATAAAGGAAATTTATAGAAAGCAATATAATGCAGATGTGTAATGAATAGACACAAGCTGAAGCGAATTGAGACCTATAACAGTGAAATCAGGATTTTTGATATAGTAATTTTTTGAAAAATTCAATAAAATCACATTTTACGGCTAAGCGAGTTGCAGTATTTTCATCCACCATGATGAAATCTGATGAAATAAATAAGAGGGAGATAACTCGACTCAAAGTGTACTCAATCATATGCACAACAGATTAGTAAAAATCGCTGAAAGTCGTAAATTTTCATTTTTTTTTTTTTAGTAAAAAAAAAAAACAAAAAACAAAAAACAAAAAAAAAACTACTTTATCAATTTACATATTTTTTGGAATATGACATTTTCGTTGAGTGATAAGTACGTACACCATAAAGATTTTTCTGGATCTTTGTTTTTTTTTAATAAGTGCAATTGTGAACATACAAATAAATATGCTTACTTTTGCACATTTCAGACAAATATTGCTTTCAAATATAATAAATGAGAATATCTGTAAACTATTTTCATCAAATAAATGTTTACGTTTTAATGTCAAATAATTTTTTTAGTATGCCCAGTTATGTTAGTATGATAAATATGAAAAAAATATCGAAAATACTAGGTTTGAAAGCCGGTTTTGAACTCTATTGAGGCTGGACAGGGTGCGCCGAACAGCTCCTGCCCAGATGTGATAAATAAATGTTGACTTACCTAACCATTGTTCTTTGTCAAACCAGGTGAGATTGTCTTTAACGGAATCATAGTAACCCATTATATGATAAGTTCCATCTGGAAAAGAGAAAAAATAATTTTGGTGACAAATACTATAATAGAAATAGAATTGCAACGAATCCAAACTGTTTTAAAGCTTTATTGTAGAAGATACGGCACAATCACGTTGACACACCGGTTCTCGCCAGATCACCGAAGTTAAGCAACATTGAGCCTGGCCAGTACCAAATGGGTGACCATTTGGGAAGGCGAGGCACTGTATATACCGCGAGGTAAAAATACCAGGTTGAGAAATTGGCGTGGTTTATCCTTCTCTCGGAGGTAGATGGGACTCTCTTAAGCCATGGTAGGCAGCCCATCTAATGATGATGTCACAATAAAAAATACCCTTGGTAGCCTTGGCAAAGCATCAAGTATTCAGCTACGAACAAGATTTGAATTACACTACAAACTCATATAGTGAGTTCAATCTCAGCTACGGCCGCACTGGATGGATGGATTGTAGAAGATTTGTTGTAATCTACTCTGTCGTCATTTTCATGAAAAGTACTCAAATGAGCTTCAATCTCTGGTTCCTCTTTATAAGGCATTCACAGCAAGAACTCATTTTCCTGTCGTAATGGCAAAAGCTTTCCTTTCTTGCTTAAGATTTCTAACATCAGGTGGAATTTCCATGGATAGAACTTCTTTGCAAGGGCTTTTCATCTGTTGAACTGCTTTCTTGCAGATTACAACATAGTCATCTACAAATCCAACCTCAACAAACATTGATCATAAACCGTCTAATAAGTAATCCAACATAGTCTATACCATTGATAGTTCCTCGTGTTTTGACTGATGATCATTTCCATTTTATTAACCGTTATCCTCATCTGGCTTCTTTGCCTCGGTAAGTCGTGATTCAATTATAAAAATGCTACTGTTAAAGGTGACTTTATTTAATCTTTTTCAGCGATATTTTAAGCAAGGAAACAAAATATAAAACGGAGAGAACTCCTGAAGCAATCCCTTGGAGGTGGGAGGAGGCTTATTGGTTAGGGGAAAGGTCAGAGGTTGATTGTATTCTGAGGACGATTTTTGTATCCTAACATTTGTATGTAAGGTAGATAGAAGGATAAAATCCAACAGAATGTATATATTTAAATATATAAACTAGCTGTACTAGGTCACGCGTTGCTGTCGCTCAGTGTGGCTAAACGAAAAAAAAAAAAACGAAAAGGAGAAAGTGTATGCTTCTTATATATACTAGCCTGGGTGCCCGGCGTTGCCTGGATGTTTGGAGGTGTGTGTTGAGCAAAAAAAGTGCTAGTAGGCAGGCAGACTCGTACCATGAAGAAGGAAAAGAATGTGACCCCCCCCAAAAAAATGTGACGTCTTTGCCGTTGCATCCATCGCCAAACCGGAAGTGGCACAGGTTTAAATTAAGGCTAGTCAATCGAAAAGAAGGGATAACTTTCGAAAATATCAGCGAAAAAAAAACGACCCCTCCTTGTAGAAAAGTACCAAGTTGAGAGTGAAGAAATGAATGTTTTAGGCAATTTTGCTGATATTTGTCGTCCGAAGGGTTGAGCTTCAAAACGATACTGATTTTGTGAAAATCCGTTGCCTCTGTTGAAAGTTTTAGGCATGCATACATACATACATACATACATACAAACATACATTTAAACAGACAGGTGAGATTTATATAATAGATTTCACAATACTTTTAGCTGTTCAATTTTCTGTTGTCTGCTTTGTCCACTCTAGAACACGCAATTTATAATTATCCATGTGAGAGGCAATCATTGTGTTTAAATTACACAATTGTAAAGGTTGTTACTTGCTTTGCCGAAGTAATACGTTTTTAACTTTGCGACGGCAAACACATTTTATTGTATTTCTCTAAAAAAAATATGAAGAAATGAATAAATATTTAACAAACGAATATATTGTTATAATTCTAAAAAAAAAAAAACTCAGATTCAAACCATTACGAGGAGCGTGCAATAATTAATGCCCCTGACCCACTTCCAGTTGTCTGATCTAGCTGAAATTTTGCATGTGCAATGATTTATATCTCTACGGGTTATGTGGCAAATTACAGCTGAACTAATTGTGGTTTCTGTTTTACAGGTGTTTGAACTGAGTCAGGTGTGAAATGGAGCCTGTTAAATGTCGAGCAGTGATTCGGTTTTTGTATTTGAAAGGACGCACACCACAGGAGACTTTTGATGAAATGAAAGAAATTTATGGTGATAATGCCCCATCATATGACCTTGTAAAACGCTGGCATCGTGAATTCAAATATGGCCGGAAGTCTGTGGAAACAGCTCCCAGACCTGGTCGCCCCCACCCCCCTTCTGCCATTGATGAGGCATCTGTCAGTCAAGTTGAGGCTGCCATTTTGGAAGATCGGCGCATTACTATTTACCAAATAGCCCAAGATGTCAAGATTAGTACAGGGTCTGTGGAAACTATCATTCATGACTATTTGCATATGCATAAGGTGTCTGCCAGATGGATTTATAGGTTGCTCACACCATTCCAGAAGTGAGAACGCGTCGAGTGCTCAAGGATAAATTTGGAGATGTGCCAAGAAGATGAGTCAAAGTTTTTCAAAAGACTGATTACACAGGATGAAACCTGGGTCCATCACTATGATCCAAAGACCAAAGCCCAGCCAATGCAGTGGAAGCACTATGACTCACCACCTCCAAAGAAGGCAAGGGTACAGCCCTCTGCTGGCAAGGTTATGCTCACAGTCTTCTGGGACCAGGACGGAGTAGTGATGACAGATTTCCTGGCAAAGGGTACCACAATTACAGGAGCCTTTTATGCTTCACTTTTGAGGAAATTAAGGGAAGCTATCAAAATCAAGAGGCAGGGCAAGATCAGCAAAGGTATCCTCCTCCTGGTGGACAACGCTCCGGTCCACAACTCGCATGTCGCCAGATCAGAAGCGCGGGCATATGGTTATGAAATCCTACCCCATCCTCCCTACTCTCCTGACCTTGCACCCTCTAACTTTCACCTCTTCCCAGCTATGAAGTTGTTTTTGAAAGGAAAGCGTTTCCCAGATGATGCAGCCTTGATTTTTGAAGTCACGTTGTGGTTGGAGGACCAACCTGGCATGTTCTACAAAAACGGTCTCCAGAGCTGCATCAAACGATGGGAGAAATGCATAACTCTGGGTGGTTCCTATGTAGAGAAAGACTAATAACTGTGCCAAGTTTCGTTGCTCTACTACTATGGGAAGTGGGTCAGGGGTATTACTTATTGCACGCCCCTCGTATTAAAAAGAAACATTTATGCAAAATATTAGAAATTATTACATTATTCTGTAAAGTAAAGCTAAAACAGGAAGTTTCGTTTCGTAAGCAGAACATTTTTATATGAATTCCCACTGTATTATTTAATGACTTTTAACATCGGGATCACTTTTTAATTAGGTTATGAAAAGAGACAGATACCAGTAAGTAAGAAGGCAGACCAGATAAGTTTGAAAATAATCTTTGGAAAGGTTGGAAAAGTTAAAAAGGAATACATATTGAAATCCTAGGAATGCAGAACGATTGTTATTGTTCTTGGAAATAACTAAATATTATTTGCGTCAGAGATAGATATTTAATTTAGGAATGCAGTCAATTGTTGATTCTTTTTAGAAATAACTGGATATTAAATATGTCAGTTAAAAGAATGGACAATACGAGTTTAGAAATAATGATTAACAAAATAGGTTAAAAACGATACAATGCAATTTAGGAATTTCTTTGTTTGCCAAAAGCGTGTTTGGACATACATAGAATAAATTTCACGTGGCGAACCACGCCTCTGACGTCATCAAGAAAGGAGATTTCCAATATATTGAGACAGGTTCGAAATCAGAGTGGCAGTCACAGAGACAGTTACAGTGAGAAACAAAGCCAGAGAGAGCTGGAGTCGGCCACACTGGGAGCTGACGCCCTTTTGGTGGCGAGAGGTGGGGGAGAATATAGGACAATGTAATTGAGAAAGCTTGAATCTTTGACCACTATTATCAGCCGATTGGATGAATAAAGGATCACCATCTATATTTTATAAACTGTTTGTCTTCGTGACGTCATTACAATGGAAAGGTAAATATATTTTGTCTATCATCTTAAAAAAAACTTTGTAGGACCCTCTTCAAGTATTCATCTTAAAAGAACTGTCTGTCCCGTTCCCATCATCAATAATGTATCTCCCCTCTATCTGTGTTTACAAGAACGGTTGCATAAATGTCTCAGCTCCGTATTAATAATAATATGAAGTCTCCAAAAATCGCCACAGTCGTCCTGGTGATATAAACAGTCTATAAATGTCATTATCACCCTTTGTATTATGTATCCCCGTTATATGTTGTCCCGATATGAATCCTCGACTACATAACAATTATAACGTTCTACTAAATTATATCCCTCAGTTTTGTATACAATAGCAGGCTACGAAAGTGTCACGTGTCCGGTGGTAATTCCTGTATAATAAAATGGCCACTTTTTTTTTTATTTTACAAAGAAAACTAAATAATCTATATATCTATAAAAATGAAAGTGTGTGTCTGTGTGTGTACATTTCCATAGGCAATAACTGTCAATTTTAAGTCTACAGACTCGAAATTTTATATACAAGGTACTGAGATTTGGGAACATCTATGTGATCGGTTTTCGGCCGGAAACTTGGCTGTTAAGGGGTCAAAGTTCAACGATTTGACCTTTGAGAACTCTACCAAACTCCTCCAACAATTTTGGGTCTAAACACTTGACATTTTAGATATAGATTCCTTGGACATGGATCTAACTTAATAACTTGATTTGAGTCGAAAACAATAAATTTTAAGGGGTCATAATAGGGGTCAAAGTTAAAAAAATTGACCGTTTTTTTTTTTTGCTCAACATACACCTCCAAATACCCGGGCAACGCCAGGCACTCATGCTAGTTTATTAAATAAAAATTTAGTAGAACGTTATAATTAAAAAGCGATCCTGACGTTAAAAGTCATTAAATGTATATATGAAAGAAAGAAAATATTTTTGAGAAAAGGGGGAAAATGTTGACGAAGGAAGGCTTGTTGCTTGTATTGTATGCGTGTGTGCAAAAAAAAAAATAGTTAAAAAATCAAGGTAAGAAAAACACAGTTTGAACACCGAATGAAAAAGTGTTGCATGTTGGGTATTTTTGCAACAAATCGACTTTCAAAAAGAATATGTTTGTTAAATATTGTAATATTTTTTTAATATTAAATATATGAGAAATGCTAGTATTAGGTTAAAATGCTATAGCAAAAGCGTTTGTTTTAGTATCCGAAATTAATGTCATGGAAAAGGCCTTAGTGAACATTTCAACCCTGCAAAAATGTTAAAACAACAAATCAAGCGATTTTTGTTGTTGTTTACGCGAAAGTTTAGTTTTTTTTTTTAATCGTTGAAACCCACTAAGAAAGAAAGTTTAAAGAAAGGAATGAAAATGTGTAGTCAGTCAAAAATAATTGCAACTAAACCAACGAAGAAAGTAAGGAAAGGTTGAAGACAAAAGGCTGTCCCCGTATTAAAATGGCAACTTTGTTACAAAGAAAACAAAATAATTTATTAAATAAAAATTTAGGAGAACTTATATAAAAACACACATTTGATTAAAATGCTATAGCAAAATTTCAAGGCAATCGGTCTAGTAGTTTTTTTTAATTACCTATTAGTCACAAACATTTAGATTTTTACTTATTTAGATAGAAACGTATACAAGCTGTAAAAAATATAAAAGTTGCTGCCTGTGGAATACATTTATACATTATACACTATAGATTGCAGTATGGGTGTCAACAAGTTGTTGTCATAAACTATCCCGTAAGTAATTCATGACCGATTATTCCTTATCTTTCAGCTGACAATCATTCCATCTCAGTAACACTTATCCTCGAGTGGCTCTTGGCCTTGATAAATGATGCCCCCTCCCAACAGTAAAAGGAAAAAACTCCATTAGGCATGGGTACACAGTGTGAGTATATATGCAAATGAAACTTGGCCAAGTAGGGTTGAGGACTGTCAGTCAAAAAAAAAAAAATCCTTCTTAACTAAGGTGATGCTATCATTTTTGTTCCAATCGAGAGTTTTCCATTTTTAGGGGAGCTGGATTTTCGCCACACTTAAAAACTGACTTTGTGTTTAGCTCTGGCCTCGTGGGTAGGCAATCAAATAGGAACAACAACCACGTCAGAATATGATGTTCAGGTCTCGACTTCATATTTGATATGCAGCAACTCTAGAGCGTGCAAAGATTGCCTGCTCAAATGGTGCAGGATCTATTGGATCTGCTCTATAAAAGCCGACACAGGAAGCTTAATCATTTCTCCCCTGAGCGCCAATAATCATGCAGTCTTCGGGACAAGATCACAGTGTAGTATCTGTTCTTCAGATGCTGCATTTCAATTTCTTGTTCTCTGTCAGTGGAGGAGAAATTGTTCACGACTAAGACAATTTTTATTTTTGTTCCTTTTCTCCACGTTAAAAACGACCCTGGTGTCTAACTCTGTCCAGTGGGGAGGCATTGTAAATAGGAATAATCATGCAGTCATCTCATTTTGGCGTACAATCTCTTCAATGATCATTATAATATATCTGTTATTATCAGGACCTATTATTCACTCCTGCACCAGAAAAAAAAAACAGTTGTACACTGACACTATAAGAAGCTACAGTTTCACTGCTGATTTCGATTCAACTTGAGGAGGGACACTTTTTCCATCAGGAATCCTGTGTTTAACAGGGTTAAAAGTTAAATTAGTTATTATCGATCTATTTATCTATCTATCCAGTGATATTGTTAAAATAGTTTATATTAGAAGTTATTTATTGTTCAACAATGGGTTCTAGCTGAAGATGTTTACATAAATTAGCTAAGTTGAAAATAAACGAAATGACCTCCATAGTTGCGGACGTGCCAGCAAAGAAGAAGAATGTGACACAAACAATACTGATGAAACACCTTAAGCTTTCGTAGGTCACTTGCTCTCATTGGCCAAGTTTCACAGGCGTACAATAGAATGATGCGTGCGAGAGCTTGATGGATGCAGATTTTAATATCATGTTTAATTACTATTGCATTATCTGCATACCTGTATTATTTTTTTTTATTTTATTTTGCTTTCAAAAAATTTTTTGTTAAAAAAAAAACAAAAAAACCCCGATTAAATGCTTTCTACCGTGTTACTGTATTTATGTATTTGTTTTAATTTTTCTTTAAAAAGAAAATGTTCGTTTAAAAAAAAAAATTAAAATAAAATGCTTTCTACTGTTCTAATGCTTACTCTATCTATGTATTGGTTTTGATTTTCCGAAAACTTTGACCAAATTTCCATATAGTTCTCGGTTGTCTCCACTCAAGCTCTCTGAAAAATGAAAACCATGGAAATCTATAGGGCAGAAGTGCTGAAAAATGATTACTTCTTTGTGTAAGTGGTCAAGTGGTTAAAGACATAGACTGACGACCTGCATGTTCCAAGTTCGAATCCAGTTATTTCACACAAAAAATAAATAAAATGAAAATAAAATATAATGAATAAAAATATAATAAATAAATAAATGAAATATTATAAATAAAAAATATATAACTAAATAAAAATAAAATAGAATATAATATATATAAAAAATAAATAAATAAAACATAAAATATAATAAATAAAAATAAAAATAAAATAAATAACTGAATAAACTAAATAAAATAAAATAAAAAAGTAAAATAAAATAAAATAAATAAAAATAAAATAAAATAAATAAAAATGAAATAAAATAAATAAATAAAAACAAAATAATAAATCACTTTCACTTGGGATGCTAACAACCATCATGTGGGGTTTCCTGTAAGTACCCGATGTCTTTTTAGAAAGAATTCTGACTATAAGAATATCGGGGAAACCAATGCCGAAAATAGAATCTTGGAATTCATATAATGTGATGATGACAACTTCTTTGAAAAAAACAAACAAAACAAAACAAAATAATAAAAAAAAAACAAAAAAAAACCCACTTACTGATCATTTGTTCGATTTGAGTCAGGGCTATTCGGTCTCCTTCAGATGAAAATGCCACATTTCCCTGTAACAAATAAAAGAACATCTTTAAATCACTAATGTCTTGCAATTAATGCTGAAACATCTAAACGATTAATAAGGCATACACTGCTATTATAGTCATAGCTTGTTCATACCAGGTTCATATTTTTGCAATGATGAGAATACATAAGAGATCGCAACAGATTTTATTCCATAGTCTGAACCATTATCCATTATACCACAGTTGAAAAATAGAACATCTTCCAAAGAAAGATTACAAAAGTCTAGCGACACAAAATAATTAAATTTTATTAATAACTTAAGTCAATGAAAGATTAAGTTGTTGTAGAGCATTTTTTATTATAACAAGTGAAGCATGCATGGTCCCCCGTGAGTGCACAGTGAACGAGGCATAAAAAAATGACTAAGGTCAGCATTTGCCCCCCCCTCTACCTCATTTAACCCCCAAAGCCCCCAGGGGACGTCAAATCCTGGTGAAAAGGAACAAACGGTGTAGTTTTAGCTGCACCATGCAAAAAAAAAAAAAAAAAAATGATTAAGTCCATCATTTGCCCCCACCCCTGCCCATTTAGCCCCCAAAGTCCCCAAGGCTTTAACATATTTAAATTTGAGTTCAGCTCCATGCAAAACTGCTAAGTAGACATACACCGAAAATTTTGGCCAAATATGGTAAAATAGTTCCAAAAACGGAGTATTTTTTTTTTTTAGCCCTAAAAGAGCCCCTGGGGCACACCCAAGAGTTATCGCGAAGTATAGACAAAGAAAATTATATACAAATCAGTTAGTTACAACTTTTCAGGAAGTTTTATAAAAATCCAAGGCATCAATTTTTTTAATAAGCACAAAAGTGCCAATTTTAGCCATTTTAATTAAAAAAAAATGCCCAATTTGAAGAATACGAAAATTTAGAAAACCTCAGGAACGTTTTTGTGAAAAACGGAGTTGTTATGTGTGTTAGGAAAAATTGAGTACGGATGTTTGTTTCACCTGGTACTGCATGAATATGTATGCATATATTAACGTGTTTGTTTTGTTAGTGAGAGAGTGCACTAACTTATGTGAGAGAGTGTCCAGTTAATATCGTTTTATTTTGCTACAGTCGAAGTTCTCAGAAATCAAGAGGCCCACTACCTTGAATTTTAAATGAGATACATAGATATTCGAATGTTCCATTAAAGTTCTTTATATCTCAAACACTGAGTTAGTAAAGAAATTGAGAACATAATTTCCCTCCCCCAATTAACCATTTTTAATACGTTTCAGTATATCTTTTGCTTTGGTCTCTTGGTCTTACTGGATTCCAGGACTAGAATTTATCTGGTCTGGTGGAGTATTCAGCTTTGTGCTATTACTTGAGCTAACATCACTTGGAGAAGGTGCATCATTCCTTGTAAAAAGCAAATGCGAGTTAGCCATAGTGAGGAGACCTTATTTGGGCAGCAACTCCTATGTGATTTTGAATATTTGATCAGGGTTTATTTCTAGGGAAAAGTATCCTTATGCCAGATTGTTCTGATAAATCCTTGTACAGAGAGACACTTGAGGATAGTGTCTAGCAGGCATTCAAGTTCTCTCCAGTAGGCATTCAAGTTCTCTCCAGTAGGCATTCAAGTTCTCTCCAGTAGGCATTCAAGTTCTCTCCAGTAGGCATTCAAGTTCTCTCCAGTAGGCATTCAAGTTCTCTCCAGTAGGCATTCAAGTTCTCTCCAGTAGGCATTCAAGTTCTCTCCAGTAGGCATTCAAGTTCTCTCCAGTAGGCATTCAAGTTCTCTCCAGTAGGCATTCAAGTTCTCTCCAGTAGGCATTCAAGTTCTCTCCAGTAGGCATAGTGCTGTGTTTATTTGTTCCTTAGATTCTCACATTTCACCTGTTGAGGCTCTTCATCAAGAATCCATAGTTATCTTTTGAGGACGTGTGCATCAGGTAAAAAATAATTAGAACACAGAGAAAGATAAAATGTTTTTTTTTATAATACGTGAGTTTTTTGCCACTGAATGTTTCTTGGGTTGTGATTTGTTAAAAAAAAAAAAAAAAAAAAATTGAGTTGATATGTAAGAACAATATTCGAAAGACTGTTATATTGTTTGGAGGCACAATAACACAGAGCCAACTTGTTTTGCAGAGATGTGAATGGTGATTCAGGCATTTTCCATTTTTTTCCTCGTGCTGTGTAAAGCTTTATCATCATAAGAAAGTGTCTTCCTACAAACGATACATTGATTTTGCAGAAAGAAAGGCAATATCAAAGGAATGTATAACAAAATCCACCCATAAAAATATATTAATTTCTACTGAAAATTCCAAACAACGAAAGATAAAGAGTTTATAGAATACAACATTTCAGAGTCCCAAGAACGTTCTAGTGAAAGAAGAGTAGCTTTGTTGTTAAGACAAAAAGTGGAACATGTACATCAAATCTGTTGCCAAGGTCGCTGGAAAAATGGTGGGATCCTCCTATCGATCCAGTAGATATCTCACTGCTGATGTAATTCTCTACTTTTATAAGAGTCAGGTATGTCCAAGGATGGAATATTGTTGCCACATCTGGGCAGGAGCTGCTAGAAGGGACTTGGCCTGCCGTGATAGAGTTCAAAATAGACTTTGTAGCCAAGTGGGAGATGCCCTTTTCTCTTCCCTGCAACCTCTTTTTTACAGAAGAGATGTTGTAAGCCTGTCTCTGTTTTATCGTTATTCTCATGGAAAGTACTCATCTGAGACCCAATCTATGGTCCCCTCCTCACCAAACATTCACAAAAAAACGCTCGTCTAGGTGAAAACACTATCAATAATTTCCCCCACTCTTTATCTGTGCCTAATCCTAAACGTAGATTCCATGACCAAAGATTCTTTCTAAGAACTGCACACCTATGGAACTCTCTTTTCCGTTTTCTTGCTTTCCAGCCGACTACAATATGGTCGTCTTCAAGTCCAACGTAAACAAGTTCTTGATGAGCCGTTCCTCTTAAGTAATCCAATTTACCAAGTTTCCACTTCTAACAATTACTATGATATTATCCCATTGATACTGTACAATCTTTAAACCTTATCCTCGAGTGGCTTCTGGGACTTGATAAGTGGTGATTCGTTTGTAAAAAAAAAAAAAAAAAAAAAATTGAGTACACGTGTTTGTTTCACCTGACGCTGCATGCATTTACATTATTAAAATTAAATGGGATAAGCGTAAATACAAGGTGTTCCAATAAAATGTATACACTCTTTAAATTATCTCAACTTGCTACATGAATACACTATGCCACGTTTCCAAGAGATGTTTAGGAATAAAGAATGGTACTTCCAGCAAAATAGAGCACCTCCCCACTATCATGACGTAAGAACCTATCTTAATGGTCACCTGCCAAACGGATTTTTAGGACAAAGAGGAAGCATTGAGTATCGTCCTCACTGGATTTGACCTCACTTTGGATTTTGGGGGGTAGGAGGCATTTTAAACACAAAGTTCACACCACAAACCCAGCTATACAATGAATGAATTCAAAGTGCCTATTGAAAGAGAATGTGCCAACCTACCAATTGAACTGATTAGGAACGTTTTGAATTCAATCAGTGAGCACTGTCAGCTGTTCATGGACCACAATGGCCAATAAATTGAACACTTTCGATAATTAACTGATTTCTATATTTGTTCACAATATTTTGGCATATGAAACATTTTTTATTTTAATAAATCATGGTTTTATGGTTATTTAAAGATTGTATACATTTTATTGGGACACCCTGTATGTGTGTAATATATTAGGGTGTTTGTGTACCATGTTTCTTCAATAGGTTTCCAAACCTTTTTCGTATGAGCACTTTTATTGATAGTACACACATGAACCTCTAGTTCCCTTTAAAGTAATCTCCTCCGGCTGCAATGCACTTGCTGTACCATTCCAACAACTTCTGGAAGGCCGCATGGAAGTCCTCTTGTGTCAGCATGTCAATGATCCTTGTCACAGTCTCTTTTATCTCCTTAATTGTCTCATAACGACAGCCTCTGAGGCTTTCCTTGAGCTTAGGGAATAACTAATAATTATAGGGAGTAAGATCTGAACTATAGGGGAGGTGAGCAGCTGTCTTGATGCTCATGACAATGTCTTTCTTTCTGATCTTCTCTGAACACCTTTGAAACAAACTTCGCACAAATCTTCTGCATCTTCAGTTCCTCGCGAATAATTGTGTGTACAGTTCCCACACTGACATCAAACTGTGCACTTATTATCTCTATAGACACATAACGGTTCTTATCCATGAAATTCTTCATTTGGCCAATCAACTCTGGTGTTCTGACTTCCTTACTCCTCCCACACCTCTCATCATCCATCACAGACTCCCTGCCTTCTTTGAATCTCTTATGCCACTCAAAAAATGATGCTTGATTAATGCAAGATGGTCCAAAAGCGGTTTGAAGCATTTCATACGTTTCTGTGGCATTTTTTTCTCCAAGTTTAAAACAGAAATTTATTGCATATAGTTCTTCTAAAGTATCCTCGCATCCAGATTGCATTTTTGAAATTCAACAATTCCTGCTGTAGCCGTTCATTTTAACTTTAAAATCATAAAAATTGGTCAGTTATCTCATAAGATGTATAACAATAACATACTGAATTTTCAAAAGTCTATGACAATTTTAAATGCCCGCAGAAAAAAAGCGTGTAAACTTATTGAAGGTATCTGGTATAGCATCGTGTTTAGCATCAAGTCAATGCAAAAGGTTTTGTCAATTTATAGAAGAGGCATTTTAAACCATTTTACTTAATTTTATATATTGTTATTACTTAAAACATATCACCATGATTAATTTATAACTTTTTCTTTCAGATTATTAAAGAATCATTCGTATATTTCTGCAATATTCGCATCTATGTTGACATGAAAACGACCTTCTTTAGTCAACAGAAAGAGGGTCAGTTTCCATCATGATAATGCTCGTCCTAACAGCATTACTGACCAAAGATATCCTAAGAGAATTTGGTTGGGAAATCCTGCCTCATCCTGCATATTGTCCTGACCTATATCCTTCGGATTATCACTTATTTCAAGGAGCATACGTTAACATCACGAGATTGAATATGAGTTTGATTGATATTTCGCATGAAAACCTAAAGAATTTTACAAACGAGGCATTTTTAAGCTTGTTGACAGATAGAATCAAGTTATAGAAAGCAAAGGTCATTATTGGAACGAAGAAAGACTTTCAAAAATATGCAGTCTTTATTTTTCAAAATGAAATTTTTAATCAGCAAAAACTTTTGCATCGGCCACATAGTTCGTGAGATTCTTTTGTTGTGTCTGTCGAGATCCTTAGGCAGTTCGTAGATTACAAAAGTTCAGAGAGTCCCAAGAACGTTTTGGTGAAACGTTTTTTGTATAAGAAAAAATTGATTATATGTAACTGGTGCCATGTGAATTTACGTGTATGTAATTGCAATAAACGTGTAAATTTGTATGTGTTTGTATTAGTGCGTCTGTTCTGTTAGTGAGAGAGTGTATGAACTAACTTGTGTGTAAAAGAGTTGATTGGACAGTGTGCAGATTGTTGGTGCTGTGTTTTGTAGTTCATGAAAATCTATCATTGCGTCTACTGCTTTGCTTTTTTGTCAAGGCTATTTTGTCAGATTCATTGTCACATGTGTCAACTGTTGAAAAAAACTGAAAAAAGAAAATGCTGTGTTTGAGTTTTTATAGTATATGCAAGATTTTAAGGACTAATTATTTCTTGCACTTAGTTGAAAAAAAAAACTTCTGATTTGTTGTCAAATCAAGAGTTATTCAGTGAAGCTGTTACTTCGAACACCATTTTATTCCAAATGCTGTTTCTGCATCTATGATATAAAGTAAAGCCATTCTCTTTACCATTTCTTTGTCATCAATAGCTTTATTCCTACATAATATTTGATTCCTTGATTCTGCCCCATCAGTTTTTTTCTCGTGGATCATAGCAACATGTTATTACCAAGAGTAACCTGTAATTTGGTGTCATCCTTCTAAAAATTATTTCGCCAAGATTGCAATTATTTACAAATAGCTGTCATTTTAAAAAGAAGGGATGTAATTGTACGCTCATCCATACAGAGTTACTTCACTTTGATTGGAACAAAAAGTATTTGGAAACTAAAACGGTATAGTTTTAAAAACAAATGACTTATAAGCAAATAAAGTACCGGGCAACGCCGGGTATGGACAGCCAGTTGGATATAAAATGGATTTATTCAATCCATGCATTTAGAAACAAAAATGTAATTTCAAGCATAAGCATGACAGACCAACTTAAATGCTATTTGCAAACTTATGCATGACAAACTTAGATACTATTTCTGAACTTTTTACACAAGGATTGATTATCTATATATTAATACGATAACGTGTGTGTGATTTTCTGTGTCATGCTTACATCCGGGTTGTTTAATTGTTATGTACTTCCATTTCTTCCAATAAATAATTTTACCAAGAATTCTTTTTGGTTTCAGTTTCGATTATAGCTGATGGCACTCAAGCACGACCACCGAGATATAGAAGGCCTGCTAACTGAAAAATGCCTGCTGGCAATGTAGGTAAGATTTGTCAAACTATCACTGTCGGATACTATATGAGGGCATTTTTAAAAAGATTTAAAACATGTTAAAAAAAGAAAATAAAAGGAACCCAATTCGATTAATAATGAAACTGAACTTTATTCAATATAAAATATAAATAGTATGTAAAATTACGTAATTTTACAATCTACATTCTAATAATGATAAACTGAATTATGAATTTAGGGAACAAACAATTAAAGAAACATATTAAACACAAACATTTCTTGGCCTTCGGGACAAGATCACAGTTTAGTATCTGTTTTGATGCTACACTTCACCTTTTCTGTCCTCGGTCGGTGGAGGAGAAATCTTTCATGACAGATTATTTTTGTTCCTATCCAGAGTGCCCCTTATTGGGAAGCTGGATTTTGCCCACAAGATTATATGTTGAAATATTTAAATAACTATTACTTTAAATACAGAAATTATATTCAAAGTTTTGGTTTTCTGTTCTTCTATGTCCATTTTCCCCCAACGTTTTTCATCAAAATGTGTAGCGTATTTTCATCAGTTGCATGGTTAGGAATTCTATACTCTGCTATAGTCTTCATCTTCATATCAGTGCAAAATACATGAATACGGAAATGAAGTTCACATAACTACTAAAAGTGCAATCGTTTGTATTTCACTTGCACTTGGTTCACCGGGTATGCTTGCTATGTACTTTTTAAAGTTCTTTTTCATAAGCCCAGTTGCTCCTATGATGACTGGTATAATTGAAACGTCTTTTAATTTCCAATTTCGTTTCATATCATACATAAGTCCTTGATACTTTGTTATCTTTTCCCTCTCAGCTCTGTTAAGCCCTGTATCATTGGGTACACTGACCTCTATTACGGTCGCTTTTTTGTTTGCTCTGTCCCAAATCACTATATCTGGTTTAACAGTTACGTTTTCTAGATATGTAGCAGTAGGGATTATGTAGTCATAGTGAATAGTGTAGTTGTCATTCCCAACTGTTCGTTAGGGTATATGTTCCTAGGATTTTTTACTACACTGAATGTTGAGTTCGGTAAGCTAACTCTGGTATGTTCTTACTTGTGTAGTGATGCACATGTGTCCATCATATAATTGTAATTGATTTATATTGTGCTATTATTATACAGGGTTTTCCAAAAGTCTTGGGCACATTTCATCATTAATGGAAAAATTGAGTGAGAAAGAGTCTGATGATTTCATTTTCCAGTAGGATGAGGCATCATCACCCTGGAGCCTCAGGGTTAGACAATTTCTAAACACAACACTGCCAGACAGATGGATTGGATGATCTGGGCAAGATGATCACAATCTCATACCCTGGCCTCCCAGATCTCAGAATTTCACATCCTGCGATTTTTTTTTTGTGGGGATTTGTGAAAGAACTGGTCTATGTGCCTCCCATTCCAAAAGACGGAGATAAGCTTTAGGCCCAAATAACAGAAGCTGCTGTAACCATTAACAACGCAAATCTGGGACGCGTTTGGCAAGAATTGGACTATCGGCTTGATGTGTGTCATGTGACCAATGATGCTCGCATTGAACATTCTATGAAAAACTTGCGATTACAAGCTTTCTGAATCCGTTATTATATCCTTACTAGTTCTCGAGATATTTAACGTCGAAATGTGCACAAAGCTTTTGGAACATCCTGTATTTATTGCTACTATGGCTGTTGCTTCCTGCATGTTAAAACATATCGAAACATTAAAACCTGCCATTAATATGTATATTAGTTAACAATAGAGAATATATTACATACCGAAACACCGGAAAAACTGGTGTTATCCATGGCAGCATAAATTTCATCCGTAATGTGTTTTTTGTTATAATCAAATTCATCCAGGGTTAAATTCTTTCTGGCAAGCCTGAAACGAAAAAAAAAAAAAAAAAAAATGAAAATAATTCAAACTGTCACAAAGTAAATACTGAAAAAAAGTGACATAAGTACAATTTAATTTCAATGTTAAACCTAAATAGCAATGCATTTGACGAATCGATACTTGATTCTAACTAGCCATTATATTTTGTTCAATTATGTCGTCAGTCAGCAAAACTATTACTTAATATAACTCAAAATTTGATGTAGAGCAATTTTTTCTCTATTAAATTTTTATATCTAACTAATTTATAGTTTATATACGAATGGCACTGCCTCTCATGCCAATTGACGGCCAGAGACATCTAGTTTCCAAAAATCAAATCAGCCAATCTGCAAAGTGGAGATAATGTAATTAACAACTATAGACAGTCAAAGAAAAGTTAATTAAATTAATATTCATAATGATCAGTTCATTAGTTTAGGAGATTATTCTGTACATAAGAATAAAGACAAACATACACTTCTTTATATATATATATATATATATATATATATATATATATATATATATATATATATATATATATCCAACTGCAAAGTCAAAGGTTAATTGTGACTGGGTTCGAATCCTTCGATTGACAGTAATTATCATTTCCTACATTGATGCTTTCATAAGCATGAAACACTAACGTCTGTAGGTAAAGATAATTAATATTTATTCATTTAAATATTATAAGCCCCCCCCCCTTTCAACTAGGATTGGGCCGCTTTAAGAGAGTTATAGTAAGTTGTTAGCCTTAACATAAAACAATGTTCTAGTATCTGCTGTTGAACACTATCTGGCTAGCTGTATACATTGGCCCACTTGCCTCGACATCTTCTAATATATAAAAGGCAAAAGGTGTGTGTTTGTATGTCTCGCAAAACTTCTGACAGATGCGTTAGAACGTGACAAAATCGGTATTGTTTTAAAGCGCTGTCACTCGGACGGCAAATATTGAAAAATTGTCCAAAAACATTAATTCCTTCACCCTCAACCGGGCCGTTCTTTATAAGGAAAGTTCGGGTTTTTCGTCGACATTTTTGCAAGTCATTTAAGCCTCGCGTCAATGACATCAGATAAAAGACGTTATTTCAACCGCCCGTGACGTCACAATTGCGGTGGGCACATCGATAAGACCATTTGCTTTTTTTCACTTCCTTTCTCTCCTTTATGGGTTCGAGCCTGCCTACAACTTTTTTTTTTTTGCACTTGCAATTTTTTTTTTTTTTACTCAACCCTTACACACACCTTCACATACCCGGGCAACGCCGGGCACCCAGACTAGTTATATATAAAATTTAATTCTCTTTACTTTCACGTGATAATTCTTTGTGACCTAGGGATTGAATATCGGACTGAAGAATCAAAAGTGATTTTGTTACTACGTTTGAATCCTTTGATCAGTAGTAATTATCAATTCCTACACATGTATAAGTATGAAATACTAGTGTCTGTAGTTAAAACAATCATTATTATTATTTCATGTGTTCACATAAAGTACTATGAGTAGATGTACTAATTTATGCAAGATCAAATCGAATTTGTTCCACAGGTCCAAATCCCTTATATATGAAATTTAAAGTCTGTATACCAAAAATTTGGCAAAGAAGTTTGGTAGAGACCGTTCCTCAGACAGACAGACAAGGAATATATATATATATATATATATATATATATATATATGTGGTAAAACTGGTAATTAGTAAAAAACCTGTAGAGAGTGCTCAATACTATTGCAGAGCAAATATGTGTTTTATTTTTTTTATTACAGTTTTATCTGTTTGGTTACATATGTTTTGGATGTTGGGCCATGTTTACAATCCAATCGCCTCGTCAGACCTTACAGAAATGGTTGTTAGTGTTTGGAGGAAGTGTTTTAGAAGAAATACTAGAAAAACAGGGGGTAGGAGATAATACGGGGAAGGGAGATGGGTATCGACAATATTTCAGTTTTGAAGGTTAAAATACATTAGATTGTAGTGTGTGTGTGGGGTAGCAGATTCAGGTAGGCGTGGATGGAGATATATGGATATAGGGAGAGGGAGGTGGAGAGAGGATGGTAAAGAAAAAAGAAAGGGGGAGTAAGAAGAGGATGGGGGGAAGGAGTTTCAATTTTTAGGTTTTAAATTTTGACTGCTTTTTGCTTGTTCAGCCAGGTATATGAAGTAAATGAAAGAGAGAGAGAGAGAGAGAGAGAGAGAGAGAAAGAAAGAGAGAGAGAGAGAGAGGGAGAGGGGAAAAGGTGTGTGTAGATGTCATGTGTTTGACAAGTAAAAGGTTCCATCTAAAACTTTCGTAGTTGATATAAGTCGACTTGTTCATTTCAGTTGAGAATGAGTTGTTTTTAGGTAGTTAAGGATTAATACATACGCTAACGCATGCGCAAATACGCATACATACATACACATACATATGTACATTTCTACACATCCATATACAGCCCCATACGTACACACACACACACACACACACACACACACACACACACACACACACACACATATAAACAATGTATATGCAGACATACATGCATCTATATGCAGACATGCCCAAACTTCATGATCTCATAAGATTCTTTTTAAAGTTAAAGTGATATCTATTCCCAAAATACCGACAAAATTTGACTTCCGTAA
>NC_136491.1:41474836-41484836 GCF_053919585.1 Euprymna scolopes | reverse complement strand
GGTTTGGTTTTATCTTTTTTTGTCTCTTGGTTATTTTTCTTAACTCGCATACGGGAAGACATTGCCATATTATATGTTATTACGCTCTTAATATGTTTATTTTCAATGCAGTTTATGTTTCTATCATTTTTATTTATGAATTTAATTTGTGAATTATATCCCGAGTTTTTAAGGTCCTCATTGTAATATTTTTCATTTTTGATAAATATGGATTTTTTTTAATAAATTAAGTTAGACTAATTATCCCCCTTACACCCTTTAAATAAAAATAAAGAAAATATGACAATTATCTCCCCTTACAACATTCGAAATATAAACTGTAGCGTCTTTAAATCAAAAGTACGCTAACGGAAATAATTTATTGCACGGACGTCACCCCCTTTTAAAATTCATCATTCAATAAGGTAAAAAGCTATAGCAAACATCTAAATGAGTATCTTAACCATAGTTCCTGACTTCAAAAAGCGAAAAATTAAAAGGTAAATTTCTCTCTCTATTTTTTTATATATATACCTTTATATCTATGTATATGTATATATGTGTGTCTATTTTTTCATATATATGCATATATATATATATATTTGAAATGTGGTACTTAAATCAAACTTATAATTTAAATTCAAATCTATATTTTAACCTTTATTTCAATTTTTTTCAGATACATCTGCCTTACTTTTAATGATAGGTTTATTTATGGTGTCTTTTAAATTTAATAAAAACCCTTCCCAATTTGCTGACGAGGAGACCTTGCTTATTAAAAAACTATTGTACGTAACTTGATGTCTACCACAATAAAAAGCATTGTTTTCCGAAACGATCGTACAGATAATTGATTTTGTTGCTGTTCCTTCTTATGAAAGGGATTTTTATTTAATTATAATTTGATTTTTAAATTTTAAATTATCAATCACATTACTATATATATATATATATATATATATATATATATATATATATATATATATATATATATATATTATATATATATGTTTCTGATTATTAAAAAACTAACAATGAACCAATTTCGTTATATTCAGAACGTTTTTTTTGGTGTTTCACTAAACTGTCGCCAGGTGGCGCTTTTCGGTCAAAAAAAACAAGGGACGATAAATGTTTCACTAAAATTATTTATTTGTTACTTCAATTCAAAAAATATTTCGGTAAAAAACAAAGCAAAAACAACACCCCATGTTGCTTAATTCGGAAAATAAAATTATAAAATTATAAATTTGTTGTTGATCCTTCAAAGTTGCTTTAATTCGAAAGATGTTTCATAAAAATTATTTATTTGTTCGAAATAAATAAATAAATAAATAAACACAAAAAATAAAAAAATATTTTTTAAAAATACAATGTTGCTTTAATTACAAAAATGCCCAAAATTGTTTTATTAAAAATTATATTTTCTTATATAAATTTTCCAATAAGTGTCTTTACAATTGTATTTTCATTCATTTTTATACAATGTTTTCGTTTTCAAATATTTTTGTGTTTGGAAAAATATCTTGTTTGTTATTTATTTGACCAAGAAGAAATTGGCGTTAGTTTGAGAAAAAGAAACATGCGTAAATAATTTGATAATTAATCAATTGTTCAATTTCCATTAACTGGAATAATAATATTTTTAAAGGCGTATAACTCCTGCCAACTCTAGAGAGTTCATATTTCTTCGTCAATCCCATTGTTGATTAAACAATTAAAAGAGAACTATAATTAATTTCAAAATAGAGGACCTATGAATGAGCTGTCAGACGGCCCAAAAACTTGTTAGCAACTGACTTGAAGTCAAAATTCCCGCCAAAAGGGCAATCCTGGTCTTCCGGCGAAAGTTATAATATCAACTAACCAAGAACCCTGCTTTATCCGTGTTATTTCTGACATAACACTTCTTGTGTTATATATAAAAAAATATTTTAAACATTTGTATAAAAAAGTTTCTTAAAATGAATAAATGGAAGCGATGCAGCAAACCATTTCACTAAATTTATTTGAGCCCACTCTTTCTCTCCACATGAATATATTTTAAATATTAAAAAAAAAAAAAAAGAGTTGATTATTTTTTTATTGTTTCATAATAAAACAAGAAGTGTTTCCATATGGTTTCGTATTTCGTTTTATGTTTAGTGACTTCCGTTCCATATTGAGATAAACCAAGTCCACTTCGGGCGTCTAAACTATATAAGTGTTGAATTTTTTGGTACTCATGCAGAGAGTTATCCGTGCTGAAATAATAACGTTATTATTTAAAAAGCCATCCTTAACATGGGGAGGGGAGGGTGTTTTGTACCTATTCTGCACTTTAACCTTACAATTGAATAAAAAAAACATATCATAAAACTTTAATTAAACGTGGAAATACGATTTAAAAAATAGTGCGGATCACCCTCTGCATTAGCACCAATTTTTTTTACTTAACCGTCGAAACTCGGTGCACCCATAACTTTGAAAGATTTTCGTTATCTTGTTGCTCCAAGTTTACAAGGCACTAATTGTGTTTCAAAAAAAACAAAAAACAAAAAAAAAAAACAGGTTAAAATAAGTAAAAACACTAAAAATTTATCCAAGTAGACAGAAAAGTAACTTATGTCTTTGGTAGCATTTATGCTTGAAAATTCTTTGAACTGTTTTTTTTTTTTTGGGGGGGGGGTTGAGTACAAAATAGCGCCATAATGTTCTCTTCTTTGGAGCTCCGAGAATCGCTCAAATGTTAAAAAAAAAAAAAAAAAAAAATGGCAGAAATGCGCCAAATAAATATCACCAAGGCATTTATAGGTTTGTTTTCGTTACAAAAAAGTATAAAATGAGTTTGTGGTCCTATAAACTGTTCTGAGGTGCCCCTGTTATCACGAAGAACCATTTCCCCTCAATAACATGCGCATTGTACGAATCCACAAAAAAGGAAAACCAAATAAAGCCATTTCGTTTCATTTCAATAATAATTCACTGAAAAAAAAAAGAAGAAAGCTTTGTTTCGTTTCATATTTTCATTCCCGGTTCGATGTTTTGCTGTCTTAATTCAATTTCAAGACGAACTATTTCGTTGGGCCGAATGACACCCATGTTAAAGAACCAACCAATATTATCATAATTTATAACAAGCGCAGTACTTAATAACTGTGTGGAGATAAATCCAAAAATCCAGTATCCAAAGTTAAGACGTCGGAAGTGGACACGGTTTAGCCAAAATATGAAACGGAAGGCAAGTCACTAAGCATGAAACGAAATACAAAACCACATGGAAATAATTTATTTCCAAAACAATATTTGTTTTATCATTTCTTGTGCTATTATAAAACAATAAAAAAAAATAAACATTTATTTTTTTTACATTCCTATAAATAATTTTTTTTGTTTTAACAATTGTGATATTACTAAGGCTATGACAACAGCATATTCTTTTCATTCTCGAGTATACATCCGCCATAGTTAGACACAATTAATCAACTGAGAACCACATCACTCTACATAAAAACATATAAGATATCAATGGATATATACCTGAGATGTGAGAAATTAATCTCACAAACTTAATACTCCCTGGCAGAGGAAAAAATAATTCCACAATTACAAAACCATACCTTTAAACTAAAATTTTATGCAGTTATAACATCAAAGAAAGGTTATTGGTCCGGGTACAGTCCTTGCAAAACGGTAGGCCAGTTTTGCCTCCCAAATTGGGAGCCAATAGTAAACTCCTTTAGTTTGAGTGGTAGCGTGGTTTTCCTTGGAAAAAGGTCCATGATAATTCATGGTGTTCTTCAGCAAGAGTTTTGGTGCCTTTAATTAGGCATAAATCGAGTTCCATGGGACTCTAATTGAATTGAGAAAAGTTCAAACATTTAGGTGATATAAACATGATGAAAATGTTCAAATGATGCCATCCTCTAATTGGGATATCTTCGGCACAATAAAAAGGTGTCTCTGCTTGTAGAGATCTCAAGTCCCTTTTCACCAAACATTTAGCTGATATAAATATGAAAAAATTGTTGCGACTCCATTGTCGATAAGTCATTCTTCTCAAAGCCGACTTTTGGGGAGTCTCTCTTGCCGGGTGTTTCTTCGTAGACTGAAAACAAAATGGACGTTTACAAAAAAGGCAATAAGTAATTATTTTGGCCCATACAAATTAACCAATCGCAGGCTGCCTACTAGAATTGTGCGTAGGCGGCTTAAAGCATTGAATGGCATTGTAACTAGAATTCTCACAGAGAATCAAAACAAGAAAAAGAATATACTGTTGTCATAGCCCTAGTTATCACGAAATAATAAAAAAGAATGATAAATTTTTATTATTTATATGTGTTATCGTGAAACACAAAAAACAAAACAAAACAATGAGAAGTTTTATTATTTACATTTCTATAAATGTCTTTGTGAAATATTAAATATGAAATAAATATTTAAAATAAATAAACCATAAAAAATAAACTTATATTTTAAAAAATTTCTTAGAATATGTTTTTCACAAAGTTTTTAAACAGAATTTTGTCATAAATTATTAAAGTTTTCTTTTATTGACACTACTTGTGTTATCACACACACACACAACTTATTTTAAAGAAAAAAAAGTTAAAAAAAAAAAAAAAACTACAGACTTGACTCATTACCCGGATGAGGCTATTTTTAACGAAATATTGGACTTAAAACATCAACAAAGTAAATAAAAATGATTTTCTCATTTTCCTGACATTTTAAGTTTTCTAATTTATCTTTAAATTCTATTCAAAATAAACGTCTTCTAAAAGTGTCTAACTACCTTTTTTTACTTTTTATTTTAAACATTTTTATAAAAAAAGTTTCTATGAAAAACGTTTATATGAATTCATATTTTGTTTCATGCTTACTGACTTCCGTTCCATATGTAGCTAAACTGAGTCCACTTTCAGCGTCCTTACTTTGGATACTGAACTTTTGGATTTAACCATGCTGAAAACGAATATCACATTTTGTACAGACAAATAGTTTTCTGAATGTTAAAACATTATTATCCAATGTAATCCCGCTTGTGGTCACGTTTTTTTTCCCAACTAAAAAGTACTAATGCGCATGCATGTTTCCAAACTCCCCTCTTCCCCATTTTAAGAATGGCGAACGCCACTGGCATTTTTTAAGGAATGAACTGGAAAAAAATTCTTAATACTCAGAAAACTACTTGTCTGCGTCAAAATTTAAATGTGATATTCGTTTTCAGCATACCCGAAAACCTTTAAAAGCCGTTATTTTAAAGGCGAGTGTTAAGGTGATAGGAAAGAACGTAAAAATTTACCAATAAAACTACTTAATCAGTTTACATGATTTATTGTGTATGGTATTTTCTTTTCGTTACAAATAAAGATTTCTCTATATTTTTAGTATTTTAGTTTTTTATGGGAAAGAGAGCGTGGACTTGCACTGAAAGTTGCCTTATCAATACATGAAAACAATGGCCACTGGCACGATCACTCAACTTGAATAAACTTAAGCGATTTATATGTGGTTTTAGAACTTTTTTTTTTTTTTTTTAGATTGGGGCTTCCCATTCGGACTGAGTGGTAGAGTAAGTAAGTTTTTTTACAATGCCATCATCCTCACTCTCTGAGTTATGAGATAATCTCGGTTATAAATTTAATTTTCATGTGTCGATAAGACTGTTGCATAAGAGACCCCTGATAGAAGGTTAAATAAATTTCACCAGGAAACGTGACCCAAGGTCATGTGCAGAATCTTCGTATGATCAAGGACGGCAAACAAAAAAGTCAGTCTCAAGAGATCCAGGGAGATGGCGTCAAAACGAGCGAACACATTCTTGCGAAACAATGCGATTGGATTTCGGTCAAACGAAAATCGTCATTCTAGGCCACATGAAAAAGAGACACACAGAAGAGTAGACAAGAGACCACAACGAACGAGTCGCGAGCAACACAGTCTTTTACCCCCCCCCCCATCACACAAAATCAGATTTGTCAATCTGTCATTAAAAACTTAAATATACAAAATAAAAAAACAAAACAAATATCTTTATAATCAAGCCGCGTGTGTTATCTATTTTACTGCTGGGTGTTTAAGTATTTTTAAATTTAATAGACTTAAACAAAATTGACGACTCGGCCATCCTCCTCCTCCTCCTCCTCCTCCTCATCATCATCAAATTGACATGTAACAAGACAGTTTTCATCGTAATAACATTTAGAAATAAAAAAAAAATCTCACAGTTTCCATACATAAAAAAGGTCGGTACGGCATTTTGATCTTACCACTTATGTTATAAATTATTTGATGCTTATATCTTTTTGTTTGCGAGTTCTCAACAGTTAACTATTCTGGACCTTTACTTACAAATCTTGAACATATCGATAAAAACGTTACTTCTAATAAATAAAACAAAATAAATGGAGATTCCGGTTTCTGTTCAGAATTCTCCCTGTATTAAAAAACAAAATGTAAAGAAAGATCTGTATGATGTATGTACTCGTGATTGAACGAAAATATCATATTCCAAAAATTACGTACATTGAAAAAGTAGTTTTGTTTTTATAAAGAAAATCATTTTAAAGCGATTAATGGGAATTCGTATGCATTACAACATAAATCTCTTAAACTTGAATTATGTGGAGTTATCTCCCTTTTTTTTTTACAGCGAAATGACGGATGATACAACCACCCTTCCCATACTCATAAAATTTAATGAAAAATGAAAAAAAAGGTAATTAATTAAAAGAACTTCCACTGAAGTAAAATGAAAAAAAAAAGTAATTAATTAAAAGAACTTCCACTGAAGTAAAATGAAAAAATAAGTAATTAATTAAAAGAACTTCCACTGAAGTAAAATGAAAAAAAAAGTAATTAATTAAAAGAACTTCCACTGAAGTAAAATGAAAAAAGAAGTAATTAATTAAAAGAACTTCCACTGAAGTAAAATGAAAAAAAAAAAAAAAGTAATTAATTAAAAGAACTTCCACTGAAGTAAAATGAAAAAAAAAGTAATTAATTAAAAGAACTTCCACTGAAGTAAAATAAAAAAAAAGTAATTAATTAAAAGAACTTCCACTGAAGTAAAATGAAAAAAAAAATTAATTAAAAGAACTTCCACTGAAGTAAAATAAAAAAAAAGTAATTAATTAAAAGAACTTCCACTGAAGTAAAATGAAAAAAAAAGTAATTAATTAAAAGAACTTCCACTGAAGTAAAATGAAAAAAAAAAGTAATTAATTAAAAGAACTTCCACTGAAGTAAAATGAAAAAAAAAGTAAAACAATTAAAAAATACAAATAATAAAATAAACAATAAGAGGCTTAAATTCTGTAGTTGTAAAATAAATCTAGCCCACATCGTTGTAGCCCTTTATGCACCAGTGATAATATGTTTTATTTGGGACGAACGAAATAAATAAATAATCCTTTAAATATATTTTTTTTTATTGGAATTCATTATTGAAATGAGTTTTATTTATTAATTTATTCATTGCGGACTATTATTCTCATCTTTATTAGTTGTTGTTTCACAACGTTTCGGCCAACTATTTCTCTGGCCTTCGGTAGGTGGTAACCCCGACGGAATAGGAACTCTGAATTTCCTAACTGTATTCTCAGCAATTACTGCCATCCATAGTTGTTGTCGTCTCACCACGTTTTTGGCCAAGTAAACCTCTGGTCGGCTTTGAGTAGGATTGAAACCGCTATCTTCAGACAATTCTCACCTGGAAATGTAGAGATTCAACGTCTCTATCCACTGCGCCACGGGCCCTGTCACGGTTACCACCTGACGAAGGCCAGAGGAATAGTTGGCGAAACGTCGTGAAACAACATCTAAGGAAGATGAGAATAATCGTCCGCAATAAATAAATTAATAAATCCTTTAAATATTTAAAAGCGAAATAAAAACACGGCAACTTGTGTTGAATTCATCGCATACAAAGAAGTGTTGACAATAAATATTGTCTCAGCATTAAATAACTCCCAAATGATTAATATGCCGTAGAACAAAGAGACCAATCGGGTTAGGGTTAGGCTTAGAACAAAGAGACCAAACGAATGAATAGATTTGTTGAAAACATGGCATTATCAAAAGAAAGGATGACAAAGTCTATATAAAAAAAGATTATTTTTTATTGACGATTTATTAACAATAAAAAAAGTAGTGTTGATAAATATTGTTAGTTCAGTGTCCTAAGAACGTTCCAGGTGAAAGAAGAGTTGTTTTTATTTCTCTAATGAGAAACTTAGTGCACGTGTTCATTTCGGCTGTCGCCTTACTAATTTGCATGTGATAGTGTGTGTAAAATGAGGAGACGTTGTAGGTGTATATGCGTGTGTATTAGTTTACTTCTGTTGGTAAGAGAGTGTGTGCGTCTTTGAACTTGTGTATACCGGCGACTGTTTAACAGTGTGTATATGAGGTCGCTGGGCGTACGGCATAATCGCGTTGACACACCGGTTCTCATCAGATCACCGAAATAAAGCAACGTTGAGCCTGGTTAGTACCAAAATGGGTGACCATTTAAGAATTCTAGGCGCTGTATGTGCTCTCCGCTTATCTCGGCATTTGTTTCCAGTCGTCCTGTACATACACTTCACTTGTCACTGGCATTTAACAATGTCGACTCAGGAGAGATGAGGTTGGCGATTGCGCACCTCCTGCCACAAACATTTCACGCGCAGACACTCCTTCGTGGGTATCCATAGTCTGTCAAAGACTGAAGGAGCTCGTTTTTTTAATGTGCTGTTGTTGGACGTACGGTAGCTCGTGGATGTCCCTTCACATATGTGTGCTACTTGCCGAGAGGCTTTTTGCTCTAATGTGCCTATTTTGAATTGTGACGTGCACACATGTGTTGTCTCCGAAAAGAAAACCCGCACTTCGGTTTTTATAGTACGTGCAAATATTTGGAAATGAATATTTCTTCAATGTGACCGATTGAACGAAACTGCTGATTTGAGCTATTGTTCAACCGAGCAAGAAAATGATTAAAGCGATTCAAATAATAAAATTAACAATAAACGAGGTTTACAAATAAATCTGTCCCCTATCATAGTAGCCCCTTACACATCAGTGGCAACGTATCTTGTTAAAGGCGAACACAACGTTCAAAACTGTTGATCTTCCATAAAACGGGCAAACAAGATTAACTGATGTTTTTTCTACAATAGATATTGCCCTAACATTAGAAAAAAAAAAAAAGAGAAAAGGGTGTGTGTGGTGGGGGTGGCGTTGATCTGCTGTAAAATAAACAAAAACCAAATTTAAAATACGATGAACAATGGTTGTCGAAAAGAAAAAAAATATGGTTGAAAATGGGGGAGGACTGAAGGGTTGACTTTCCATAAAACGGGCAAACAAAATTAACTGATGGATTTTCTACAATAGATATTGCTCTAACATTAGAAAAACAAAGGAGAGAGAGAGAGAGGGAGAGAGAGAGAGAGAGAGAGAGAGAGAGAGGGTGATCTATAAACAAAAACCAAATTAAAGAGATTGCGCCATAATCAGAATGAAAATCAAATAGAGGAAAAGTTTAAAACACAAATACGATGAAAAATGGTTGACGAAAAGAAAGAGACGAAAATTATGGCTGAAAATGTGACTGAAGAAAAAGAAGAAAAAGAAGAAGAAAGAGAAGCAATTGCTTGAAAGAAAAGGAAAACGAAGGACAGTCGTGATTATATTAATCAACGTCTTTCGATTTTGTCGAGTTTTGGCTTTAACTTTATTTCCACACAGCGTTCTTATTTATTTTTGGGCGTTTTTTTTTTTTTTTCCATCGAATACACCATTCTCCAGCAGAAAATCTCCGCGTTCAATCACTTGCTACTTAGAAGACGAATTCCCATCATTCTTAGATGGCCTTACTTACTTGAGACACCGGTTCTTGCAAAACATTGATCATTGCAAAAAGCACTCAAAAGAATCGGAATCATGAAAAGACAATCACCTCTGCCTGAACCTTTTATCTTTAAAAGATCAAACCGATTCGAAAGACACAAAAACATAACTTTGAGACTTTTGTTAAGTATTGTTCGAAATT
>NC_136491.1:41427336-41472336 GCF_053919585.1 Euprymna scolopes | reverse complement strand
TTATAATAAATGTATGTATTAGTCAAGCAGACACCCCATTCCCAACCTCTCTCCATCCACCCACGCAAAGGAAGTCACAGAGACAAGATCCTCCGCTCCATCCCCATCACCTTTCGAAAACATAATGGATGTAAACCAGACAGAAACTCCAACCCACCCATCTCAGAAGGGAACACGTGGAAATAAAAACTTGAGCAGGAAATTCAGTTGAGCTGCGAACAGCCACGAGGACACTTGGTAAAAATCAGGGCCCCTAAGAAAATGGGGTTGAACACCAGCGTAGAAAGACACATAGGTGACTGAAATACAGTCCACTCAACTCGGATTGGCGGATCGTCATCGGACCGAAAAGGGAAGCCAACTCAAAGCTTGGGTCTACCTTGGCCGAATGTTATTATTGGAGACGAATATCCCTCCAATGGAGAATTCTATACTAAGAATCACGCGTCAGGAATAATGTTAAAAAAAAGAACGGTGATGAAGGAGAGAAAAGACATTTACGTTAACAACGCATGCCCGTCAGGACCGGACAGTCACCAAGAAGCGAAGTATATTAATTTATTTTTATTTCGGACTATTATTCTCATCTTTATTAGTTGTTGTTTTTGATCTTTTATTGGTTTTGTTTATTCACAGCGTTTCGGCCAACTATTCCTCTGGCCTTCGTCAGGTAACTGCGACAGATAGGAACTTCGAATCTCCTAACTGCATTCTCAGCCATCACTGCCATCTGTAGTTGTTGTCGTCTCACTACATTTTGGCCAATTAACCTCTGGCACGCTTTGGGTGGGATTGAAACCGCTATCTTCAGACAATGTTCATCTGGAACTGTAGAGATTCAACGTCTCTATCAACTGCGCCACGGGCCCTGAAGGGCAATCAAGGTTGGATTCTTTGATCTTATAAATCCACGTTTATTTATCTGATCTTCCATAGTCGGGTCCGTACCGATTGGTATATATATATATTATTCCTTAATTGGAATAGAGGAATAGTTGGCCGAAACATTGTGAATAAGCAAAACCAATAAAAGATCAAAAAATAACAACTAATAAAGATGAGAATAATAGTCCGAAATAAAAATAAATTAATATATAATGCTCATCTCAAAAATGAATTCCAATTAAGGAATAATATATATATATATATACCAATCGGTACGGACCCGACTATGGAAGATCAGATAAATAAGCATGGATTTATAAGATCAAAGAATCCAACCTTCAGGGCCCGTGGCGCAGTTGATAGAGACGTTGAATCTCTACAGTTCCAGATGAACATTGTCTGAAGATAGCGGTTTCAATCCCACCTAAAGCATGCCAGAGGTTAACTGGCCAAAATGTGGTGAGACGACAACAACTACGGATGGCAGTGATGGCTGAGAATGCAGTTAGGAGATTCGAAGTTCCTATCCGTCGTGGTTACCACCTGACGAAGGCCAGAGGAATAGTTGGCTGAAACGTTGTGAATAAACAAAACCAATAAAAGATCAAAAACAACAACTAATAAAGATGAGAATAATAGTCCGAAATAAAAATAAATTAATATATATAATGCTCATCTCAAAAATGAATTCCAATTAAGAAATAATATATATATAAGAAGCGAAGTATTCATCAATTTTCATTCACCCCAATCCGCCCAACCCGCTCCCATGTCCCTATGCTCAAATATCATTCTTGTTATATATAAATTGATTTTTTGCAGAGAAAGAAGAAATAAGTTACTGTCTGATTCCAAATAATAACTGTGACTCAACTTTCTTTTCATTCAAAAAAAAAAAAAAGAGGGGGAAAGAGACAATACGTCCCCATAAACAAACTTTATTATCGCCCCCCCATCTCGTAATGTTGTCTGCAACGACATTTGCATTATTGTTGTTTTATTTATTTTTTTGCATTCACCTGTATTACACTCATGTAAATAAATTAATGTATTTTTAGTATGTTCATACTCGATTGTGTCATCGTCGTTCTTATTGCCTTATTCTAATAATTAACCGTGAATGTCGTTGAGGTGTTTCATGACGATAATGCAGGTTCAAACCTTGGCAAGTGCCATTGGTTGTGATATCATTACAACCGGCACGCTGCATATCTTTTTTTTTTTTTTTTTTTTTTATCTTACGTGGGTTTGGGAGGAGAATTTCCCTTTGAAATTCCTAACCCCGGGCTACTGACGCACGGGATTTCCATTTGGGATCCCAATACACGTCAACCCCCTAGGCTAGACTCAAAACCGTTACAATATATATATATATATATATATATATATATATACACACACACACACACACACAAAAGGAAAAATTGAAAATACAAAATTATATACTAATGAATATAAATTTAATCATCCATTCAATAAGGAAATTATATCATTAGGAATAAAAGATATAGTTGCTCTTTATACCTAGGTATTTTGAAGCCTAATGCTTCTCATCAACTTACATGTTGAGCTTTTTATCATCCCAATAAGTCTCCATTTAAAGAATTATACTAACTCTTCTCGGTTCTCCTCTTATATATATATATATATATATATATATATATATATATATATATATATATATATATATATATATATGGCTCCTTCAGTCTTTGACAGATTATGGACAACCACAAAGAGGTGCCTGTGCATAAAATTTTTGTGGGAGGAAGTGCACAATCTCCAACCACACCTCTCCTGATCGACAATGTTAAATACCAGTGGCAAGTGAACTGTATGTACAGGACGACTGGAAATACATACCAAGATAAGCGGATATATATATATATATATATATATATATATATATATAGAATGATAAGGATGGTCTAGGAAAATATAATATACCAAAGATGGTATATTTTATTTTCGTCAATCATCCTTATCACTCCCCTTGAGGAAGTCACCCGAAAATGGGGATGAAATGTTGAGAACTTTCTAAAGAGGCCATAGGTTTTATTTCCTTTTTTCATATATATATATATATATATATATATATATATATATATATATATATATATATATATATATATATATATATATATATATATAATTGTAATTAAAAATATGAAGTTCAAAGTTGCAAGAAAAAGCTCAATATTTATTAAAGGAAAAGTCTTATTATGAATGAAATGGATCAAGACTGATTATGAAGAACCCCCACATGTTGTTACACTTGTTGAACTGCCGACTCAGCATAATCTTGTTCTTCGAAAATATTGCTTGAAAGACGTATATGATAACCGGCGTCCCTTGTCATCTAGAATCCAAAATTAATTTATTTATATTTTTGGAAAGTGTGCAAAGGAAATTATATTAGATCGAATTGGGAAAATCAATTATTTTGCGATCATACTCGACAACATTCGGAACATTTCTCTCGGCGATCAGATGAGTTTTAATTGTCGATCTGTCGTTGATGAAGACAAAAATGTGAAGACGCTGCACCATTTATTTGTTGTATTCATGGGAAGAGGAAGACAGCATATGCCATCAAAGAGTCATCATCGCCTCTGTTCAGTCTCGAAAGACAATGGATGCCCCCTGTAAGGGAAGCTGCAGGTGTAATTGTGAGGCAAGGTTTGCGCAATCCCAACCACATCTCTCCTGAATTGGCACTGCTTGAGTCCAGTGGCAAGGAGAAATCCAGGAGGATTGAAAACAATGCTGAGATAAGCAGAGAGTACATACAGCACCTGGAATCCCCAAGTGGTCACCCATTTTAGTACTGACCAGGCTCAATGTTGCTTAACTTCGGTGATCTAATGGGAGCTGGTGTATCAACGTGATTATGCCGTATCATCAAAGAGTGCATCTTGAATAAACTGGAAGAAGAGAAACTTAATTTATATTATTTGGATAGTTCAGACTATTGTTCTCATCTTGAATTTTGTCCTCACAACGTTTCGGCCGATGTAACCTCCCAACTTCTTTTGCTGCATCGTATCAAATTACAAGTTTGAGGATTGAACTTTTAATCTCTTGTCATCGTCCATCTCGCCCAATGTGCACTTTTCTTCTTCCTCCGACCACATGCCGCCACAGCCGGCCCATTCTTGTCCTCGACTTTCTTTTTCTTCTTACAACTATGCAATACATTTCCTCCTTTTTTCCCTTTTTCTTCTCGCTCACACTTTTTAATTTGCATATGCGCTTTTTTTGGTTACTGTTGTTATTGCTAATCTCTTCGTAAGCCATCCATCCTTCACTGCTGCTGCTATTTTCCCACGCGCTCATATGCACTATGTTAAACAGCAAGTTGGTCGAAGTAATTGTAGAACAAACACAGGGATACAAATTGTGGCGATGGGACAGGGACTTGAGCTTGGCAGATAGTGTGAGATCTTTTAGATTAAAGTTTTGTTTTGTTTTGGACCCTCCCCAAGAACGATGCATAAGAGGGAGAGACTAGTAGCTGGTGCGTCAACCCAGTTATGGCAACAATATTCCATCTATTGGCAAATGGTGGTTTCTAGACATATAGGATATTGGCAGATGTGAGAAATATTCTAGCTCGGTAGATACCTACCATTTATTCCGATTCATGCTACAAGCAAATGTCAGGTTGAGAAGTTTGGATGTTGGATTCTTGGGAATGATGCTTATCAACTATGCCGGTAGTTGGCAAAGCTTCTTCTAATTGTTAAAAGAACTGCTTTAATAAAGCGAAAGATTATCTTAACAAGTAGTTCTAAATACAAAAAAAAAAAAAAGGCTGTAGGTAGAAGGAAACTGTGAGCAGGAAGAGAGTTCCACAACCTTGCAGTCCGTGGAAAGAAGCTACTGGAATAGGAAGTGTTAATATGAGGTATTAAAACAGCGAATTGATGGAGACCACTAGACCAACGAGTAAACAAGCTGAAACAAAGGAATAAGAGAATAGATGAGATATTTCTGAAGAACACATGCCATAATAGTATTTAAAGAAAAGGCTGGGACTAGCAACATCACGTCTGTGAGAGAGAAGTTGCAGGGAAGAACAAAGGTCGAAGACAATCAAATTACACATGTTTCCACAATTTAGCAAGAACGTTTATGTCGAACTCAGAAATCTATGTTCGTATTATTTGGATTCATCGGACTACTGTTCTCATCTTGAGTGTGATTTTCACAATGTTTCATTCGATGTAACCTCCGACCTTCATCGGGTGTACCTTGTTTAATTCTCAGTGTGGGCGACCGAAAAATACAATTGCAAATTACTTAGGAACTCTATCCAGCCAAGGCTGACAGAACAAGAGCACGCTACCCCCCGTGAAGTAACTGAAGGGTTCCAATCGAAATTCCGTTCAAATTCCCGAGTTCGACAGAGACATTCCCGAGTTCGACAACATACACCTGAAGAAGATCGGAGATTACATCGACCGAAACGTTGTGAAAATGACACTCAAGATGAGAACAGTAATCCAATGAATCCAAATAATACGAATAACCAATCCTCATCTCAAAAATTCAGAAATCTATATAATTAAAACATTCAAATAAGTTTCATTAAATGTTATTTCTTTTTCAAAGAATCTAAAGACATCTTGAAATTTTTTCTTTGATTCCATATGGGGTCATTAGGGGCAATGATTTGTTAGATTCATAGAATAATTGAATTATATTAAGTCAGGCGTCTCCAAACTACGGCCCGCCAAAGTCTTCAATTTGGCCCACGGTGCCAAACGTAAAAAATATTCAGAAAAAAAAAAATGAAAACGAATAAAAGTAGTGTTGTGTTTTTCTTTTTCTTCAGAAAATGATTAAAAAAATGAGGTTTTGGAGAATCAGTTTCATAAACAAGCGAAACTAATGAACAAACAATATAAAACATGTTCAGGTCATTTTTTTTATTAGCCAGCGTAGCTCTAAAATGTCAGCAATATGGCCCCCTCTAGGTGTATCAGAATTTTTGTGGCACTTTTGACACCCCTAACAGAAAACTGCGAATAAAATAATAAAAAAAAAAAACTCGTAATTTTCCTTTTAAAAATGGGTTGTTTATTTTCTTTACGGAATATACTTCCAAAATAAACTATTAAAGTTGTTTAAAAAATAATAGAAATGTTTTTTTATTTAAAAAAAAAGTGTTTACAAAGTGCCTGCGCGCGTTCATGCAGCTATTTTTTTTACGTAATTAAATCAATTGAATTTTATGAGTTAATTTTTTTTCAATTTTTAAACTTTAAAAATCTATAAAAAATTTGCTATTGGTTAAATTTTTACGATATTTTCAGGGTCAATGTGAAATTTTATGCTCTTTCCAATTAACCAAATATAATATTTTAGACAAACGTTTTTTTTAAATCACCCCCCCCATTTTGAAATGTCTATTAAAAACTAAATAATTAATTTACACACCAAAGTTTTATATATCACAAATTGAAGATAAAAGATCAATAAATAAAATATAATTAAAAAAAAAAAGTGTTTTTTTGGAAATTTACCTGTAAAGTCCAAAGTGTTAAAACCTTTTTTTTTTTAAATCACGTTGATTTTTTTTAAGTGAAAGCTCATGTGATGCTTACATAGTCAAGTAAATATCGGATGCTGACGCCAATTTTTTCTATTTCATTCAATGTTTTCTTTTTTTAAATATTAAAAAATCACACGGTAAAGTAGAAATAAAATATAATATTTAAAAACTCATGTATTTCATTAAGAGAATGAAAAAATTGGCAGAGTGGGTTTGTTTTTAAACGGCAAAAACTATTAAGTGAATGAGTTCAGTTTTCACATACGGTGGCCCCAAAATACTAATTTTGGGTTACAGCACGCAATAGAAAGAGACATTAATTGTGATCCTTAGTGCCACCAAAGATTCAACGCGAAAAACATCGGATTGCGCGTTTTTTGAAATACTTGCTTAAAAAAAGTATTTTATTTAAAAAGGGCATGGAATATGAAATATAAATATGGATAAATTCTCAACAATGAAGAATGGAAGTATTCACTGAATAGTATTTTTATAGGTAAGTGATTTTTTGGAATTTATATATATTTTTTATAATCGAAGTAAGTAAAATTTAAATCTTTTTTTAAAGAAAACCGATTTTAAAAACAAATATTGCATAATTTGCTATTAAACCTGTTATTTTTTTAAAATTTGGTCTTTGCTTCTTTAATTGAAAAAAAATTAGGGTTTGAATTACATTTTTCAAGTAGTTATAAGCTTCGAAAGATAGTAAGTTGAATAATTAAAGTTCTTTTCATGCATTTTTATTGGATGCTTCTGATACACCTAGGCCTCCTCTTCCCGCGCTCGAAAACTTTGGAGACCACTGTATTAGATAATGAAGAAACGAAATTCATTTTGTAAAAATAGATTTTCTTCGTTTCATAAAACCAAAACAAAAAAATATCCCAGTGAAGAATGTATTAACAAATGGGTACTTAGCAGAGAAGCCAACAAACAACTATACGAAATATATATATATATATATATATATATATATATATATATACAAGAAATAAAAGTTATCGTAACCAATAAAAGTTAATTTTTATACTTACCTGACTCAGTTTTGGTTTTCAAGTAGTTTTTATTGCTCTTTATTTAATCTCAAAAATTCAGTTTTTCCGAGCGGATTTGAAAAAAAAAAAAAAAAAAAAAAAAAAAAAAAAAATGGCGGCATCTTCTTTGGAAGAAGCAAGCCTCATTTTTAATTTCAGGGTTTACAGGTGCTTTGAATTATTTTTGGCATTTTTACGAGAGTACCCAGAGTAGTATAAACACCCTAACCTCCCCATGTTAAGAACGGCTTTTGGAATAAACACCGCCACCCCCATGTTAAGAATAGCTTTAGGAATAAACACCCAACCTCCTCATGTTAAGAACGGCTTTAGGAATAAACACCCCAACCTCGAAAGCCGTTCTTAACAAGGGGAGGTCGTGGCGTTTATAGTATGCTGAGTACTCTCGTAAAAATACAAAAAAAAAAAAAATCAAAACGAGGCTTGCTTCTTCCAAAGAAGAAGAAGAAGAAGAAGATGCCGTCGTTTTTTTTTTTTTTTTTTTTTTTATCAAATCCGCTAAAAAAAAAACCGAAGAGCCAGGTAGGTATAAAATCGACTTTTATTCGCTACGATAACATTTATTTCTTGTATATTTATTTTCTTCGCATAGCTGTTTATTGGCTTCTCTGCTAAAGTACCAAAAATAGTTTTCAACATTTAAATACTTAATTTTATTGATATTTTTTAAGATAAAAATGTCGAATTTGTTTCGATTCGTTTGTCCTTTTATAGCTGTCTGTAAGAAACGTACTTTTTTAGTAGCAGCATTGCACTAACGGCTTCTTGAATTACTTAACCTCATATTACAAATGTTATTTCTTTTAAACGCGCTAACATAAAAAAATACTTGACCTCATATTACAAATGTTTTTAGCTTTTCTTTCAAAGGTAAAAATTGTAAGGATGACTATATTTGAAATGACTTTTTTAAAAACTACCCCGCCCCGACTATCAGTATATCTCCCTGCGGGCAACACTGAGTAAGTACCACTCGTCTATTATATAAAGGAAAGTGGTCTGTGTATGTATGTTCAACTAAAAGTAAAAAAAAAAACAACTACAAAACAAACATCCACAAAGTTGGTATATTCTTGATCAGAGTAGCCCTTGATGAATAATATCTAAAAACAAAAAACAATTATTCGTTCTTTGGAGGTCATCCGTCAGAGGTGGAGGGTAGTTTTTTTCAGCAATTTTCAATGTTATTTTATTTATCTCCTTATATGGCTTTATCTCCGAATATGGCTTTGATGAAAGTGTTTCTGTGGAAGGAACTGGATTTAAACTTAGCTAACGCAGGCTTTTAGTCAGTAGCATTAACCACTTAGCCACCATCCACCATTTTCAGTGATACTGATTATATGAAGGAAAGGTGAACGACTCAAATTATTGTGATTTTTTCAGAAGGAAGAAGAATGCGCTGTGTGTAGGTGAAAAAGAGGTGCAGAGGGAGGTGGAAAAACGGGGCAAGGGAATAGGAAGAAGGATAGATATAAAGTCATCGAGAAGTTTTAATAGAAATATGTTACACTTTTACTCCGGGCAACGCCGAGTAACTTGGATAGTCAGGAATAAAGAATTAAAAACAGAAACAAAAAACAAAACAAAAACAAAACAAATAAAGATGAAAGTAAAAAGGACTCCCGGGCAACGCCGGGTATGCACTAGTAAGGTAGTAAGAAATAAGTAGATTTTGTCTTCCGCTAGTCTGCCCTAATCAATATTTCACTTGAATGGCATTTTCTCTAAAAGCTACTAGATTCTCTTGTTTTGTAAATCATTTTTTACCTCCCTTTACTGTTCACTCTTCTATTTCTCTATTCGTCATACAAGTTATTTCTATTTCTACAGATTCCTATACATCGATCACCATATTCCAGGGACCAATGTAAACGAATATATAAGCATCTACTTGACAAAAACACCGTCAATGTCATGACGGCTGCGGCTTTTTTTTTTTTAATACCATTTTTTAAAAATTTTTTATCTAATTTTTCTTTCTTTCTTTCGTTCTGTGACTTTTCTCTTCTTCTTCCCTTTTCCAGCTTGGAGCGAATTATGTCGCAAGTCTCATCGTTTCTAACGTATCTCCTGTGGCCAATTTGGCACTTCATTTATTTTAGCGGACCAGTCAGGCGAAGTGGAAGGAAGTTTTGCATATAATGTGGCACATGAATAGTCGATGCTGTCAACAACCAATCATGATCTTTCGCTTTTTCTTCTTAGCGTTTATGTCCCGCGCCCGTGGACAGTAGTCATTGTCCTTCCACGAAAAAAAAAAAAAAACAAAACAAAAAAAAAAAAACACAAAAAAAAAAACAAACAAACAAAACAAACAATCTCAGTATGAAAACTGCATTATTACGTAGACTAGAGATTGCAAACAATAGGTTTTATTGCCTACGGAAAAGGCTATTTCTGCCGACCAGTAGAATCGAAGATCTGATTTCTATGGCCTGGCCTTTCGGCTGATTGCAGGACAAAGAGTATGACCTATTCAGCAAAAGTTATTTTTCCCTTGTGTCGGCGGAATACATCTAACACTACCAATTTGTCATGAAAGAAAAATTGCTTTTAACCCTTACGCGTTTCATTCTCGTGATAATTCGCAAGGCCTATGCCTCACGAGAACGAAACGCGGAATATTCTGTGTAGCTTAATTGTCATATATATTTTTATAGCTTACTACCTAGTTCAACCTATGTATCGAGCACTATTGAAGTAAATACTGAAATATATATATATATATATATATATATATATATATATATATATATATATATATATATATAACATAACAACAAAAAACACGCACATTTAACTACATATAGGTTTAAAATAGGTCAACTCACTAGATATCTACACTCGTTGCTAAAGAAGTTCCAAGGGTCCAAACTCTAATTAGTAGAACAATTAGGCAAAAGAAAGGACCAGGACACTTTTGGACGAAAGAAGTCGAAGAAATCATAGCTAATAGATGTCCTGTGTACCTACGTCTACCTTGGCTAGGTAACATCAGTGACCGATTTGCTAAGAAAATTTCTTTGTCTGTGCAACGGTGTTATTTTGCATCGAACCCGCGTGTTTTTTTTCAATTAGGCCTATGTTGCCGTCTATTCGCAAAGATGTTCTCCCCCTCCCCCATAATAATTCTATTATTTATTTATTTAAATGTAGTTGCAGTGCGCACTATGTTGGGCGAACATCGCAAAGATTAGATTCTCGTTTGGAACAGCATGTGCCTTCAAAGATTCGTTATGCAAAATTTTCACCCTCGGATGTTCTGAGTAATATGTATGGTTCTGCGATTTGCGACCATCTTATAAATAACCACGCGTGTGCCACGAATTTCAGTGCTGACATGTTTACGATCCTTAATATGTCGCACTCTCCATGATGGCATTTGAAAATTTTAGAGACTCTTTTTATTAAGTCTTTGAGACCTTCTCTTTGCAAGCAAAAAGAAAATCTTCTAGGACTTTATTTAGTCTCTATGTAATTCCCCCCCTTTATTTCTGTTTTTTTCCCTACCCCCGCCATATTCATGAGTTTTTTGTTCGTTTGTTTTAAATCGTATTTTCCTCAATTTAGCTTTGATAAGTGAGGAACGAAAACTGGTTAGCTAAGCTTTATTTTCATTTTTTTATTTTTCAAATTCATTATGCTTTTTGGTCTGAATTTAGCCGTTATATATATATATATATATATATATATATATATATATATATATATATATATATATAACTTGTTACAAAACTAACATTCAAACTTTCTGAATCAATTGCTAAAGAAAAAAACAAAGTTTTTGCTGGAGGAGAATTTGTTTAATGTTGTTTAGACCCATTTACTGATTTTGCGTGCTCTGAAAACAAACAAAACAAAACAAAAAACAAAACAAAACAAAAAAAAAACAAAACAAAAAAAAGCAAAAAACAAAAAAAAACAAAACAAAAAAACATTGGTACAGCAAACGAGTTTGTCCCGATTTATTGTGTCACACAGAATCAATCAGCTTGCTAATAAACATTGCTGCAACTTTAAAAGAGCGATTAAAGAAAATGTGTCACACAATGAAAATACAGATGTCAGTGACACAACACAGGTGGTTGTGTTTGTTCGAGGAATTATTGAGAATTTTGAAGTCATTGAGGAATTTTTGTACATGGCTAGTATGTCTTTAACGCATACGGACCATGATATTAGTGAGCAAGTTTTGAAGTTAATGGAGAAGTTTGAACGGAACCCTTCCAAACTGCGAGGCTTAACAACTGATGGGGCACTCTCAATGACTGGGAAAACTGATGGATTCACTAGAAAGTTTTTGTGTCTATTGATGATCATTAGGGCCGTGACAACAACATATTCTTTACATTCTTTTGACTCTCGGGTATATATCCGACACAGTTAGACTCAGCTAATCAACCGAGAACTACATCAGTCTATATAAAAGCATATAAGATATTAACGGATATATGCTCAAGAGTCAAAACAATGAAAAGAATATGCTGTTGTCACAGTCCTATTTATCACACATGAGTAGAGCAAGCTAGAATATTAAAAGCCGTTTAAGGCCCTTCTCCAAACGAGCATAGGAAGACGTTTCATCATTTTAATTTTTGGAATGACTGTGCGTGAGAGGCCCTCTCTCTCTCTCTCTCTCTCTCTCTCTCTCTCTCTCTCTCTCTCTCTCGAACGGGCACCCGGAAGGAACCATTTCATAAAGTCTATTTCTAGATCACAATGTGCAAGAAAATATTTCATCAAATCCATTTTGGTTGGACATTGTAAAGTGGTTTTATGATGGGAGTAAGCGAAAGACCCATCGCTGCTTGCAAGGGGTCCCTCCCCTAACCACATTTTGCTTCAACAAGAAAAGTCACTGTTGTTGAGATCGGTTAACCGAACCCATGCGAAGGAGAAAGAAAAAGAAAACAGAGATCCGTCGAACAGAAGAATAAGAAAAAAAAGAAAGGAAATTCTTATCTGTTGAAAACAAAGCCCATGAATAAATGCTACCTGTCACAGACTTGGGTGTTAAACATTTTCCTGTCACAGCCAAAGTACCCAAAGACTATACTGCACCGACTCATTCACCAAGATTTATATACTATTTTGTTTCGCCGAGCTTTAATCTAGATTACCCTCTCCATGTCACGCATCGATCGCGTAAGTTAAACTTTCCTTTGCACACTGTTTTCCAAGGTTAAATTAAACTGCTTTTCTTCCTCTGTTCGTTTTGGTATAAGCTAGATCTCTCTTCCCATATCGCTCTATTCTTTTTTGTTTTGTTATTGTTTTGTATAATATTTTCCCGTATACGTTGCTATTAAATAAATATCCATTTTCACATTTAAACTTTGGTCATTTTGCGTTATCTCTTGCATGCTGGTTCTGTTTATCTTTCTATACACGGGTCCTAAACTGGAGAGCCCCCCCTCCACCGTGTTTTGCTGTTAACTGGGAACTCAGGGATCTTACGAGCCAAATCCTAGATTTATTTTTATTTTTTAAAATTATCATTGTCACGCATACGCTATCGTCATCCCCAACGAAAACAAAGTGTGACATGATGCAGAAGAGGTTGTGGCGAATCACTGTATCATACACTAGGAAAACGTGTGCATAAAGATACTGAGTTTTACTGAGGTTTTGAAAGATGTGGTGCAGTGTGTAAATTTTATTGTTGCTAAAGAACTGAACCATCGACAATTTCGGTAAATTTTAGAAGAACTGGACTCTGATTACACAAAATATTCAGTATTTCACTGCAGTTCGTTGGCTCAGTAGAACTGCTACTTTGAAAAGGTTTTGGAATTTAAGGAAATAAATTGAACAATTCATGGCAAATAAGCAACAAGATGTTACATATTTTAATAATAAAGACTGCTTAAATAACTTTGCTTTTCTAACTCATATCACACAACGTCTTGTAGAATCTATATATTAAAACAATAGTGTGTTATTTTGTGTGTCACGCTTACATCTTTTTTCTTCTTCCGAGTGACCGTCGTTTAATTGTTATGACATTCCATTTCTTGTAATAAATAATTTTACCAAGAATTATTCATAACTTTTGCTTTCGGTTATAGCTGAAAGAACTCAAGTTCATATATATATATATATATATATATATATATATATATATATATATATATATATATATATATATATATATATATATATATATATATATATATATATATATATATATATTTTTTTTTTTTTCTTCATAAGTTTTGGATTCGGTTTCGATTCAGGCTACTGCACTCAAGTCATATTAATATGTATTTTTATTTTTGAAATCACAACTTTATAATATATAAGAATTGATAGAAAATTGACTGTAAATTAATATATGAGAATCGATAGGAAATTGACTTTAAATTAATATATAAGAATCGATAGGAAATTGATTCTAACTTAATATAAAAGAATTGATATAAAATTGACTCTAAATTAATATATAAGAATCGATATAAAATTGACTCTAAATTAATATATAAGAATCGATATAAAATTGACTCTACATTAATATAAAAGAATCGATAGGAAATTGACTCTAAATTAATATATAAGAAGCGATAAGAAATTGACTCTAAATTAATATAAAAGAATTTGATACAAAATTGACTCTAATATATAAGAATCGATATAAAATTGACTCTAACTTAATATAAAAGAATCGATAGGAAATTGACTGTAAATTAATATGAGAATCGATAGGAAATTGACTCTAAATTAATATATAAGAATCGATAAGAAATTGACTCTAAATTAATATAAAAAAATCGATAAGAAATTGACTCTAAATTAATATAAAAGAATCGATAAGAAATTGACTGTAAATTAATATATGAGAATCGATAGGAAATTGACTCTAAATTAATATGAGAATCGATATAAAATTGACTCTACATTAATATATAAAAATCGATAGAAAAGTGACTCTAAATCAATATATGAGAATCGATAGAAAATTTACTCTAAATTAATATATAGAAATTGATATAAAATTGACTCTAAATTAATATATAAGAATTGATAGGAAATTGACTCTAAATTAATATATAAGAATTGATAGGAAATTGACTCTAAATTAATATATAAAAATTGATAGAAAATTAACTCTAAATTAATATATAAGAATCGATATAAAATTGACTCTAAATTAATATATAAAAATCGATAGGAAATTGACTCTAAATCATAAAAATCAATAAGAAATTGACTGTAAATTAATATAGACGGAATCTGCATAAATTAAAATGTTATTTAAGCCTATTTTACGACTGTGCTATGTCAGGCGCCTCTGCTAGCTTAGATAAATACTTTTGCTGTTTTAACAAAAGAGCTACAATGATATTAGGGCGTCTCCATTTACGCTGAACATCCACAGAATGTCAGCATCAATATATTACATATGAAAGTTAGCGGTGGAATTTCCACAGGTCCCGCTAATTAAATATAAAACTACGAGGTAAATTGCAGTTGGTAAACAAGATGTATGACCATATTTCTTCATTGGAAAAGAAACTTAAACTTTATGAAATACAGGTGAGTAAAACAAAAATCATCCATTTTCCTACTCTTGCTCTCAGAAAAGCAGAAATAGCTGATTTAGAATTTTCCAAGGTTGCTGAAAATGTTGACAAGTTTTACAATGAATTTACAAACAGATTTGAAGATTTTAGGAAATCTGAGGAAGATTTCAAACTGTTTTTTCAACACTTTCATGTTGCACCAGAAGAAAGAGAAAGTCCCGAGGACTGTCAAATGGAGCTGATAGTCTTACAGTCTGACATGGACTTCAGAAGAGTATATGATAGCAATGACTTGATAACTTTTTTACAAAAAAAAAAAAAAAAAAAATGTGTGTGTGTGGAAAGCATCCAAGTTTAGAGCAACATATCAGGAAAATAATTTCACTTTTTGGAAACACATATTGTTGCGAACAATTCTTTTCAAAAATTAAGTTGACAAAAAAAAAAAAAATACTACCGAAGTCAGCTCACAAATGAAAATTTATCTAGTCATCTTAAAGTGGCCACAATATCTGTCAGGGCAGACATTGACAAATTATGTAGGAATGCAAAATACCAAATTTCACATTAAAAAAAGTAATAAAATGTTTGAATATCATGTCTTTATTTCTAAACTAGCCTGTGAAACAGCGAAACATTACTGTATGTGGATGACTATAATGCTCCCTATCTTAGGTTGAGCATATTGGGAAGTGATATACAAGTTACGATTAGCGTATGAAGCGATGCTCTTTGTGTAAACGAATTGAGCTTAGGTACTTTGGACAATGTCAAAACATTGTTAATTCACTGCCCGCATAGCAGCAGCAGCAGTATAACCGTATAGCGCAAAGGTTAGAAGCTCCGACTGTAGTTTGAGCGATCGGGTTCCGATCCTTGCTTGAGGTAGTTCCTTGTCTAGCTGCACTGATGAGCTGTGAAACAGCGAAACAGTACTGTATGTGGAGGACCACACACACACACACACACACACACACACACACATATATATATAATATAAAGCTGAACGTCTGTGTGTGTCTGGTCACGAATAGACTCTTAGATGGTTGACTATTTATAGAAAACTGATCACATATAATGATAGATGTATCGAGACACAGGAATGGGTATGTTTGATCTGGCATAATGATGATTCATTAAAATTGTGGGGTCTGTGTACGCGCCTAGTCCACAAAGTATGGAAATAAAAAATGTAAAAATTAAAAAAAAAAAAAGTTTACAAGTGTTTTTGATATAGATGTACATAATAATATTTTGATAAGTATGTTTTAATTTAAATAGGGATGGTATAATAAAATTGTGTGCGTTCGCGCCTGGCCTCCATAGAATGGAAATAGGCACAAACTTTAATAAAGATTTTTCATATCTATCTGCGTAAGTATACTTTGATAATTATGTTTCAGTTTGAAGAAATATGGTATAATAAAATTATGGGTGTTCGTTCGCGCCTGACCTCCATAGAATGTAAATATGTGACAAAGTTTGGTACAAATCTATAAATGGGCCACAACAAATCTTTTATACAATAAAAATCTGAAAAATATCTTTATAATGTACGTACTTGTCACTGCATGAAGATGTCATATTCCAAAAATTACGTAAATCGATCAAGTAGTTTTTTTTTTTATTTAAGAAAATCAAATATTATCAGACGTTTAATCGAAGATTTGCCACTCGCCATCTTGTTTGAGAGATAACGTCACTAACGACCCCTGGCGGAAATATGGGTCAACAAGGGCAGTACATGCAGACCATCGTATATTTTATCAATCAAGTACTTTTTTTTTTAAGAAAATCAAATTTTACGATTACTAGGGATAATAAATAAATAAATTGACTTCTTTTAATAAAGAGAATGTGGAAAACACTAGTTTTTTTTGTTCGTCTGAAAAAAAACCCTACCTGATCGATTTACGTAATTTTTGGAATATGGCATCTTAATGCAGTGACAAGTATGTACATTATAAAGATTTTTTTCAGATTTTTATTGTATAAAAGATTTGTTGTGGCCCATTTATAAACTTGCACCCAAAGTTTAACAAGTTTTTTTTTAATATGAATCCACAGAATACTGTGATAAGTGTTTCAGTGTGAACAGGTATGGTATAATAAATTATGGGCTTTATCTATTTTATTTTTACTTTCATCATATTTTGCTTTGGGTTTGAAGCTATCTCTTTACAACCCTTCCTTTTCATAACCTATCATACTTTCATAAATCAGAATCCATTATCTGTAGGCTGTTTTTGAACCCAGTCAACGACGGTAGGAGAAGCGACAGAAGAATGTACACGTGTAACAGAGCGCGTATGAGCGCGTGGGAAAATATCAGCAGGAGCTGTAAAATAACTGGCACGCGAAAATATTAGCAGCAGCAGCAGCAGCCGAAAAATCACATGCAAATTAGGAAGTGGGCGTGGGTTGGCGTCAGAAAAAAATTACTCCACAGTCGGGCGGGAGAAGACGGGCGTGTAAAATTGAAGTCGAAAAATAGCTGGCTAATGCCAGCGTGAGGTCGAAGAAAGAAAAACGCGACCATATGAGATGGACGTGTGGCGCCACAGTGACAGCGAGAGACTTTTAAATCTGTGTCGAGACGGCGGGGTTTTGTTAGTTTCATATGAAATGAATAGTTAAAAAACAAGCAGGCATTGTCTGGAAAGTAATTGTAACCAATACCTTTTGTTCAAACAGAAAGAAAAGCCGAGTCGCATTTATTTATTGTTTGTTTGTTTGTAGCTGCGATAGTACCCACGTCACACACGCACAAATTACTACTACTAAGATGAACTTCCGTTAAGTGTCCGACACAAGGTTTGTCTTTTCTTTTTTTTTTCTTCACCATTTGTAACGAGAGTTCATGGCGAGGTTCTACTGCAGAAGGGCTAGACAATCTCCCACCTCTTTTTTTTTTTTTTTTTTAATATTCATCAGACAACCATCTTTCCTCTGGACGCCCACGCTTTAAAACTTGAACGGATCTGAGACAGACAAGTAACCTCATTAATTTCCCTGTCGCGTCTTACGTACATATCTTTCCCTACTTATATCCCCCACCCCCAAAGAACGAATTAAGAGAAATCAATTTTAGCGGGAATCAAAGCACGTCTAGAGTAATTCATTCGAACATTTGCTGACCACCGGTTAAAATGTGAAAAGCCGAATATCTTAACAAGTGCTACGTACGATATGAATTCACGACGAGAAAAAAAAAAAAAAAAAAAAAAAGAGAGAGAATAAACCACAGTGCGGCCAGATTTAAATCACAGAGAGTTAACTGCATGGGAATGAACGAGGCAGTTTACAGATTTTCCTGTGTAGCAGAATATGACAGACTTCTAAAGGAGAAACTATGCTTGAACGCAAGCCTATATCTATATATCTATAAAAGTGAACGTGTCTGTCTGTGTGTCTGTGCATTTCCCTACCAAATAACTCTGTCAATTTTAAGTCTACAAACTCGAAATTTGATATACAGGGTACTGAGACTTGGGAAAATATTTGTGATCGGTTTTTGGCCAGAAATTTGGCTGTTAAGGGGTCAATATTCAACGATTTTACTTTTGAGAACTCTACCAAATTCTTCTGACAATTTTGGGTTTGGGTCTAAACCCTTGAAATTTTAGATATAGATTCCTTGGACACGGATCTAACTTAATAACTTGATTTGAGCCCCAAACAATAAATGTTAGGGGTCATAATAGGGGTCAAAGTTAAAAAAAAATTGACCTCTGCGGTCTCTACCAAATTACTCAGTCAATTTCTGGTCTAAACATTTGAAATTTTACATAAAGGGTATTAAGAGATAGGGCAAGCTTTTTAATTGGTTTGGGTCGAAAATTTTTAGTTACCAATATATAAATGTATGTATGTCTGCATGTCTGCCTAAAACTTTCGACAGAGGCGACGGATTTTAAAAAGATCAATATCGTTTTGAAGTTCGACCTTTCAGACGACAAATATCGAAAAATTGGCTAAAAACATTAATATCTTCACCTTCAACTAGGTACTTTTCTACAGTGGGAGGTCGCTTTTTCGCCGATTTTTTAGAATTATCCTCTCCTTTCGATTGTGTAGCCTTAATTTAAATACAAGTCACTTCCGGTTTGGTGGTGGTCGTACAGCAAAGACGTCAGATTTTTTCCCCGTTCTTTCCTCCCTTGCGATACGGGTTCGAGCCTGCCTTCCTACTACCACTTTTTTTTTTTTTTTTTGCTCAACATACATATCCAAACACCCGGGCAACGCCGGGCTGAAATGCTAGTATATATATATATATATATATATATATATATATATATATAAAATCCTAATTTAGGAATTTAAATTTTATGATTCGAACAGGTTGATTTTCAAATATGTAATTTTTATTGATTGCAACAAAGAATACATTTTAATAAGTATATTTCTTTAACCCATGAGTCTTCGATGTTTATTTATCTCCTCAGAGGAGATAAATGTTTTATTGGTTTGCACCTTATTTGTTAAAGGCAATAGAAAATTAAAAGTTTTTAAAGTTTTTAAAATTCATTTTAGCTACATAGAATAAGGGTAATTATATATTGAAGCAGAAAAAAAGGATATTGAACTTCAAATCCAAAATGCATACTAAATCCTGAAATGGAAGTTCTTGGTAGTAGGGAGGTATTTTTGTTTTTTATTCACAAATTGGATTAATCACTTGGATTAAATTTTGAAACATATATAAAAGAATCTTTACCGGATTGATATAATCAAATATCTCCGCTCTGCAAGATCTACAGCAGATGTGCTAACGGTTATATCACATAGGATTAGTAAATCTCTGTCTCACGGAAGAGATGTTGCGAGTTTGTCTCTGATGTATCGTTATTTTCATGGAAAGTGTTCGACTGAGCTTCAATCTATGGTCCCCCCTCGCAAAACTTTCACAAGAAACACTCGTCTAGCTGTAAACACTATCAATAATTCCCCCCACTCTTTATCTGTGCCTAAACCTAGGCGTGGATTCCATGAACAAAGCTTTTTTGTTGGAACTGCGCGCCTGTGGAATTGTCTTCCGTTTTCCTGCTTTCCGGCTGACTACAGTATGGTTGTCTTCAGGTCTAGCGTAGATAGGTTCTTGATGAGCCGTTCCATATAAGTTATCAAATTTAACAAATTTTCATTACTAATGATTATTATATTGTCCAATTTCTACTGTACACTCTTTAACCCTTATCCTTGAGTGGCCTCTTGGCCTTGATAATGAGTTGATACCTATGAAAAAAAAAAAAAAAGAAAAAGTCCAATGTGAACAAGTTCTAATTGAATCGTCCCCCTAAGTAATCCAAGTTACAAAATTCCCACTGTTTACTATGCTAAAATCACAATGACTAATGTATACCTATTAACCCTTATCCTCGAGTGGCCTCTGGGCCTTGATAAGTGGTGACACCCTTGTAAAAAAAAAAAAAAGGTTTCCTTTCCAGGGCAATTGCTCTTGACATATCGAGGCCTTCGATAAGGTATGGCATAAGGGTCTACTTCACAAGATTTCCAGCTACGGTATTACTGGAAATGCTTTCTCAATCATTAAATCATTTCTCTCTGATAGGTTCATAAGAGTAGTGGTTGATGGGCAGAAATCAGAGGCCCTCAGTATTAATGCTGGAGTCCCCCAGGGGTCCATCCTGGGCCCAACTCTCTTCCTGATCTACATCAATGATCTCCCAAAACACATACTTAAATCATTCGTTGACATCTATGCTGATGACACGACCATTTATGGCAACACATCAAAGACCGTAAATGACAAAGTTCTCTTTAATTCTCTCTCCTCTGATCTTGAGCTCATGGTACAATAGGGGAAGAGGTGGGTGGTCACTTTTAATGCATCCAAAACCAAGCTTCTATCTTTACATCATCAACGTTCTGATCCCCATCTGGCATCAATTGAAATAGATGGCTCTTGTCTTGGAGGCTTGGAGAGGCTCCATGTTTTGACAAGCTTCTGGGTTTGACCTTTACTCCTGATCTGAAATGGAACACGTACATCAAATCTGTTGCCAGGGACACTGGGAAAATGGTGAGATCCTTCTACAGCTCCAGAAGATATCTCACTACTAATGCAATTCTCTATCTTTATAAAAGCCAAGTACGTCCAAGGATGGAGTACTGCTGCCACATCTGGGCAGGAGCTGCTAAAACCAGCCTATCCTGCCTTGACAGAGTACAAAATAGACTTCGTGATGCTCTTTTCTCTTCCCTGCAACCCCTCTCCCACAGAAGAGACGTTGCGAGCCTGTCTTTGTTTTATCGTTATTTCCATGGCAGGTGCTCGTCTGAGCTCCAATCCCTCGTCCCCCCTCGCCAATCTTTCACGAGAAACACTCGTCTGGCTGAAACTACTGTCAATAATTTTCTCCACTCTTTATCTGTGCCTAAATCCAAACATAGATTCCATGAGCAAAGCTTCTTTCTTAGAACTGCACGCCAGTGGAACTCTCTGCCGCTTGCCTGTTTCCCACCTGACTACAACTTGGACGTGTTCAAGTCCAACATGAACACACTCCTGACAAACCGCCCCCTTAAGTAAGACACTATCAAAACCCCCAATACTAATGATTACTACAATACTATCTCATTGATTACTGTACACGCAATAACCTTTATCCCTGAGTGGCCTTGATAAGTGGTGACCCCCATGTAAAAAAAAAAAAAAATTTCCGGATATCTTATACAACCAAAGGAGAAACAAAGGAAATATGTTTACATGCGATTGTTACCAAGTGATTTGGAAGAATTACAATACGCGTTGGATCTTTTTATTTTTAACATTTGTTAATATTTTTTCCTCTGAGGAGATGAATAAACATTGAAAACTCATGGGTTAAGGAAATATATTTATTAAACTGTATTCTTTGTTTGCAAACAATAAAAATTCTATATTTGAAAATTAACCTTTTCTAATTATAAAATTTAAATTATGATTTATTTGCTCTATACTTGTATTTTGAGCAATTTTATTTAGCTGGGATTGTCTTATATAAAATATTATATCTAATAATATTTTGTAAGACCGATAATCACTAGATTTGCATACCAGTAGATATATTGCATTTCGTTATTCTAAAGTGTGTGTGTGTGTGTATATATATATATATATTGGAGGAAAAAACTAGATCCAGTATCAAAAATATTTTTGTACATGTGTTTCGACGGAGGTGGTGTTTGATCAACACTGTTGGGAGCCATAATTTAATATACTGTTTTGTTTTTAAATCTCCGAAACAGTGTTTCATCGTAAACAACTGATAATTCTAAATAAAACATTGGTACAATTGTTTGTTCATGCAAGTAAAACTATTCAGCGATACGGGAGATTTACTGGCTTACTGACAGAATAATGTTTTTTTATATAGTTTTAAATAAACTCTCAAGACTACACATACATAATACATACATACATACATACATACATATATATATATATATATATATATATGTAATAGGGCTCCCTCAATGTTTGACAGACTATGGTTATCTACGAAGGGGTGCCTACGCGTGAAAGTCTTATTAGCAAAAGGTGCACAATCTCCAACCACACCTCTCCTGAGTCGGCATTGTTAAATACCAGTGGCAAGTGAAGTGTACAAGACGACTAGAAAGAAAATGCCGAGATAAGCGGAGAGCACATACAGCGCCTAGGATTCCCAAATAGTCACCCATCTGGTACTAACCAGGCTCGTCGTTGCTTAACTTTGGTGATATGACGAGAACTGGTGTATCAACGTGATTATGCCATATATATATATATATATATATATATATATATATATATATATATATATATATATATTAGGTTGGTGCAAAAATGTCGTTTTTTGACGTTCAACTATATATATAAAAACGACATTATTTTTACACGAATGTAATATATTGTTTTTGCAAATGAGTGTGCTTTATTAATTCTATTTTATTGATTGAAATGTTAATTATATTTATGTATGAAAAGTAATGTCACGTAAATCAAAATTCATTTATTAAAAAAAAAAAAATCATAATGGCAAAGCGACTTATGCACTACCCTGTATATAGTTACGCATTGCGCGGGGGTGCATAAGAGACGTTGTAGCATCTCAAAGGGATGCCGAAGAAATAATGTTACACTGTACAAAGATGCAAGGAAAAAGTTGCTGCGTCGCATGAAATATGGAAAAATGGATATTTCGCCACGACATGAGGAATTATTCAGGGGAATTAATGGAACTACCCATTAGAGTCTTGTAATGTTGATCCCGCTGAGAGTGACATAAAACTAAAGATTGGATTATACCGGATTGTGTCGTTATATACCGAATTATCAGAGAACTTCTGATCCGAAAATAATATTTCTTTTAGACATCTTATTTGATTCGGATATCGCATATTTTCATCTGCTGAATATTTTGTGCTTGTTACTCTCATGCCACACCCTAAATTTTTCCATCCCAATGAACAGGCGAATTAATTTATTAGGACATTCAGATTTGAATATGTTTCTTATTTTCGTGTTTGAATTCAAGTAACCATTCTGCATTATAAAGAAAGATGCGGTTCCTTTTGCTCCTTTCTTTTTTTAGTATCGTATGAAGATTCTGTTGGGGGATTGAACGCTTATGTTATGAAAGCATTATATATATATATATATATATATTATATATATGCAACTGTTTCTGTGTGTGTGTGTGAGTTCGTTCTTTATAGACTCTGAAACGGCTGACCAGATTTTCTTTAAAATCGACAGAACTTTAGTGTATAACTCTGAAAGTGATCTTAGTTACGTTTTGTCTCAGAATACCCCCGATAATCGAAACCGTTATTTTAATTCATCTATCATCGATAAAGCCATTTTTTTCCATGTCGTCACTCAACAACAATAATAGAACAACAACAGGCCGTGAAAATTCTACTGGGAGTAAGTTGATAGCGTGTTTTCTTTCTTTTTTTTTTATTGCATGATGTGGTCTGTAGGTTCAAACTCCGCACGTAAATTTCTTAATATTTTTTGTTTTCATTAAGTGCAAAGAATTTTAAAAGACTTGAAAATTTACGTGCGTTTTTTTTTTTCGTTTGTTTATTTTTGCATGACGTGGTCTGTAGGTTCAAACCCCGCACCTAAATTTCTTAATGTTTTTTTTTTTTCATCAAAATATTACATTTAAGCGTATTTTACGACCGGAAAACACCGGATGACCTTCTAGTACACACACACACACACACACACACACACACACACACACACACACACACACACACACACACACACACACACACACACACATATATATAAAGAAACCTTTAATTGGTGTGTTCGCTGATTGAATTAATTCTTTTTTTATTATTGAGTACGATTGTTGTAAAATATAACAATAACTGTTGTAAGGGAAATCTTAAATGACAAATTACCTGGTAGCAGTCTTGTTAAGTGCTAGAGCCACGGCCCAGAGAGCATCGTAGGCAAGCGGGGTCTCTGGGTAGCCAGGAACTTGGCTTGTATCGGAAACATTCAAGGAATTGTCCAAACGAGTTTTGTATTCTTTATATGTCTGTAAAAAAAAAAAAAAAAAAGATACAAAAATATACATTTAGATTTAAATTAAAATGATTGACATTTTGTGTGTGTATCCTTACACACACACACACACACATATATATATATATATAAAATAAAATGCTTCACTTTTTTTGTTATCAAGTAAGATCTTTGACTTACTTGTTGTTTCATCAAATACTTTTGCATGCAAAATCCGATCCCGCATTTTGCTAATTCCTACGCTCTGATGAGAAGGAAAGTATTTCTTCGAAACTCGGCGGATTAAGGACTATCCACTTATCTAGTGTTTCCTTTTCAAATATGTTTTTAACTAATTTCAAAGTGTTTTTTAATATGTTTTATTAACTGTTTGCTCATATATATATATATATATATATATATATATATATATATATATATATGTATATGTGTGTGTGTGTGTGTTAACTTCTTGAAAAACATAGATTTTTATCGGAGAAAAAGGGTTAACCTGTCTGGATAAACGAAGCTCTACCTGATTAAGAGGAGCAATTTATAAGGAAAGATAGAGGAATAATAATTCGCTACATTAGAACTTTATTACATTATCATGTCAATAAGGATGAGCATGATTGAAATGTGAAAGGGAAATGAGGGGGAGGAATCCTCTTTAGCATTCAAATCTATATGCTTCTCATCAAAAGAGGAGAAAAAAACAGCATCGTACAAGTGTAAGGGTAAAGAAGTCAACATCGATTTTATATAAATTTAGTAGTAGTAGTAGTAGTAGTAGTAGTAGTGTGTGCACAACTCTCATAGAGATCCCACCACTGGACCAAACTTGGCATGATGATGGTCCCCCACCTAGGAATGGTGCACACATAGCTTTACAGTGCTTAAGCTGCTGCTAGTTTATTTTTTAACTTCTTGAAAAAATAGATTCTTTTCGGAGAAAAAGGGTTTAACCTGTCTGGATAGATAAAGCTCTTCCCGATTAAGAGGAGCAATTTATAAGGAAAGATAGAGAGATAATAATTAGTTACATAAGAACTTTATTACATTATCATGTCAATAAGGATGAGTGTGATTACAATGTGAAAGGGGAATGAGAGGAGGGAATCTCTTTAGGCCATGGTATTTCAAAGCTATATGCTTCTTATCAGAAGAGGAGAACAAAAAATGGCTCTATACAAGAGCAGGGGCAAAGGCAGCAGCACTAATTTTATATACATTTAAGGTTAAAAATGAGAAATTTAAAGGGGAAAAGTGTTAAGTGTTGTGACATTATGTTGAACAAAGATGGCGGCGTAGTTCAGATCAGATCCTGACTGTAATTGGCAGTAACCAAGAAGGCGGCCAAGAATCAAATGCGGTCCGTGACGTAATTCACGGCGAACCGATTGAATCCAAAATTCGACAATTTTTATATTAACTTTGGAAGGTTTTCATTGGTTGTTTAGCACAGCCGGTGGTTATAAAAATGATTGACGAATTTATTCATCTCATACCCCCATTAGGAGACAAAAACATTTTACAGAAAGTAATGACAATGGAGAGGGATGAGATCATTAAAAATAATCCCAAAGGTGAAAGAAGGGGGAGGGTATTAAGTAGGACGGGGATATTGAGTAGGACGAGGGTACTCAATAAGAGGAAATGTGCAGATTATAACTCAGGAAAATAGGAAATAGATATAGGGAATGAAACATAAAAAATAAAGACACAGGGGATAGAAAAAATGGGGTATAAAAGGAAAGGGAATAGAAAACCTATATACATAAAGTAGTAATATTCGTGTGTGTGTATGTGTGTGTACAACTCTCATACAGCCTACATTGCTGGACCACTCATGACCAAACCTGGCATGATAATGCCCCCCCCCCCTACTTAGGAATGGTGCACACCATTTTCAAGGTAAAGATCAAGGTCATAGCTTATGTATATGTAATCTCCTACAGTATACACCACTAGACCGATCATGACCAAACCTTACATGATGGTCTTCGACCTAGGGATGATGCACACCATTTTTCAAGGTCAATGTCAAAGGTTAAGGTTATATTTGGTGCGACTACCAGAAGTAAGCTTATTTATTTAAGTTATAAGAGTTATTTCCCCTTTAAACTATGAGAGTTACTTCATGTTTGATTTTCATAAATTATGATGGATGTGTTTATTCTTTCCTAAATCCAATGTGTGGTCGCTTTTCGTAACAAGTTAGGATATTCAGTGTCTCTTAAATTGTATGTGACCAATCCCTCTGCCCAACATTATGTTTCGACCAGGAAACACCAGGTATATACAGCTAGTAAAATAATAATATAATAATCAAGATGAGAAAATAAGCGAACACACAAATAAAGCAATAAAAAATAAAAAAATAAAACAAAATCTAAAATGCGGAATTACTTTCTAAAAAAAAAGGCATATACTTTCCTATTGCACCAGCTTCAGATTGGAAGTTTAATCCAAAAAAGAAAAAAGGAAGAGGGGTACTCCAAGTAGTAATAGTTAATGATTCAGATTAATTGAAGGTAATATTGCTGTAAGATGTCTTTTTTTTTTAAATCCTTACTTTTCGTTTTTTTCCTCGGTAGTTCAGGAAGGAGTTGTGGGTGTAAAATTGTTCTGGTAGCTTGTTGAAAGTTAGTGGCTGTATGTTGAACACTACTGGGATATTGGCGAGAATGTTCAGTAGGGGAAAACCATATTTCGGTGTTCGATTCACATAAAGGACAAGCTGGGACATATCAATAAACTCTTGAGCATGTAGCAGTAATCCAAAGGAGAATACTGCTCAGGCAATTAGTAGGATGAAATATTTAGTAGAGTGATGAATTCAGGTTCTGAAGATAATGGTAAATTAGGGAAACAGAATTGTGACCACAAATAACTCGGAATATGAGTTGATAAAGGGCTCATCGAAGTAATATAATTATAATCAGAACTGAACGATAGTGAAGAACACACTAGACCAGTGAACGAGAGAAGGCAAAATGATGATATGGGGGGGGGGATAAGGGAAAGAGAGAGAGAGAGAGAGAGAGAGAGAGAGAGAGAGAGAGAGATTTTAAAGAAAGGAGGAATTAAATATTAATGAAAAGGGAGATTGTAGGGGTTAGAGATATGGAGGTAATAGATAATTGAGAGAGAGAGGGGGGTAGGGAGTGATTATGCGTGGTGTATAAGCAATAGGGGAAAGGGAGAGGGAGAGGAACGGCTGGGGGGATTAGGGGGAAGGCAAGGGGGTAAGTCACGGATGGTAAATGGCAAGAGGGGTTGTAGGGGGAGTGTGCTGGCTTTCAGAGAATCTTCTGTGTTGATCCAAACCTTCCATGATGTCCAGGTTCTAATTTCCTTAATTTCCTGTCCTTCTAGAGACCTCATCCCTCTCTTCCTCCAGTTCTTCTCCATTATTTCTGCTTGTATTCGTAATGCCCTAAACGTATCCATTTTTTCTGCGGTTAAATTTGTTGGTACTTTAAGACAGTAAAGTCGTCAGAAAGAATTCCCAACCGTTAGGTTCTTCTAGTATCTTCTCGGTATCAAACACACATGTGTGAGAAACTTACGACTGCCAAAGAGCCATACTCCTTCTGACATAGGTCTTTTTTTTTATTTGAAAAACCGAATGCATCCCATTTGCACATCCCCCCTCCAAATCTTGTTACCTCACATGACTATCAGTCCAGCAGGAGCGGCCATCTTTTTTTTTCTTTTCCCCTTTCCTGAAACGGACGGCACGTTGTACTACTTTTTATTCACAATTTCTACACTCTTCATCTATGTTTGTTCTCTCTTCTTTGCCATTTGATATATATTTGCCTGTGTGTCTACTTTCTTAGTTGCAGGACCGAGCACCCTGATGATTAAAGTAATTGTGTTACCCAAGCATCGCAACAGTGTTGCCCAAGCATCAGCAAAAGGTGATTGGATCCTGCAACAGATCTGAATAAAATGTGAAATCAATAACTAGTCATTTGCACTTACTTCCCTAAATCAGTATCGAATCAAAATCTAAACTCTTGTAATGTGCAGTAGTGTAATTGGCTACGAATATAAATCTGTGCAAGAAATATTAATTATAATCATCAGAATGATGCAATTAAAGAGTTGATCATCTTATGTTGATTATTTTAGATTTTATAAATATTATATATGATATTTATAAATATGTTGAATTTTAGATTTTATAAATATTCATGATATTCCAGCTAAATATGAAACAGCCTTTCAGGTTTATAATGTCCGCATCTAATATTTTTGCAAGTTAAAACTGTGCTAGAATAGAGAGAGAGAGAGAGAGAGAGAGAGAGATAGAGAGAGAGAGAGAGAGAGAGAGAGAGAGAGAGAGAGAAGGTGATTTTTTGAATTTCGCATTTTTATCATCTCTTATCTTCTCTATATTAATAAAATAAACTCGATTTTCCACTCTCCAAAGAGACATTATAATACAAAAATAGACACCACACATAAATCCGACATGTTCACGCCATCAGTCACTACCTGATGAATGTTTTTCGATAATTATCATTCACATTCGTAAGTTCCAAGAATATTTCCGAGCCAAGTCGCTCTCACAAACAAGTTATACTTACAGCGGGTAAGAGGATGACTTACTCAGTCATTACTATGTGCTTCCATTCTGCTAGAGTTCACTATCGATGATATTTCACAGTCCTCACTTCTTAGACACGACCGTCAGTATTTCATTGTTATTTCGTGTAATTAGCATTCACTTAAAATGCATTCACTAGCCTAATAATCATCGCTTCCTTTCGTTTCGCTTATCGTGTATATTTTGCTGACTTGACAAAATCATTTTCCTGTATTCAAACAATTTAACCGAACTCAGTGAGTGATCCAACGGAAACAAAAGAATAAAAGATATGTATTTTCCATTATAGACAAAAGGGAATATCACTACAGGCAGTAATATGAATTAACAGAGAGAGAGAGAGAGAGAGAGAGAGAGAGAGAGAGAGAGGAGACAGAGAGAAAGAGTTATATAGAAAAAGAGAGGGGAGGGGCAGGAGAATATGAAATTCTATCACTATGAAATTAAATTAGTACAGTGTATGTTTCTACATTCTTTTAGTGGTATGCTTCAGCAATGTGTATATGATTTTTTTAAATGTATTTTTAAAATCTCATATGTCCCATTTATTTCACAGCCATAATCGCTGCTATCAAACAACAAAAATTATGTCAGAACAATCTGGGCCCATAACCTGTTAACCTTGAAGATGTTCGCATGTTTGCAATCTGTAACAATTCGACACAAAAGCAAAATCAGCACTAGCAGGGAAGTGACGGTGGCTCAGTGGTTAACGACATGTACTCACAACCTGAATGTGCCAAGTTCAAATCTAGAACATTCCACGGAAACACTTTTCACTTAGGGACGTTGTCGACTTTTACGTGGTCCCTTCCATAAGCTTCGAATCTGAAGCTGATACAATAGGAAATTATATGCCTTTTTTTTTTTTAGAAAGTAATTCTGCATTTTAGATTTTGTTTTATCTTTTATTGCTTATTTACTTTTTCTATTTTCGTTTTTGTTTATTTATTTTTTATTGCTTTATTTCTGTATTCACTTATTTTCTCATCTTGATTATATTATTATTTTACAAGTTGTATATACCCGGCGTTACCTCCCCCCCATATCATCATTTTGCCTTCTCTCGTTCACTGGTCTAGTGTGTTCTTTACTATCGTTCAGTTCCAATTATAATTATACTACTTCGATGAACCTTTTATCAACTCATATTCTGAGTTATTTGTGGTTATAATTCTAACCGTTTCCCTAATTTACCATTATATTCGGAACCTGAATATTTCATCCTACTAATTGCCTGAGCAATATTCTCCTTTGGATTACTGCTACATGCTCAAGAATTTGTTGATATGTCCCTGTTTGTCCTTTATGTGAATCGAACACCGAAATATGGTTTTTTCCTACAGAACATTCTCACCAATATCCCAGTACTGTTCAACATACTCGTGACCATTAAATCCAGCTACTAACTTTCAACAAGCTACCAGAACAATTTTACACCCACAACTCCTTTCCGGACTACGTAAGAAGGCCAATCTGGCAACACTTCAACAAAATATTACGTAAACAAAGGAACACTTGAAAGAATTAGAACAAAGAAGATGGACATTGTCTGCCAAGAAATGTTGGACTGAAGAAGTATATTAAACACTGTCCCTTACAATATGTTTTTATCATTTGTATTGAACTATGTAGCACAGTATTACTTTCTGAATGTTTATTAGTACTTATTAATTAATAAAATTTGGATCAGTTTTATATTTAAAATACAATGGACACTATTTTCATAAAAATGTTAATAGATTTATATTTGCTGCATGTTATTGTTTTTTGCTGTCCAAAAAAAACCTAATTTTTACATTATCCAGAAAAACATCAGCTTTATCAAAGCATATTTGTTGATTAAATATATTTCTCATTCAGTGAAATTTCTACGGGTTCTGCTAGTTTGTATAACATAGTATTCAAAGCTCAAATAAGATGCCCTCCACGCGGCTATGCACTGATTCATACAAGGAATAGTGCATCTTCTTCTAGTGATGCTGCATCTAGTATCAATACTTAGCTGGATACCCAACCAGACTAGATGAATTCTTGACCTGGAATCTGGCAGGACTAAGAAAAGAGCATAATAAAGACTAGAGGGATCTGTGGAAATTCCACAGGGGACTGATTCATATGTAATCTATTGATGTTTGTATTCTGTAGATATCCAGCATAAATGGAGATGCTCTGATATTATTGTAGCTATTTTGTTAAAACTGCAAAAGTATCTATCCAAGCTAGCAGAGATACCTGGTGCAGCCAGGTCATAAAATATGCTTAGATTTTAATTCTTGCAGATTTCGTATATATTATTATAGAGTTAATGTTCTGTGGATTTATATATATAAATATATATAAGATGGGATTTCAAAAAAAAAAAATATATCTATATGGTTGGTTGTTTTTGTTTTATGGCATATCAACCCTTTTCGGGTTATTTAATGCCGAATCCAAAGATTTTGAAGAAAATTTTTTAATAAAATATATTTGTTGTTTTCAAGTCGGTTTCTATTTAACCAATAGTTGGGATTCTAACAGGTACTACCACTCCGGGTCAGAGTGGACCTGGGAGCAATGGTAATTAAAGGGTGGTTCCACATTTCCCAAAGCCTGCAAGCTGGGACCTCACCACTGGATATAGTTTAAGATCATATCCAGGACCATATCCATATGACTTAGGTCCATCAGCCTGAATCGAAACCGAATCCCAAACTTATATATATATATATAAAATGAACTCATTTTTCCCCTCAGAGTTTGACCTTAATAGGGTTGAAAATCTAGACATTTTATGCAGATGTGCTATGCACAAACTGCATCACGATATCTGTGTGTTATAGGCATATTACCCATCCAATACCTTGCTGATCAGAGCTTCCAATATTTTATCTGGTGAGAGTTCACTACCAAAACGGATTACGATCAATGGAAGTAGTAAAGTCTTCTCTAATAAATTCATACTTCCACCGCCACCCATCTACACTGTCCGTGACCATTCACAGGAGACAATTACGGACGAACACCGGGGTAGGTTTTTCTAAAAGCTGGACTGCAATTTAGGTGAAACGCACCACGGTTACTTTTACGTTGGTTAAAAATAAAAACAAAAACAAAACCCTTCACATTTTCTTACACTAACTTAAAAATTATCATACTTCAATTCCGTTTTAGTTCGCGTTCTTCGGCAATTTACACATCGTTTCTTTTGATTTTTTTTATTGTTTTTTTTTCTGTGTTTTTTTAATGTAGCTTTTCTCTGTTTTTCGTTTACCCCATCTTTCCATTTTTCACATTTATTTCTTCTCTCTTTCCGTTTTTCCTCTTTTTTCGGCAAGTTTAACATCATTTCTTTTCATTTTTATTTATTTTGCTTTATTTTGCTTTCCTCTGTTTCCGTTTACACGATCTTTCCATTTTTTTAAAATTTATTTCTTTTCTCTTTCCTCCGTTTTTCATCTTCCTTCGGCAAATTTTACATCGTTTCTTTCTTTGAAAATAGCCGGATTTTTTTTTACACTAAAAAAACAAAATGTACAAGGATTCTTACATTTTTTTTTTGTTTCTTTGCTCATTGTTCGATGTCTTTCCAATCACTTTTCTTAGTTTTTTTCTTTTTGTTTTATAAACATATCATAATTCATTTTCATTACATTTTCTTTTGTTCGATGCCTTTCACTCTATTTTCATCATTTATTTCTTTTTTTTTCTTTTTTCACGAGGAACCCATTCCCCCCCCCCCATTCTTCTTCCTTTCTCTTCTTTTTTCTGTTGGAATCGTCCGTCTCACGTTCGTATATAACAAAATATTTTCTTGGGAGATTTTGGGGTGCTAAAACCGCGGCGATGGGGATTCTTCCATTACACCAAATCGAGCAAAGCAACGCGTGCCAGGGTACAGCTACTATATATATATATATATATATATATATATATATATATATATATATATATATATATATAACTTTAATTCCTTCAGCTATAATCGAAACCTAGCCAAAATTAATGAAGAATTCTTGATAAAATTATTTATAAAAAAAAGATTACTAAGGTGCCATTAGTTAAAATCGAAACTGAAACCAAGATCATGAAGAATTCTTGATAAAATTATTTTAAAAAAAAAATAGATTATTGGAGTGGCATTAGCTATAATCGAAACCAAAACCAAAACTTATAAGGAATTCTTGGTAAAATTATTTATAAAAAATATAGATGACTTAAGTACCATCAGCTATAATTGAAACCGAAACCAAAACTTGTGAAGAATTCTTGGTAAAATTATTTATGACAAGAAATGGAAGTACATAACAATTAAATGACCCGGATGTAAACGTGACACAGAAAATAACACGTGCTATCGTATTAATATATAGATAAACTATAACGTAGATAAGTGGTCAACTGAGAAAAGGAAAAGTAGTGTTCTTCGATGCTTTATTATCTTAATGTTTGAGTTTGGAAAACTAACTGAAGTAAAATGAAAATAGAAATAGAAGAGGGGGGGGGTGAATTTGAATGCCCATTAGGCACAATCCTTGAGCATTTTCGGTCTGTCTCTGTACAGGTGTTTGTCAAAACAACCTAACATACTTCACATTAAAACTAACAAAATATTTACAACCCAAATAAAATCTCCTTTATACGACTATACACTGAACGTATGGGGTTGAAACAGCTTCCTCTGAAGGAGGAAGTTTTATGGAAATATCAAATTCACTAGAGCCCCCCCCCTCACCAATCACTTGTATATCCCCTGTTAGGTTTCTGCAGTTATTGCAAGGTGTACATACGTTCTTCCTCTGCTGCTTGTTTTACATGTGTTGGATGAGTTTTAGAAATTAAATTCTAAACAAACTTATCTCTTCCCAGGCATATCCCTCTTTCTTCCCAACTGATTATCATACCTCTATTAACCCAACAACTCTTATACAGTCTATCAATGTGACCAAAGTAATAAAGTTGTCTCTTTTGCATACATCTCCCTATATTTTCCAGATTTAAACTCTCTCAGGTTATCAGATCTAAACCTGTCTAAGGCTCACATTACACATACATCATATCATTCTTATATTATTTCTCCATGCAACGCATGTCCTCAACCCTCATTTGCCAGTATAGATGACTGGTTATCAAGAGAAGTTTGGTATATTCAACTTTGTTAAAAGCTTATCAGAGCTGATATGCAAAGTCAGATCCAACCCATCATTGCTCCATTATTTACGTTGAAGGCTGGTGAGTAAAGACAGGGTAGGAGTATTCTGTGGAACTGATCCCTTACTATTTTTTCCGTAATGGTAGAGCTAAACTCGCCACCACTTTCAGTATTCAATATCATCTTTCGAATCATATTCAGTCTAAATTCATTGTGTTTTACAACTTTTAGAAATTTACTTCCAAGCTAACCTATCTCTGACCAGGTCTTTATTTATCCATCTTTCTCACAGATACACTTTTATCAATTCCTCCCATCTTTTCCGTAGCCTTCCCTTGTGAACTGACCATGCTACTGCAACTGCTCTACATTCATTAATCCAAGAACTCACTATCAATAATTTCCCCCACTCTTTATCTGTAACCTATACCTAAACATAGATTCCATAAACAAAGCTTCTTTCTGAACTGCACGTACGTGCAACTCTCTTCCATTTGCCTGCTTTCCAGATAACTGCAATGTAAACAAGTTTTTTTTTTTTTTTTTTTTTTTTTTTTTTTTTTTTACATGGGTGTCACCACTTATCAAGGCCTAGAGGCCACTCAAGGATAAGGGTTAATAGGTATACATTAGTCATTGTGATTTTAGCATAGTAAACAGTGGGAATTTTGTAACTTGGATTACTTAGGGGGACGATTCAATTAGAACTTGTTCACATTGGACTTTTTCTTTTTTTTTTTTTTTCATAGGTATCAACACATTATCAAGGCCAAGAGGCCACTCAAGGATAAGGGTTAAAGAGTGTACAGTAGAAATTGGACAATATAATAATCATTAGTAATGAAAATTTGTTAAATTTGATAACTTATATGGAACGGCTCATCAAGAACTTATTTACGTTAGACTTGAAGACAACCATATTGTAGTCAGCCGGAAAGCAGGAAAACGGAAGACAATTCCACAAGCGTGCAGTTCTAATAAAAAAGCTTTGTTCATGGATGAACCGTCCCCCTAAGTAATCCAATTTACAAAATTTCCACTACTTATTTTTACTACGCTATAATCCCATTGACTAATGTATACCCATTGACCCTTATCCTCGAGTGGCCTCCGGACCTTGATAAGTGGTGATTCCTATGAAAAAAAAAGAACTCTCATCCATTCTTTCGTGGTTATATTATTGAAGTCTCACACTTTGCACATATCTTCCTATTTAGATTTAGTCTTCTTCTGGGATCATCAGATCTAAGCCTTTCTAAGGATTTCTAAGGCACACATTATGCATACATTATATCATTTTCATATTATTTCACCATGCAATGCAAACTTTTCGCCTCCAAATTTGTCATTCTAGAATTAAAACACCTTTTAATACTTTTTTTATTTAAAGTTAGCATTTTATTGTTCTGCAAATTTGTCTCACAAAAAAGATTTTTTGATATTTTTTTCATTCCAGAAGGCATCACTTATCGTAAAACTGTAATTTTAAAATTTGTACAACTTTTAAAAATTAACTTCCAAACCAACCCGCCTTTGGCCATGTCACCATTCATCCCTCCCTCTCTCGAGTTCACTTCCATTATGCACCCCATGCTCTCCTCGACCTTCCTCCTTGTATCGAACGTATTCGCTCAACTATTCTATATCCACCAACCCAAGGACTCCCATCCATCCCTTCAATGTGACCACACCATCTAAGTCTCCCACTCCACACACATCTTTCTATACTGCCCATATCCAATCTTTGGCATCATCTGATCCAACTTTATCTCTAAGACCCACAACACACATCCATTGCATTGCTCTCACATCACTTCTTGGCAGGTTCTTAACGCTCAATGGTGTACCTTCTCCTGTGATATTGCATCTAGCATCAGAACTTAACTGGATACTCCATATTACCGGTAGTGAGGATTGAACCTTCAATCTCCATTAGACTGTCACTTAGAATTGACTGTTACTTAAAACGTTTACATGGTCTTGTGTTTGAAATAATATTTTCGTTGATCTGTCATGCTCAATTTTGAAATAGCATTATCATTGTCAAGCATACAGATTAAATGGATGTCCCTTCAGATGCTTCCAAGAATTTCTGTTATTAGTCGATTCATCATGATTAAGTTTGAAATAGGATTTTCCTAGCTAAATACACAGATTTGACACACGTTAAGAATATTCATTTTTTTTTTTTTTAACTACATTCGATCATTATGTATTGCTAACCTTATATATATTTCCTGAAATATCGCAATATTGTATCATTAAATAATTTATTTGTGCAGGTTTGATTTTTTTCTTATAAAGAGGCAGTAAGAGTTGTCTCCCTTTATAAAATTCCTAGAGGCTGATACAAATAAAATTGGACTGATAATTGATTCGTGTTTGTTAATTGGTAATTAAATGATTGCCAGCCACAGCTATTCTTCTTCTTCTTCTTCTTCTATCTTTTCTCTTCCTCTATCATGAATTTTATGTAGAGCAGACATGATAATATAAAACACTTTTTCAGAACAAATAAAAAAATGTGAAGATTTACTAATTGCATAATGATGACTTTTTTTCTGTTGATTGATTGAAATAGTCTGATGTAAGCAAATCATTTATTCGAATTATCCACGGCAACAAACAACCCAAGCACAAGAATCAGCAATTGCAATCAATTTCAATCTTTGATACGTCAGCATATCTCCAGCTGAAAATCTGCAACAAGATTCCACCGAGATAACCGAAAAAGATGGGATAATAAATAAGAATTACAACTTAGCGAGGTGCATTTCTAGGTTGTAGATAAATGTTGTATTTGGAATGCGACTGTGATTGTTTTGATAATTTCAAGCTTGAAGCAAAAATTGAAAATATAGTTATGCGTTTTCATCATGAAGTATACTGATTTGATAAGCTGATATTAAAAAAAAATACAGAGTTACATCAGCGATTGAGAGAAGAGCTGGACAAAGCAGACTTAACAGCTCAAGCGAGTGGATGTTTTTTTTTTTTTTTAACAGATTTAGCCATTTGCAGATCAATTTCTTTTCTATGTTTCATGAATAAACAACCTGCAATAAATTCTATTTAATCCATAGCACAGTTTGGTTTATTAAATATTTCAAGATTTGGAGTATAAATCCACTGCCTTTAAAAAAAACATTATGGTTTCCACTCTGATGTCATTAAATAAGTCCTTCATGCTCCCAACATTGTAACAGGTTTATCGCATTGGATCGATAGAAAAAAACTGTCCTGTATTTGGTGGTCTTTATTTGTGATTTTCTGTTTTGTAGCATTAATAAATTCGTCATTTTGTGCTTTGTGTTCAATTTCAAACAGCATGACTGGAAGGTCTCTGATCATATTGCACATCATGCTTTTAATTTTACTATCAGTACGTAAGGAAGCAATTACTGAGTCCTCATAAGGTTCACTCTGTCTCGGAACCAACCTTTAGTAGTCTTTTAGTACTGAGTTTAAACCAGTGGTGAAATCAGCAGAAACGCAGATTTTTTTTTAACTTCTTTTTTGACATAGACGGTAGGAGCTGTCCATTGACTGAATTCAACTTTCAATAAGATGCCGGTTCTTACAAATCCTTGTTAATTTCCTCCCATGAGGTGAACGGTACATTTCTTGAATGTTGGTTATGCATTATCTTTGAGTTTGAATTTGGCTGACATTTCTATGTATTTCCCCCAGACCAACTGAGAAAACTACTATGAATTGTCTTCTGTGTACGGAGGGAATGATATCCTTTTTTTATTTTCTCTTGAGATTTGGGTTTTGACTTTTTTATGTATCTTTCTTACGTACATGACCCCGGATTCTTCAATGACCTTTAAATCTTTTTTTTAATGCTAATTCCTTGTCAGTCTTCTGCCAACTTTTGTAGTGTCAATTTTGGTACACTTTCTAATTTAGTTAAAACTGTCTCGAATTCAAGTCTTTTGTTGATACCAATCTTTGTACAAATATCAAACATTTCAAATCATTAGCACTCAATTCAACTAGTTTAAAATCGTTGCAATGTTTGTTGACTATTGCTGTAAATGTTAAATAGTCCTCGTCATCTTTCTTGATTAGATTTAAAAATTTCCATCTTTTGTGAAATAACGATGTTTTTGGAATCAACAGTTCTGTTACGAGTTTTAGAAAACGTGAAGTCATGTTTTTCGTGATAAAATGTAATCGATGACTTTGTTGTTCTGTGGATCTCAGTTTTCGAAACAATAAACGGACTTTTTAAAAGTCTGCCCAGTTGGTATAATCAATGTTATACAGATCTTCATACCTTCTAAAATATGGGATGAAATTCTTGTTTTCGTCCGGGGGTAAATGAAATTGCCAATAGCGTTCCAGACTACATTTTGTGAGAATGTTATGTTACTTTCTATGACTTCGTTTTTATTTATTGAAAATTGTAATAAGTCTGATTTCTCTTGGTGTTCCAGTAGCAGTTTTTTAAATCTTTCTTCCATTTTCTGCTGTTATTTCATCTGGTATTTAACCAATTCAACCTGTCTTTCATCTTTTTTTTGTTGTTGTTTCATTTGGTATTTCACTAGTTGCGACATAGTTGATTTGAAGTCTTTCATGCTTTGTTATTTTTTCTTAAGAAGAGGGGAAAATGAATATAGCTTTGAACGTGTAAAAATAATTTACAATTTTCTACGTATCTATTTTTTCTTAACGATTAACAAACTGTAGATCTCAAGACCAAACGAGAGAAAAAAAAATGACACCCCTCTCTTTCAATTAACGTTTACCTTTTTTCCTTTGTAGAAAAAAGTTTAAATCAAGTTCTTTTTGTCACAAGGTTTAATTTTCTCTTTGAGAGAAAAACAAAGAACAAAAAACGAAAATCGAGAAATCCCTTTTTAGTTAAAAAAAAAAAATCAACTTACGGATTTAACTTTTAATCCGATGAACAATCTTATTATCTTTTTTTTTTCTTTTTTCAGAAAAAATTGTTCAGAATCTTGTAGAGTTCAGTGCAACTTTCATAGTTGTTTCCTGGTCCTTAAAACGTTTAGTCGTCGGGTTAGGGTTAATGTTTCGTTTTTAGTGCTTTTGGAACACTATCTTGCTCGTTTGAATACTTCGTCGCAAGTCAATGTTGTTGAAGTGAGTCCTGTGTTAGTTCGAATACATTGTCACCAGTTATTGTGACTCCAGGAAAGAGTCATAAAGAAAGACTCAAACAATGGGTTTAGGTAGAAAAGAACATATTGTACAAGAAAGGGAATACAAAAAAAAAAAGTTATCGGTATTTTTCGATAATTCCCCACGAGAGTATTAGACTGGGCGATTTTGTAAAGATTAAAATAGTCCACTGCGAGTGAATGGGTAAGTTCCCATAACAGAGAGAAAAAAGTTTAATAATCACTTAATTATGTAGAAGAGAGACAAATATTAACCTAATTTAAATATTAGATAGATAGATAGATAGATAGATAGACAAATAAATAGATCGATTGACTAATAGGGAAACAGCAATGCTTAACATTTTTCTTTCATTATTAAGATATTTGGGGATTTAGCAGAGAAGCCAACAAACGAAAAAAGGTAAAAAATTCAAATCTATTATATAAAAGGCACAATATATGTTAGTGTGTGTGTGTGTGTGTGTGTGTGTCTGCGTGTGTTTGCATGTCTCCCCAAACTTTCGACACTGACAAAATTGGTATCGTTAAAAAGAGCGATCTATTGGACGACAAATATCCAAAAATTGGCCAAAAATATTAATTCTTTGATTGCCAACTGAGCCTTTTTTTGCAAAGAGGGGGTCAGTTTTTGTGTCGACATTTTTGCAAAATCATTCACGCCCTGCAATCTCAACGTACGTTTTAAATACATTATTTCTAAGGCCCGTAATGTCGTAAGTGTGCCGTGAGCGAGACAGTTAAACCGTTTGCTTTTTTCACCTCCTTTTTCTTTTTCACATTACAGGTTCGAGCTTGGCTACTGCGGCTAATTCTTTTTTTTGTGCGCACGGGTACTCACGGGCATTTATATTTATATTTTTAGGGGATTGGTTGCTCAATAACCTTACTTTACCACCTCTCCACACCCGGACAACGTCGTGTACCCATGCTAGTATACAATAAACAAATGTTGCCATAGCCAATAAAAAAGACTTCTGTACGTGGTTCATTTTTTTTGGGTGCCTTAAAGTAGGTTTAAATGCTATTTTTTAATCTCAAACGAGCAATTTTGCAAACAATATGGTGGTAGGTTTATTTTCCATGAAGAAGACTGTAGGCCGTCATCTTGTTTACAAAACTGCTTGTAAAAACCGAATATTTGAGATTAAAAAAAAAAAAAGAGCATTTAAAACTACTTTAAAAACACGAAAAATAAACCAAGAAGGTACTAACGTAACTTTTATTGGCTATGGTAGCATGTATTTATTGTATATTTATTATACATTTATTGATTTGATTTTTACTAATGTAACTTTTATTTATTGTATATTTGACTTTTTTTTTTATCTTAGTTGTTTCTTCGCTTCTCTGCTAAATCCCCATTCTTTCTCATCTTTGTCCCACGTGATATCATATCCATGAACCCCTCTTCACATATCGTACTATGTGTACCCTCTCTGTATGAGCAAATATGCATTTATACATTAAATTGTGTTAATTGTTTAAGCTTTGATATCCATGTATCCTTAGGTCAAATGGTAGCGAATTCTGCTAGAGAGCTAAATGTTTTGCTTTTGATTCTAGCTGATTGCACGCAAGTCATATTAAAAAAAAAAGCAACAGACTTTTTAAATCACAACGATATATTAGATACAATATAATAATCAATAGAAAATTGACTCTATAATAAAAAATATGGAATCTGAATAAATTAAATTATCATTTCGGGCAACATGGGGAAATGTACTATTTAAAGGCCAATATGTTTTATTGCATTTTCTTTTTCTTTTGTACAATTCTTTATATATTGTTTGGAATATGGATGTTAACTTTATATGATACCAGCAGGCCGCCTGGCGTTGCCCGGCAGTAAAATAGTATGACTATTATATTTTAATTCATACAAAAACTGAGAAATGTGCATGTGAGTATTACGTTTTTTTCTAAACAGTTGAGTTCTTGTAAGTAAAAAAAAAAAATACTCGTGCTGAAATCGAAATCAAAACCTAATGACAGTGAATCAAGTACGATAACCATTAGGGCATCTTTACACGATCTTTGAAAAATGTTATCAAACCTACTTATTCTTAACATAAGTAATCTCTCCTGTGAATGATTTACGCATGCACATTCATGAATCAGTTGACAAACACATAAAAATCCATGATCTCCACATACCAATTTTTCAATTTTGACCCGTTAGCAGCCCTTTTCTCCGGATGAAAACCAATTAAAAAGTTTTCCACATGTCTGAATACTTTATATACCAAATTTCAAGTCAGTAAATCAAAAATTGGTATTTCCGTTGGTATTGAGTATATAGGTTGAGAAGTATCCTCATACACATACATTCTTACTTTTATAGATATATCGATTGTAAGCCTAACTTTTGCCTTTGTAGGGTTGGAGATGGTTGGAAAGCTCTCGGCACCAGTCGCAGCCATTAATGATGATCAGTAATGTTTTCTGGCTAATATATAGATGAAGCATGCATAGTCTAGTTTGGATTGTGCTAGTGTTCAATGTTAATAATATGTATTTGTCTGCATCCCAGATGGTGTGTGTCACTACCTTAATCAATTGAATGGTTTTGTTGCAATTCATTCTTAGATTGTTTTATGCAGTGAATAAATGTTAATTTGGAGTCAAAGATAATTTGAGGAATTTATGCTGCTGTACCATGGATATTTCTATCTCTTGGATTTTAGTGCATTTTCCATTATTGCCAAAAATGCATACATTTGGTTTTATTTTGGAATATTTTAAAATATATTTTATTCAGGTTAGTGATGGGACGATTCCAATATTTTTCCCGATACAATTACCGATTCTGATTCTTTATAAATCTAAATATTTAGCTATATAGTTGTTATTTTCCCCGATTTCTGTAAAAAACACATATTAAAGATGTAGTTATTTTTGTAAACGTAAAATTACAATTGTGGAGGATTAGTTTTACTGGCATTTTAAAATCAATAAATATTTAGCATTTTATGATTATTACCAGCAACAAAATCAAATAAAAAAAGACAATTAAAAGAATCGTTTTAGCATCGGGAAATAAGCACCAATTTTTCCGATTCCGATACCGATAACCCCAAATTTGTCGATTTTTCTGATTCCCAATTCCGATTAATCACCCCAAAACTAATTCAGGCATTGTTGTACAAGGTGGAGCGATAAATTTGTTGCCTTAAAGAAAACAACACAACAGATTTATTTTAAAACTTATTGAAAAATAAATCAATTAAGGTAGTAGAGCTGACAGCTATTGAATAAACCTACTACTTGATACGGGTCTGGAACCGGGAGCATGCCTTTTTCACAAGCGCCATCAGAAGCTTGGCAAATATTCAGCAATCAGACTGGCTTTGGTGTTGTGGGAGGTCATGTTGGTGATATTCTCGACGTATGACCAAACGAAGTAGTCCAGCTGGTTCAGGTCGGGGAAGGAAAGAGGTCAGTGAGAGAAGGATACAAAATCATAGCATTCCTTCTGAAGCCAAGCCTGGGTCTCTTTGGACTTGTGAGCTGGTTCCATCTCCTGCTGCCACAGCCAATGTCTGCCAGCAGTCACCTGATTGCACCCGGGGATCATCACACTGTTCAGCACATCCAAATACACTTTGGTGTTGACTTTCAAGCCGACTTCGAAAATGTGAGGTGGCATGATGTGGTTCTCACTCGAAACCACACTAAAGACAATAACCGTGGCCGGGAACTTTGTTGAGCTGCACCCTTAAGCATTGAACTATTCGGATTTGCATATTGAAGGTGCTGGCAATGGTCCTGTTATCATAATTGGATCGTTAGAGAACATGTGTTGTACAGTGGTGCATCTTCAATCACACTCATTGAAAATTGTGTCACTTTCAGACATGTTAGGTTTCCGTCACTCTTGGGATTTGTACACAACTGGCCAATTAGTAGATGATCTACAACAAATAAAAAAAAAGAAAAAGAAAACCGGTTTTCATCAAACGGAAATGGAACCGTCGTCTTTTCTATAGCGACAATTTTATCGTGATATCCTTTAGTTGGCGTTCAATCATATGAATTGTTTTGAATGCATGGCAGAGAAAACGTCATCTGCATATAATGATCCTTCAACGCCAGGTTGGATTTTTTTTACAATATTATTAATTTAAAAAAAAAAAAAAAATAATAATAATAATAATCAGTGGGACCTGTGGAAATTCCACAGGGGACTGATTCATATGTAATATATTGATGTTGACATTCTGTAAATATTCAGCGTGAATGGAGACGCTCGGATATTATTGTAGCTATTTTGTTAAATTTTTATCAAATATATCATTCACCATTCTTTCCATGATTTTGCAAACACAATTTGTCAATGCAATATGTCTGTAATTTATTAGGTCTGCAAAGGAATTTTAATTTTTTTTGTTATGGGGATTATAATAGTCTATTTTGATAGTTTTAAGGCGCTGGCAGTTGTCCCCAGCGATCAGGGGCCGCTACTTATGGTAAGTAGGGAGTTCTATTGATGTCGTCTTTGCAGAGATACGGTTAACAAATTCTACAGTTCCAATCGAGAGGGCAGGCAGGGATTTTCTGAACGACTAAAAAATGGTCTTATATCTCCACTAAAATGGGTTCTGCTGCTGTGGCTGTTACTAAGCCGTTAATTATAAGTCTCCCCACTCTGTTGGTCTGGGATTGAGGCGACACCCCATCTTGTTTTGATGTGTTAGGTGAAAGGATGCTATAGATTCAGAGGCCAAAAGTGTAGGAGGTTTTGGTACTTCTGCACTCTAGTGCCTGTTTTTCCGCGAGTCTCGCTCGGCAACGCCCGGCAGACGACGGAAACCGCCGGATTATACCGAGCGAACGGAAGCCAGTAAATAAAAACAAAAACAAAACAAAACAAAAAAAAAAAACCTACCGTAATAATTTCACAAATTTTACTGTTCTATTTATTAATCTTTTTTTTTGGGGGGGGAGGGGGAATGTAATAATATTTTTGTTTCTTTGAATCAGTAAACAAATATATTTTTTGTTTTGTTTGTGGATGTTTTGTTTGTATCGTATTTATTAAATTAATGAAAAAGTATTTATATTTTTTGGGGTTTGGGGGTGTATATAAATATTTTTCGTTAAATATTTTTTAAAGGCTATTTCCTTAACGATAGTATTTTCTACCGGTTGAAGTAAAGCAGCTGACGACAGCAAAGTAGGCTGAGAAAGGTTGTTAGATTGTAGAAGGAGGAAGTTCCTGAACCGGGGAGTTTTCTGTTATATACTTTAATGATAGAGACAAAAGGATTCTTTCCGAGTGTTTGTCTCCACATAAATTTACTAAAATAACTGCCAAGCAGATGGTGGTTGGTTCCACACTCTTATTTCGTTGTTTCGCCTCCTTTCACATCCTCTCCACGTGATTTGTGGTAGCCCTAGTCATAGGGGCCACGAAATTATGGCCGTGGTTAACTGTAAGATATTTTAAAACTCTGTCCTTTCCTATCTCCCCCGCCCCAAGTTTTACCGTCTACTCGCCTACCTCCTCACTCGGTATAATCCGGCGGTTTTCATCGTTCGCCTGGCGTTGCTGA
>NC_136491.1:41334836-41419836 GCF_053919585.1 Euprymna scolopes | reverse complement strand
GAGATAGATGGATGGAAAGCCATAGCTGCCAATGCCTCTACCATTCAGGAATGAATAAATTGTAGAAAAAAAAGTAATTTCTGAATGAAATAAAGTGGACATTTGGCACCATAGAATCTTGCTTGACATCCATGAAAATATCGACAGTAGACTACGTTTTATTTGTTGCAGGTGATACTATGCTGACACGACATATAAGTATGTAATCATGTTTTCACCTGAAGTGCGTTGATTTAAAAGATCTACCGATCTACACAAGCATCCAAAGTTTTATTTCTTTTCATTCTCAATCACGATGAAAATCATTCACATCCACTCCGAGATTTGAGATCGATAAGCAAAATTGTGCAGAAAACGCACGATACAAACTAAGCAAGCCGCGAACATGTATTCGCTTCGTTAAATATTTTGCAGATCTCTCAATCACTCGAGGCAAAGCAAAGAAATAATTTCATAATGATCATTCCAACCTGAAAGGCTGCGTTCTTCCTACGTCAATTCTGCCACCCACAAGTCAATGGCGATGCACAGAATGTTAGTCATGTCTAAAACAAAAAAAAAAGCAACATTTATCAGAATTGTGCAATGCAATTCAAATTCGATCATTGGAATCGCAGAGTTTGTATCTGATTGCATCCTCATCCAATATATATGAACGCTGCAGCTATTATTAAAGATGAGGTTGGATCTGCTTCCGATTGGGATCTCATCGTCTACTTTAAACATCATCTTAATCCGTGAAATACCAGAGGATCTGATTTTTATTATTGAGTTGAAACTTTATGTATATTAGATCCATTACTTTTTCTGATTCTCGTAAAGTAGGTTCTTCATAGCATTTCAAACACTTTCTCACACTTGAGGTTATTCTATATCTCTACACATCTACTATCAAACCATGTATGGAATATTGTTATCATATTTGGGCTCTTGAATGTCTGTTCCATTTGAGAGTTCTTGATGAGGTGTAGAAACATATCTGCAATTTAATTTGCCCTACTATTTTTTTCTCTACAACTTCTCTCACAAGCCTAATACTGCTAGTCTCAGTCTTTTCTATAAATACTATTATGGTATATGTTTTTCAGATTAATCTGATCTATTGTTTTTACTCGTTTGACTCGTTGGTGGATGGTTTCCATCAATTTTCTGTTTTGACACCTCATTGTAATACAGCTTCCTATTCCAGTAGCTTCTTTCCAAGAACGGCAGACTAGTGGAACTCTCTTCCTGCTGACTGTTTTCCCTCTACTTTTAACCTTGGTCTTTTCAAGACTATGGTCAATAGGCATCTCCTGTCTTTGTGATAATCTTCTTTTGTTCTTGTTAGCTCCTTACATTAAATGGTTTCACGGCTTGTCTGGAGCGATTTTCATAAAAACAAGTGAAGCATGCATATCTCTCCGTGAGTGCACAGTGAACGAGGCATAAAAAAGAGACTAAGTTAAGCATTTGTCACCCCCCATTTAGCCCCAGGGGACGTCAAATCCTGGTGAAAATGAATAAACGGTGCAGTTTTAGGTCAACATATGTAGATTTGAGTTTTGCACCATGCAAAAAAAGAAATGACTGAGTCCATCATTTGCACCCCCCTCCCTTTAGCCACAAAAGTCTCCAAGGCCTTAACATATTTAAATTTGAGTTCAGTACCATGAAAAACTGCCAAATAGACATGCACAGAAAATTATGGACAAATATGGTAAAATAGTCCCAAAAATGGGCTGTTTTTATTAGCCCTAAAAGAGCCCCTGGGGCACACCCAAGAGTTATCGCAAAGTATAGACAAACAAAATTATGTAGAAATCAGTTATTTACAACTTTTCAGAAAGTTTTATAAAAATCCAAGACATCAATTTTTTTATTAAGCACAAAAATGTCCATTTTAGCCATTTTAACCCGAAAGGAACCCCTAAGGGGGGCAACCGGAATTTTCTCGGAAAATCCATTCTGTTACTTTTTTACTCATATCATGTTTAATGTTTGTGGAAAATCTTTTAAAATTCCAATGATTTTTATTGAGAAAAGTGCGGACGGACAAACGAACAAGGGTGAATTTACAGGTCCACCCTCCTTTTGTCAGGGGACCAAAAAGTTATTTATTTTATCTAGTAAGTTAAATAGTGTATCTCCAATCAATAGGACACTGGATACATGTAGTATATTTTAGATATTAAGAGGTTATACACTCAAGATAAAACTTATGCATAAGGAGCAAAGCAGTTCACACAAAAAGTTACATAGGAATTTTAGCAATGGGTTAATAGCTTACTATTGCAAAACTCATTTATATAAATTCATACATCATCGAGAAAATAGAATTATAGAAAATTTCACAAGAATTTTCCAGAGGCTTCCAATAACTCTCTTAGAGAAATTGATGAATATATATGAATTTTTTTTCCCTTTCTTCAGAGTGATTATGCAGCAAGCAGTACTATAATATATTAACTTAAAGATTTTGGTATTTTTTTTACATAAGGCCCACTTCCAGAATTTTCTTTAAAATGACTTTAATAGGTTTTCGACTATGCTGAATAAGAACATCTCATTTAAATTTTGCAGAGATAAGTAGTTTTCGAGATATAAAGACCTGTATTATGCACTGTAATTCACTGGCGGCCATGTTTGTATGCACATGCGATAAACACATCTATTTACATTAGGTCCACCCCCACAATTTTCTTGAAAAAAGTTAAAAATGGCTTCCGAAATAAACACCCCTAACATGTTAAGAACAGCCTTCGGAATAAACACCCCCAAACTCCCCATGTTAAAAATTGTGGAGGTGGACCTATGTAAAAATTTACCAGGATTTAAAAAATTTTTTTTTATTACGTTTCTGTTACGTTACGGTCCGCAAGAACCCGTGGCACAGTGGTTAGAGTACTCGGGAAAAATAAATTGTAAAAGTGATATTCTCCTGAAGGTTCAATTCTCAGTGTGGACGACCGAAAAATACAATTGCGAATTACTTAGCACCTCTATCTAATCATGGCTGACGGAACATAAGCATGCTACCCTTATGAAGTAAATAAAGGGTTCTGTCCAGATTCCCGAGTTCGGCAAGATACACCTAAAGATGGTCAGTGGTTACATTGACCAAAACGTTGTGAAAATGACGTTGATTACTGAAATTAAGCAATGATGAGCCTGGCCACTTGACCGTTTGGGAACTGTATGCATTGCGCCAGGACATAGACATTTCCAGGTGAGTATCTGGGGGCGCATTTAAAATCACTTGGAGAGTTGCACCTTCAGTCTTCGTTAAGACATGCATTTAGCAGAAGGAAAACCCTGATATAAAACCTGTTGCCTCTATCCATGGCAATCAATTGCACTGTCCGAGATTAACAGTTATTCCAAGAAGTGTTCTACACAAAGTTTTCACCACTATAAGCAAATCATGCGTGTGGATTTCGGGACAAATCGACGAGAGTCTATTTTTTATTTCTTCATATTTTATTTTATAGATTAAAAAAATATGTATTATTCGGTATTCTATCTATAAAACAGTGGAACCCAATGAGTTGAAAAGAAGTATGACAGACAGAGTCATTCCTAGAGATTGTAGACGCATGTAAATCAGTGCAACTTCCAATAAAACGGAGCAGTAGTAGCAAAATAAAAATATTAAAATTAGTTTAGCTGAAATACAATTCTGCTCGAATTCTCCTCGATCGTGTTTCTTTGGTGACAGAGCAAAACTTGTCATAAGCAGGCCAGGAAGTTTTTACTAAGCGACTAAATCCCACTGATATTGCACTTAGAAATTACTTCCTGTCCGCGTCCCCAGGGGATTCTCTAAAGATCAGAATTGAGAGAATTCCAATTTCCTGAAATATCGCAATAGGCACCTGCAGCAATTTTTTAATGAGAAAGATACAATATTCCGAGAAGAGGTTATTATGAAGTCAGTTTAAAAACAGCAGGAACCATTATCATAGACGGACAATTGAATATATACTTATATTAAATATGTAACTAAAATGTGTTCTGTAATAATAATAATAATAATTATTATTATTATTATGATTTCGTTTATCAACGTCTCTCTGGAAAGTGATGGGATTCATTTTCAGAGGATTTCCCTCAATCCTGGCTCCAAACCAGGAGCTTCAAAGATCAAGGGTTTTTGTAAGGATGTTGGTGGTACCTACAATAGCAGAGGTCTGAAGGCCACCTAAAAATCAGGGATTTGTAGTTTTTTCAATTGTCCTTCCAAACGACTTGATACTACTCCTAGTGTACCAACTACGACCGGTATTATTTGTGTTTTAACCCCGTGTATATGCCTTATCTCCAAGGCCAATGGAGCATAATTGCTCCACTTCTCGTTCTCGTTCTCCTCTCTCACATTCATGTCCCAGGGTACTGAAAAGTCTACAATCTGCCAGTTTTTTGAGACTTTGTCAATGACGACCAAATCCAGACGATTATGTTCCAATTGCTTGGTCGTTATGACACTTTTGTCCCACCATACAACTACCTTGCCATCCTCACTTGTTCTCATTTCATCAGGCACTTCCTCAAACCACTTTCCAGCACACTTCACCCCAACCTTCTTACACACTTCCCAATATATCCGGAGTCCCATGCGATCGTGTCTTTTGCAGTACTCTCTCTGGACCAGTCCACTACACCCTGCTGCAAGGTGTGCAATTGACTCTGAGGTCTTACCACAAATCCAGCATTCTGCAGCAACTCCCTCTCCTAGAGCCACTTTTTTGAACAAGCGTGTTCCTAATGCCTGCTCTTGTGCTGCACAAACAAAAGCTTCAGCACTCTCAGCCAGATACCCAGCTCTTAGCCATTGCCATGATCTTTCATCAGGCACTTCTGCTATATCCTGGAAGAACCTTCCATGCATTTTCTTCTTAGCCAGTTCCTCTGCCCTTTCTATATTCATACGTTTCACATAATCTGCCTTGGTCTCACATACCTCCACTTCATAATAATAATAATAATAATAATAATAATAACAACAAAAACACCAAATGGACTTATATTTGCTAATTCTCTGCTCCAGCAACATGGCAAAAAAAAAAAATCATACTGAAGATGGTTTCCTTCGAAATATATTTATAAACTTTAACATAAGTTCCAAACAAAATAAATGTCTACTTATTTTGTAACAATGCGTTATTTTGGCTTCAAATGTATATAATACGTATCTTATTTAATTCTAACTCAACCAGCGCTTCTAAGGAACAAAATCATGACATATAGAAATGTATAAATTTATGCAACCTGTGTAGATTATGTCTAAATGAGAAATTTGAAATACTAAACTTTACAGAGCCACGTAAACCTATTAAACTATAGACGTTAAATAGCAAGCAAGTATATACACAGAATCACAACCATAAAGTAGTATTTGGTTTTATGATGATTTTATTTGGAAATGATAATAATCTTATCAATTAAATAATGACTGAACAAAAGAAATGAAATAATTTTTGGAAATATATTATGTACGCTTGTATTACATTATTCTCATTAATAAGTCTTTTTAGCTTTGGTGCTTGTCCAGAATTCCACCCATGTAAAAAACAAAAATAAAGAAAAATCTGCATGATTATATGACACAAAATGTTGTGGCATGTCCATCCTATGGATAATAATGAACTTATTCACTTATTATTTTTATTTTTTATTTTTTTTTTTATTACATTTTCACCCCAAACAAGGCAAATTGCCACTTTGGTGTAGGGGGCTACTATCAGGGGCAACAACTACTAGGGTACTATGTAGGGATTTGGGCAGCAAGGTGTCGGTTCACGTTACACTTGAACTTCTGCACGTCAGTACTGTTGGGGAAGCAGGGACCTGGAATGGAATTCCAGAGTCTAGCGGTTCTGGGGAAGAAACTATTGGAGTAAAAACATCTTTTACATCTAGGGATCTCTACAGTGTGGGGGTGGGATTTAGCAGCCTGTCGGGTTTGTCGAGGGTGCTCACGTCGTGGGGGCACAAGTGATTGCAGTTCGTCAGAGCATTCACCACTAAAATACTTGTAGAAAAGGCAGAGGGATGCAACATTTCGTCGATGGGACAGAGGCTGAAGCTTAGATGCCAGTTCAGGGCCTATCAGGTTTGCGACTCTCTTTTGAACCTTGTCAAGGAGCGAGAGACTAGTAGTAGATGCACCAGCCCAGATGTGGCAGCAATACTCCATACATGGGCGAATGGTGGCCTTATAGAGGTACAGGATACTTTCGGGTGTTAGTAGCTTTCTAGCACGGTAGAGAGAGCCCACCTTTCTTGCGTAGTCTTTTATAAAGACTAAAATATGTCTCTCAATGTTAGCACACAATTCATGCACATTTAGGACGAAAATCTTCTAGCACACACACATATGTATTTATATATGTATGTAATCTTGCCTTTGCGAATTTGTTCCACAGGTCTGAATCCCCTATACATCAACTTTCAAGTTTGGAGACCAAAAATTGAGAAGAGAGTTTGATAGAGGCCCTTCTGCACACACAAAGGCAAGATTACATACATATATAAATACATGCGCGTGTGCTGGAACATTTTCATCCTAAATGCTACATAATTATACACAATATAGAAAATATTCATAAATAGAACTGAGTATAATAGTTAAATGAAAGTGATCATTTAATAAAAAATGTAGGTTAACTAATAAAAGCTCAATTATCAAATAATATACAAATTAGTTAACCATTATTTAGTCACACGCATATCCATGACTGAGTATATTAAGAGGTCTGTTTTAATAATTTTTAAATAGAAAATGTAGGCTTTTAATATCACTGTAAGTGCAACGAAAAATCCAACTTTATATAAATATATAGATAAGGCACTTCGTGTGTGCGTGTGTATATTAGCTCCCAAAAAATAACCCTCAAAATGAGAACTGTAGCCTGAATAATCCAAACATAATGAAGGTCATTCAAGTTTACATAATAGCAGCAGCCTATCGTTTATATTTATATATATATATATATATATATATATATATATATATATATATATATATATATATATATACTGCTTTAACAAAAACCAAGACTTCAAAGAATGGGTTGATAGCAACAAATAATGTATTTCATTGTTAGTTACAATTGTTTCGAGATCATTTGGACAAACTCAAACATTATGTCGTTTGAAAATTTTCACAAGAACAGCCTTTCTTCAGACTTAATGAATAAAAAATACTTTAACAATAAAACATTATGGAAAACATTTCCCTTATAAGAAAAAGAAAACAAGCGAAACTATTTTACCTCTATCGCATCTTTGCAAAGTATATTTTAAAGATTTTTAATATATATATATATATTTTTATATATAATTATTTTTTTACTATAATAATTAAATACCTACAGCCACTAGTGTTTCCTCCTTTCGGGAATCTTCAGTGCAGTGTGTCACGATTAATACCAGTCGACAGATTCGAACTCAGCAACACGAGACATCTCTGGCTCGATTAACAAAGACTGTATATATTCAGCTACTATTAACAGCATGAAATAACATTGAATTTAAACATTTTTAATTTTAAATGTTCTTTACGTCAGTTATACGATAATCTATGCATAATTATATATATATATGTGTGTGTGTGTGTGTGTGTGTGCGCGCGCGCGCGTGTGTGATACCAGTTGTAAACTAAGTTGTGTATTTCTTTGTGAAAAGATATTTGCAAGGAGCTATGTTTTAAGGTTATGAGTGTTTTAGCTACAAGCCGAAAACAAAACAAAACAAAACAAAACAAAAAAAACACAACCTAATGGTTGTACGTATAGGTGTGCTAGTGCATATTGAGATCAATATGTGTGTATGTTAGCAACGATATGAAACCCGAATGAGTAATTGTTTTTACTTGCTAAAAAGACATATTAACCACACGAATAATTGTTGACAATTCGGCGCAATTTGGCTAAACTAATATAAAGGAAAAAAATATAGCTTTCAAATTCCAAAGAGCCGTTAAGTTAAAAAAGAATTGATGATTCGAGCAGGGGAGGGTAGAGTTTTATGAATCGGATATTTTGTTAACAGAAGAGAGATTGTTTAAAATTATTATCAAAATGAAAACTATATTATTATTTATCAAAGTGAAAACTATATTATTATTTAGCAAAGAAAAACCTGTTTTTGAAGAATTTAGACAGATTGATTGATCTGTTAAAATATGACCACATACGTACCTCTGCGGAAATAAACATGGCCGAGCGTGTTTGCGGGAGAAGAAAAAAAGAGAAAGAACAGAAGTAGAAAGAACGACAAGAAGCGACCATGAGAGAATCCGCTTGTGCATCGCCTATACTTAAGACCAAGTTAAGAAAATTCAGTTGTCACGTGTACACACGTGTTAAGTCGTTAATATATGGGGACCCAACACGTTGTAGGAACATAAGAAAAGGAATACCTCGACTCAATTTTTCCTTAGTGAAACAACCGACATTTATTGACAGACATTTATTTACAGATCTTTTCCTGGCCCCCCTCGGCCACTGTACATAACGCGTCTATTTCTATCCTTCCCTAACGTGATTCTCGAATACGTTTCTAATACCGCTCTCATTCTCTGACGTGATCTCTGGTCTACGCACATGTCCTTTTTTTTTATAATCATTTTTCCTTTTTTTTGCCTTGATGTTATCTATCACCTGGTTTGGTCATTTGCACACAGCTGCTCTGTTAAAAAGTAAGTAAATAGTTAGTTATGTGGTCTCTCCTCTAATGAGTAAACTCTATCTCTGTAAATAAAACCTTTAAAAAAACTCAGCAAGTCTCCATTGTGTTTTTTGTGCACGAGTAGCTTTGTTCATCTGGCTAAACAGAGAACACAAGGGCCAACAACCATGAGAGGATCATCTCCAGTTATAAACGATGACAAAAAGCAACTTTGAAAGAAAAACCAGCTGATATAAACACCTTGCACAATGTGCAACGTGCCTTCAATAAGTTTCCAGACTGTTTTTGTACAGGCATTTAAAATTGTCATAGACTCTTGAAAATTTAGTATGTTATTGCTATACATACTATGAAATGACTGACCAATTTTTAGGATTTCAAGTTCAAATGTACAGCTACAGCAGGAATTCGAATACACCCTACTAAAGCCTGATTGTCACAACTGGTGAATTTCAAAAATACAATTTAGACGTGAGAACACTTTTGAAGAACGATGTGCAATAAAATTCTGTGTTAAACTTGGAAAAAATTGCACAGAAATGTATGGAATACTTCAGACTGCTTTTGGACCAACTAGCATGAACCGAGCATCAGATTTTGAGTGGCATAAGAGATTCAAAGAAAACAGGGAGTCTGTGAGGGATGATGAGAGGTGTGGGAGAAGTAAAAAAGTTAGAACACTAGAATTGATTGGCCAAATAAAGAATTTCATTGATAAGGGCCATTGTGTGTCTATAGAGACAATAAGTGCACAGTTTGATGTCAGTGTGAGAACTGTACACACAATTATTTGCAATGAGCTGAAAATGCGGAAGATTTGCACAAAGTTTTTCTCAAAGGTGCTCAAAGAAGATCAGGCGATTTGACCTAGATGGGCATCAAGACAGTTCTTCATCCTCCCTATAGTTTAGACCTAGCTCTCTGTGACTTTTAGTTATTACCTAAGCTCAAGGAAAACCTTAGAGAGTGTCGTTATGAGACAATTGAGTAGATAAAAAAGGATGCGACAAAGGCCATTGACATCCTCACACAAGAGGACTTCCAAAGGGCCTTCTAGAAGTTCTTGGAACAGTACAACAAGTGCATTGCAACTGGAGGAGATTACTTCAAAGGAAACTAAATTTTCATATGTGTACTATCAATAAAAGTTCCCATATGAAAAAAATCTGGAAACTTATTGAGGGCATCTCATATGTATAAAATGACTTTTGTTTAATTTCTTGATCGCTCACAAGCGAAAACGGACATGTGCGATTTGCTCACTCACTGGTGGGAGCGAAGATGTATAGACATGCATTTACGACAATGACCACATGTGACATCATCGTTTAGCATAAAATATTACACTGGTAGCATGGGGGGGGGGAAACAAGAAAATACATAATTTACTCTATTGTCAGTGGCGAGCTAGTTTGCGCAATGGATAAGGCACTCAGTTGCTGATCATATTTAGATGTGATAAACGTTTGGGTTTCAAGTCTCAGCATAGATATGCTTGCTACATCTAGCCATACTGATAGGACACAGACTTGGATGACTATATTTTATGCATGCCAACATGCACGTCCTTTTGATTTATGTGCATAATCTCCCTCAGTCTTATTAATCTTTTCATTTATTTCCTCTTTTCCGAATTTAGTCCCACAAGGGACCATTCTGTTCTGTGACCGGTTAGCAGACAAAAGCTAGCGGATCAGAAAATAAATTCTCTTGATATCTCCAAATATGGCGTCATTGGGTAAAGGATAATGCAAGTCAGAATAAAAATATTAAGCCACCCATAATTCGGTTTAATCTATCAATAGAAAGACTATCTGCCCATCAAAATTCGATATCTAGATGTCTTTGTTAATATATATATATATATATATATATATATATATAAATATTCATATTCAGACTATGAACCATCTGCTTCAGACGTTTTCTTCATTCTTTTTTTTATGTGCTTTACTCTCTTGAGTGATAGATCGATTTCTTATTATTTTTGTTGTGGGTGCTTGTGACCAGGAGTAAACATTTTATAATATTTTTTATAATATACTAGCAGGATCTGTATTCTGGCGTTGTCCAGGGGAATATAAAATAATGATTTAACTATAAAAATATCTGTAAAAAAGCAATATATAAATTTTAAAAAATATTCTGGCTTTTTGCGTGAGGGATGACTTTCCTATATAAATTTAATGTAAAATGAGTATCCATTTCCGGGAGATTTAGCAGTAATATGGAGACGTGGAACAAAATTTTTATTTCAATATTTAAAGGAAATCAAAATTTTATGTTGACTAAGCTTAGATTTAAAAAAAATTATTTGAGATTGGGTGGAATTCTTTTCTACAATAAAATCTCTATATAAATAAAATGAACTCATTTTTTCCCGTCTGATTTTGACATTAATAGGATTAAAAATCAAGATATTTCATGCAAATATAATATGCACAAACGGCAGAACAATATCTGAGGTGTGTTATAGGCTTATTATTTCTCAAATTCCTCGATAATCTTAGATTTCTATACTTTTTCTGCTGAGAAGTCACGGCCAAAATCGGTTAAGATCAATGGAAGTGGTAAAATATTTTCTCTCTAATAAATTCCTCCTCCCCCTGCCACCACTTAACACCGTTTGGGGATCGTTCACAAGGAACAGTTGAGAAGAGAACACCGGTTTGGCTTCGTAGTTCTTTCATGTGAAGTTATTTAAAATCACTAAACTAAGCTGCAGTGCTCTGTGGCGTAGTGGTTAGCGTGCTGGACAATTCACATTATATTTTCACGTTCGCGCCGACCTACTGTAGTCGTTTTTTTTTTATTTTTCCTAAACAACTGGAATGGACTTTTCTTGGTGGCCGAACTGTTAACGTTGCAGATGTTTTTTTTGTTTTTTTTTTTTCACACTTTATTTTCCTACTTTTACTCATGACTCCGGGTTTGATCCTTCCTACTTACCTACCATAACATTTTTTAAACCCCCCCCCCCGTCCCGGAAACAAACACTCAGGCAACGCCGGGTACCCCCGCTAGTAAAATAATAAAACATTTTATAATATAGATAACAATAAAGTATGAAAACAATAATTTTTTTTTAGGATAAATTCCTTATTGCCTGCCTCCATTAGGTATCCAAAAATTGGAAAATTAAATAAAATATTGATGCTTCTATGCAATACAAACCAAATTAAACTGACTTTGAAACTAAAACTTAGTTCATGGGTAAGGTTAGAGTTATCGTGGCAAAGTTCCATACAAAATTTCAGCTGGAATAGACAGATGAAGAGAAACATGATATATATATATATATATATATATATATATATATATATATATATATATATATATATATATATACATATATATATATATATAAGAAAGTTATAGAAAAGATTAAGTAAATATGCATATACATGAATTTATTTGCCAGTTCAATTAGGAAGAAACATCATTGAGAGGAAGGGCGGTAAATGCTCATTATATCCAGGCATTTCGAAGCCGAATGCTTTTCATCAGAACAGAAAAAGACTTGGTTATAAATATAGTAAATTTCTTATCGAACTGACAAATAAATCCATGTATACCCATATTTATTTTATCTTGTCTATAACTTTCCTTATATGCTTATGCTCCCCCCCCATGTTGAACTTCTTATATCTTGATAAGTCTTCATTTAAAGAATCTTTCAATATTCTTTATTATTCTCTGGTACTAGCTGGCAGACCGGCGTTGCCCCGGTCGTACAATATGCTTAAACATGATATTTAAATTTATGCAGATTGCATATGAATTATTATAAAATCGATCCTCTATTGAATATTATGTATTACAAGGGATAATTTGCCCGGTGGACTACTAGAAGTCTAAGCCATGTTTAGTTTCAGAACAGTTTCTGATGGTTCGTTGTTCTACACAAGTCCTGAGAGATGACTGGTTTGCAGTAGACAGCACAGTTGCTATGGTTCATTGTTCTACACAAGTCTCAGTAGTTGACTGGTTTGCAGTAGACAGTTCTCGAGTTGGAATCCACAGAGCAAAAAATTCTTACCGTGTCGAGACGGAAAAAAAAAAACATATGCGAAATTGCTACAGAAAGGTTTGATATTTATGGAGCAATTCTGGTTTCTGATTGGTTGGTAGCAGGACGTGAATTAATTCGATTCGTCAGTTCCTAGCAGCATCGTTTATAAATAGAATCTCCCAAGAATACCCCATTATACTCCAGTATGGTAGGATGTGTCTCCTAGTGGCTTCGGCTGCAGGAAGACAGGGTAGAGTACTCGTCAAGGATCCGTTCTTGACACTCAGCCCGACAGATGAGGGGCCGGGAACCGGCCCAGCACCTGTCAGACTGAGGTCCACCGCTTGGGTACTACCTAGGAGGTCCACCCTCCCAGGCCTTGCCACTGGGCTTTCCGGTGGGGCAAGTTTATTGCTTGTCGCCTGAAGCGCCCCTACCGGGGAATGCCGACGGGGGTGCCCAGGCAATTTTTTTGAGGCGGGAGTGCCTCTTCTTTAGGAGAGCTCGCCCGTTCTCCACCTTCCGACCTTGTGCCACATTTTGCTGTGGTGGGCAGCAAATAAATATCTACCCCCATTATACGACAAATATTATAACATCCTCCCTATTTTTTATAATGGGGAAGTCCCTTATGTTTATCAGCTTAAAAATAAAAATATATTTTTATATTCAATTATACATAACAAAATTAGAAACTATTTGGACCTTAAAATTTTAGCATGTAAAAAGACGCCATCTTTAATTGTGTTCAAATCTCAAACAGATATATATGTTTACAGAGAAAAGAAGAAAAAAAGAAAATGGAACGTATTTTTACCTTAAAAGGGGATGGGTTTTTGGAAAAGAAGGCATTTCTTAAATTTGAGTATGCAGTTTTGTAAAAAAAAAAAAAAAAAAAAAAAAAAAAGAAAACGCATACATATATACATATAAATAAATATGAATAAAAATAAACATACGTGCAATATGTACCCGTTTAAAGAGAGGTTTTTTCTTTCTGGTTTATCACGGTGGTAAATGGCTTGAAATCACTCGGTAATCCTTTAAGGACCATGGAAATTGACAGACTGTCGCTTGTAACTTCACCAGACATTTTTAAAGAATTTGCAGTCATTTCATTTATAATATAATCAGTAATGGTTTCGGTTTCCATTCGTTTTAGAGAGGTCAGTTCAGTATATAAAGGAATAATTTTAGGCTTTCTTTTCGATAAATAATGCTCTCTCAATATGTTCAATGCTTTGCAGCCATCGTCCAGGGCTTCTCTCATTACCAGTGATAGATTTTATTCATCTAAGTACTGTATTAATTCCGCAAAGACAGTTGCATTCTTTTCAATGAAATCGGGGTCGTTTCTATTTTCAGGTTGAGTTTGAAGTACTTTGTGTAGCTTTTAAATTAGTGGATATCCGAGAAATTTTACTTGCCACAATTTGAATTTTCATTCGGATCCATCGAAATAAAGACGCACGTTGGGTCCATAACCTCTAGAAGTGTAAGCCATGTTCAGTTTCCGATGGTTCGCTGTTCTACACAAGTCCGGAGATGTCACTGGTTTTCAGTCATTAAATATACAAGACTATCTATAATTCCTCGGTATAATTATCACTTATTATTTCAGATTCTGTGTGTATATTTTCATTAATATCATTTTCGACCGGTGTAGAGCGTTTCTTGCACTCTCCCATTCCAAATTTTAATAGTATTTTGTCGATGTATCTCGATTGATTCATCGTAAATTGCGTAAATTCTATCTCCCAAAAAACAGCATATTTTGCCAAGATCGGTCATTTTGAATCTTTTACATAATTTGTTCTTAACATCGGTCAATATTATATCACAATTTGATGAGATTAAAATATCATCGACCCATAAAACCAAAATCAGTAGTTTATTGTCTTTGTGTTCGGTATATAAACAGGGGTCTGCAGCGCATTGTCTAAATTGTTGTTTAATCATATAATCATGAAATATGTATTCCAACACTGAGCACTCTGCTTTAAACCGTACAATGACTTGTTAAGTCGCCACACGCTATTTTTATTTTTCATTATAAATCCCTCTGGAGAGATAATATAAATTTCACAGTCTGTTGGGGCATTAAAATAAGTATTTTTCACGTCCATTTGATGGATGTTTAGGTCATATTGCGATGCGATTTGCAATAAAATTCTGATTGGCGTTAGGTTTGTGGTCGGTGAAAACATAGAAAAATATTCTATACCGTAAATCTGAGAGTATCCTCTAGCAATAAATCTAGCTTTGTACTGTTCTACGCCTGATGCTGTAGTATTTTTTGTTAAGACCCATCTTGTAGAAATAACATGTTTATCTTTTGGAAGAGGTACTACCGTATAGGTATTATTTTCGGTCGGTCAAAGCTTCTATTTCTTTTTTCATGGCTATTTTCCATTGATCACAATGTTCTGAATTAATTGCTTCGTTAAATCTTTTTTGCGTATTTTCCATGGAATAGCAATAGTCGATTTGATAATCTTTTATATTGTCTTAATTATATATGCGAAGCAAGTTGAATCAAATATATGCATTCGGCTTAAATTAGTTTTTTTACCACAGAAAGCTTCATATGGGGTTTTAGATAGTGTTTTGTTAAAGCACCTGTTGCGTATATAGGCAGCCGCCATAAGTGCGTACGTTCCAGAGGTTTTGGGGGAGTTTAGATTCAATGAGTAGGCATCTTGCCATTTCAAAAAGTGTCCACTACCACAGTCCCGTTGTGGCGATCTAGGAGCTGATTTTTCATGTTTGATACGATGGTTAATTATTAAAAGTTCAAAGTCTTTATAAGTGAATTCTGTACCGTTGTCAGAGCGAATACACTCTACTTTACCGTACGGAGCCATGTCGGCTAAATATTTTTTAGGTGCTAGCAGGGTATCAGATTTGTTCTGTAAAAAGTAAACCATTATTAAACCTGAATGGTCATCTACGAAATTCAACACATATTTATTATGTTCTCTGGCCATCGGTTCCATGGGATCGTTCAAGTCACAATGCACCATTGATAGGATTTTTTTGACCTTCTTGGCTGGTATCTTGCTTTAATAGTTTTTCATTTTTCCTTGCGTACAGACGTCGTAGTTGAAGTTTTTTGATGTTTGTATTTTCATTCCATCAACTACAGTCGGCAACCTTTCGATATCAGGAATATTGCAATGTTCAAGAATTTTATGCCATGTCTAGATCATGGCAGGCGGTTTTTGATGGGACTACGCTATTTAAATAATATAGTCTTCCATTTTCTTTAATGTCGAATACAGTTCCATTCGGGTACACCAGTTTTGATTTATTGGGGATAAAGTTTATATTTGCACCTTGTTTAGTGGCAGCTTGTACAGAAAATATATTTTGTTTAAATTTTGGGATTAGAAGAGCGTTTTCTAGAAAACCCTAACCCACAATCGACAAGAAAAATTATTATTGTTTGTTGAAGCGTTAAACTTACATGCAAATAAGAATTTTTAATGGAGTCGCCATTTTGAGTCCTGTATCTACATTGGAAACTCTTGTGATTAGGTCGTCCACAATTATAGCAAATAATATTTGTACTTTTCTTACGAGAAAAATTGTTTTTGGCAAAGTTGCGTTTTTTATTCCCGGCATGGATATAATTTAATTTTGGTGTTTTTATGTGTGTATTTTAAAATTTCCTGATATTGGTAGATTCGTTTTTTTTTTCTGTAATCATTTTTTCAGTTTCCTCGTAACTTCTGAGTGCTACCTTGAATTGGCTAAAAGTCATGGGGTTTCCTTTCGATAAATAATGCTCTCTCAATATGTTCAATACTTTGCAGCCATCGTCCAGGGCTTCTCTCATTACTAATGATAGACTTCCGTCATCTAAGTACTGTATTAATTCCGCAAAGACAGTTGCATTCTTTTCAATGAAGTCGGGGTCGTTTCTCTTTTCAGGTTGAGTTTGAAGTACTTTGTGTAGCTTTTAAATTCGTAGATATCCGAGAAATTTTACTTGCCACAATTCGAATTTTGATTCGGATCCATCGAAATAAAGACGCACGCTGCGCCCATAACCTCTAGAAGTGTAAGCCATGTTTAGTTTCAGAACAGTTTCCGATGGTTCGTTGTTATACACAAGCCCTGAGAGGTGACTGGTTTGCAGTAGACAGAACAGTTGCCGATGGTTCGTTGTTCTACACAAGTCCCAGCAGTTAACTGGTTTGCAGTAGACAGTTCTCGAGTTGGAATCCACAGAGCAAAAGATTCTTACCGTGTCGAGACGAAAAAAACATGCGACATTGCTACAGAAAAGGTTTGATATTTATGGAGCAATTCTGGTTTCTGATTGGTTGGTAGCAGAACGTGAATTAATTCGATTCGTCAGTTCCTAGCAGCATCGTTTATAAAAAGAATCTCCCAACTGTGCGGAATCATACCCCATTATACGACAATATTGTAACGCCCCGGACGTACAATATGCTTAAACATGATATTTAAATTTATGCAGATTGCATATGAATTATTATAGAATCAATCCTCTATTTAATATTATATATTATGAGGAATAATTTGCCCGGTGGACTAATTCGCAAAAAAATAAAAAAAATAATGATAATATCGTTCATCAAATTCCGTCCGAGTTTGTCTACAATATCCCGTCAGCTGATATTTCGGTTTGGCGATGGATGCCCTGGAAAAGTCACTTCTGATTAACGTTTAGTTTTAAAATATGCAAACGAAGAAATGATTTGCGGCGATTTTAAATGGTACTTCTTTTATTTTAAAGTGAACACATTAATAAGAAAAAAAAATGAAAATAAAATGTTGAGGTACACCTAGGCTTGAACATTCGATCTGTAGTCGAATGCTCCACCATTAAGCTATATCTCCAGATTATAATAAACCCTGGTGTAACGTAAAATATTCCCCTGTAAAAATTATCCTTTTTTACGATAAGAGAGAAAATCTATTTTTAAGATGGGACTTTTTCCATTCTCGATACTTATCGGATGAATTTCTGTACAAAGCATATCTAAGAACACTGCCAGACATATAAATTAGCTTTGTGTGAAATTTGCAAAAGATAGGCTCAGCTGTTTCAGAACCTTTGAGGAAGGAAGTCATATGCACACAAAGTATATATATATATATATATATATATATATATATATATATATATATATATATATTTGTAGTCATCGACATACAGTCTTGTTTCGTTGTATCACAACTCATCAGTGCCGCTAGACTAGCATCTCTCCCAAGCCAAGGATTGAACCTAGAACCGTCGTGTTGACAGTCGACAGTTCTCCCAGTCGACCATGGAATCGAAGCCCATAAATAACTCGTCGGAATGTTTATTTAAATAGACACACGCCACCACTTTTATAGTGCTCAAATCGCCTGTTCGTAAACAAACAAACAACGAGCTTCGCATTTTCAGCCAATTAAGTGGTGAGTGAGATTATTTACGCCAGTGCTCTACCCAAAGAGGGGGGCTTAAAATATATTTGTAGTCATCGACATACAGTCCTGTTTCGTTGTATCACAACTCATCAGTGCCGCTAGACTAGCATCTCTCCCAAGCCAAGGATTGAACCTAGAACCGTCGTGTTGACAGTCGGCAGTTCTCCCACTCGACCATGGAATCGACGCCCGTAAATAACTCGTCGGAATGTCTATTTAAATAGACATATATATATATATATATATGTGTGTGTATGTGTGTGTGTATGTGTGTGTGTGTGTATACAGATTCTCCAATTATTAATAAACTGAGAGAAAAATTTTGTCTATTTCTCTCTCTGACATTATAAGTAAACATCGTTTTTCTTTCAGTAATTTTGAAATGGTATTATCGATTCAAATGAGATTCCCAACGAGGCGCAATACATGAATAACTGAATAAATAAATTCATCCTTTTCAAATGACAATGTTGAAATCGATATCAAATCCTAAAACTCACTAATTATTCATGAGTATATCTCAACGGCCAGCTGAAGAGTTCATTAAATTATTTGGCAGCTAGATAACTTGTCATATATAATCAATAATGATATTCATAAGAAAAGTTAGAAAAGTTAGAAATTCACAGAGGAATTCAGTAGAATTAAAGTTAAAAATCCAAAGTCATTCAGCATTATAGGATGGAACGGTAAAACTGTCGCCATAAAAATGACATGATTCCATTTCCGTTTGATGAAAACCGGTTTTCTTTTTTTTGTTGCTGTCCATCTACTAGTTGGCCAGTTGTGTACAAATCCCAAGAGCAATCAACCTTCTATCATGTCTGAAAGTGACACAATATTCAAAGAGCGAGATCAGAGATGCGCCACTGTACAACTCATGCTCTCTACTGATCCAAGTTATGATAACAGGACCATTGCCAGCACCCTCAAAATGCATCGCTGGATTACCACAAATAACAGAGACGTGTCCAGGGTGATGAAAACAAGGTTTCCAGCTACGGTTATGGTCTTTGGTGTGGTTTTAAGTGAGGGTCAAATCATGCGACCTCACATTTTCAAAGTCGGCTTGAAAGTCAACACCAAAGTGTACCTGGATATGCTGAAGAGTGTGCTGATCCCCTGGTACAATCAGGTGACCGCCCACAGACCCTGGGTGTGGCAACAGGACTCAGCGCCTGCTCACACGTCCAAAGAGACCTAGGCTTGACTTCAGAAAGGGTGCTACGTCTTTGTACCCTTCTCTCACTGCCTCCCCTCCTTTGCTGACATGAACCCACAGGACTACTTCGTTTGGTCATATGTTGAGAACATCACCAACATGACTTCCCACAACCTCAAAGCCAGCCTGATTGCCACCATCTGCCGAGTATTTGCCGAACTCCTGTTGGCGCTTATGGAAAAGGCATGCTCCCAGTTCCGGACCCATACTGAGGTGGTGATTGAGGATGAAGGCGGCTACATCGAATAGATGTCAGCACTACTACATAATCAAGTTACTTGAATTGATTTTTTCAATAAAAGTTTTAAAGCTGTAATGTTGTTTTCTTTAGGGCAACAAATTTATCGTTCCACCTTACATTCCAGAGAAATTCAGCATTATTGAAGCTAAAAATCCAAAGTAATTTAGCATTATTAAAGCTAAAAATCCAAAGTAATTTAGCATTATTAAAGCTAAACATCCAAAGTAATTCAGCATTATTAAAGTTAAACATCCAAAGTAATTTAGCATTATTAAAGCTAAACATCCAAAGTAATTTAGCATTATTAAAGCTAAACATTCAAAGTAATTTAGCATTATTAAAGTTAAACATCCAAAGTAATTTAGCATTATTAAAGTTAAACATCCAAAGTAATTTAGCATTATTAAAGCTAAACATCCAAAGTAATTTAGCATTATTAAAGCTAAACATCCAAAGTAATTTAGCATTATTAAAGCTAAACATCCAAAGTAATTTAGCATTATTAAAGCTAAACATCCAAAGTAATTTAGCATTATTAAAGCTAAACATCCAAAGTAGCATTATCAAAGGAAATCAAAAGTGTTAACACTAAAAATTCACCGAAGAATGCTAAAGTATTAATGCTTGGTTATTTTATATCTATATTCAGTATTTTTTGTTTTCAATATTTAAAACATTTACACATTTCTTTTTTTTCAATATCTATGTATTTTCACACTCTCAACATCTATTTCGAATTTTTCTTGTGATAATCATCTCAAAAATAATTCTGCTATAAATTTTACACTAGAAGAGTTTTAAAAACAAGTTTTGATCAGATGTTCTCAAAGAAAAATTAAATCTGTATAGTATCAGGTGTGCAAACAGGAAACTTCCTTGGTTTGGTCACATTGAAAGAATGGATGAGAATGCTTGGTTTAGTCGATGTAAAAACGTTGAGGTAGCAGGGTCAGTTCGTAGGAGAAGGTTGAAGAAGTTGGATTTGAGAGAAAAAAGGATAAATAAAGTTCTGGTTAGAGATAGATTAGTTTTTAAGTCAGTTTCTGAAAGTTGTCCAACACATGCCAGCATGTAAACAGACATTAAACCGATGATGATGATGTCACGAGCTTGCATGGAAGCGCTCAAAAATTGTATGCCAGTCGGGTCTACCTATGGCGAAAATGAGTTCGTCCAAGGGCTATAAAAAGCTGACACCAGAGTCATTTTGAGTCATTTCGTTCCAGGATTGCGCCGAATTATTGGAGACGTTCAGGTTTGAATCAATGGAGTTGTTCGGGATCGTGTTGTGTCGAATCGTCAAAGGTGTTCAGGTTTGAATCGACGGAGTTGTTCGGGATCGTATCATGTCAAATTGTTGGATGTGTTCGGGTTCGAATCGATGGAGTTATTTGGGATTGTGTCATGTTGAATCGATGGAGGTGTTTGGGTTTGAATGAACGAAGTTGTTTATGATTGTATCGGGTCATGTAGACAAAATTGTTCGGAACCGTGCTGTCACGTGTGATAATAATTCTAATTCTTTGCATAAGACTAAATATAGCCCACATTTTGACCCCTTACGCCAAGCAGATGTGTTCCAAAATTGATAATGATCGGTTAATTACTTTCATGTTGAATTTTACACACACAAATATGCCTTGGGGTTTTTTCAATTGCACCAAAAAGACTAGGTCATTTCTGAAATGGCTTTTTTCCTATTAAGGGATTAGTTTATTGCTAATCGTCTGAGGCATAATCAAGTTGATACATTGGGTTTCACTAGATCACCAAAGTTAAGCAACATTGAGCCTATGTCAGTACCAGATGGGTGAACAATTTGGGAATACCAGCCACTGTATGTAGGGGGGGGGTCGACAACTCCGCACAAGAGTTCTTTTTTTTCTTTTATTACATTTTCACCCCAAACAAGGCACATTGCCACTTTGGTGTAGGGGGCTACTATCAAGGGCAGCAACTACTGGGGCACTATGTAGGGATTTGGGCAGCAAGATGTCAGTTCACGTTACACTTGAACTTCTGCATGTCAGTACAGTTGGGGAAGCAGGGACCTGGAATGGAATTCCAGAGTCTAGCGGTTCTGCGGAAGAAACTACTGGAGTAGAAAGATCTTTTACATCTAGGGATCTCTACTGCGTGGGGGTGGGATTTAGCTGCCTGTCGGGTTTGTCGAGGGTGTCTACATCGTGGTGGCACAAGTGTCTGCAGTTCGTCAGAGCATTCACCATTAAAATACTTGTAGAACAGGCAGTGGGATGCAACATTTCGTCGATGGGACAGAAGCTGAAGCTTAGATGCCAGTTCAGGGCCTATCAGATTGGCGACTCTCTTTTGAACCTTGTCTAGGAGCGAGAGACTAGCAGCATGTGACAGCAATACTCCATACATGGGCGAATGGTGGCCTTATAGAGGTACAGGATACTTTCAGGTGTCAGTAGTTTTCTAGCACGGTAGAGAGAGCCTACCTTCTTCACAGCAGCCCTGGCAATGTTTTCAATGTAATTGTTCCAACTCATGTTTCATGTGAACGTTAGGCCAAGCAGTTTGAAAGATGTACTCTCAGATAGGGAGTCACTGGCCATTGCTATTGGTGGTAGAGAAGGTCTCTTGTAATTATTGAATGAAACCAGTTTAGTCTTGGCAGCAGTGAATGTGACCATCCATTTTTGTCCCCATTCCACTACAGATTGGAGGTCATCCTCTAGTGTTTTTACCATTTCTTTAGTTATGTGTTCATTTGTTTTCCTGTCATGCCTGTTATAGAGTGTGGTGTCATCAGCATATATACCCATCTAAGAGGCAGTTTTGTCGGGGAGGTCATTAATAAATATTAGGAACAATAGAGGTCCAAGGATAGACCCCTGAGGCACTCCCGCATTTATATCATATTGTTTAGATGTACGACTGTCGAGGACAACCTGGATTTTTCTCTTATCTAAGAAAGATTTAATTATGTTAAGTATTCTACCAGTGATACCGTATGATTTAATTTTCCTGAGGAGACGCTCATGCCATACCCTGTCAAAAGTCTTAGATATATCTAGAGCTACCGCTCTGCCCTCCCCCACTTTGTCCAGTGAATGGTATATACGTTCAGAGATTACAGTGAGGATGTCTGTGATGGAACGGGCTTATCTAAATTCATATTGTTTGTCAATCAGAAGTTTAGCATCTGTAAGGTGACGAACTAGAGCATGGTTAATTATGGTCTCAAATATTTTGGTGAAAAGTGGGAGGAGGCTAATGGGGCGATAATTTGATGGGTCAGTTCTTTCGCCAGAATTCTTGAATACTGGTACCACAGAAGCAGTTTTCCAACAGCCCGGAAAGCATGATTCATTAAGGCATTTGTTGTAGAGTTTGGAGAGAATTGGAGCTACTTCGGCTGAACACTTTTTTAATAGCACAGCTGGGATGAGATCAGGTCCACATGCTTTTGAGGTGTCAAGGCTCTTTATGATAGCATGCCCCTGAGCAGGGGTGATTTGTAGATAGTCTAGCGTGGTGTCTGTCCACAACAGAAAGTCAGGCAGGGGGTGGTTGGAAGGGTCACGTGTAGAGTTGGAGGGAAACCGGTTGGCAAGCATATTAGCCTTGTCAGTTGCTGAGCAAACTACCTTGTGATTGTTGGTTAGTGGAGGAATTGTTGATTGCCCATTATTTACTACACTGTTGTAGATTTTCCAGAAGTCACGAGTTCCTAATTTCTGTGCTTCGATGCATTTTTTAGGGGTTTCAGTAAATTCTCTCTTAGCTGTCGCTATTTCCTTCTTAACGTTAATTCTAGCTTCTATAAACTTCTGTCTGTTTGAACTGGACTTATGTCGGTTAAGTCTGCGGTATGCATGCTGCCTTTGAGCAATGGCAGTTGCACAGGTAGAAGTAAACCATTGGGGAGAGTGGGGCTTGCTATAAAATTTCCGCATGGGAACATGTGCTTCAATTGCTGTTTTGAACCATTCAGTGGTCTCATTTGCGCACTGTTCAGCAGGAAGAGAAAAAGTATTTCCCCATAGGGCATCTCTGATAAGATCTCTGATGGCTTCCCAGTCAGCCTTTTTATAATATCTCGTTGTTTTGAACACTGGCTCTTCAGTTTTGGGTCTAGAGTTTAGGGCGATTTCGACCATTATCACTGCATGATCAGCGTTCCCGAGTGGGCTGTCAGCATTTGTTATACAATCCTCAGGAACTGTGGTCAGAAACAGATCTAGAAGTGATGCGTGTTGTTCTTGCTGGTCAGGGAAACGGGTTGGAAACGTAACCATTTGTGATAGGGAGTGAGATATTGCGAAGCTATGTGTTGTGCTGCCTGCTGCATCTGTGTAAGTAGAGAATCCAAGCCAGTTTTTGTGGTGAACATTAAAGTCACCAAATACATGTACTTGTGCACTAGTGTCGAGGGAGACTTTGTTTATTATGGGACAGTCCTGGGTCGAGGGAGAGCGGTAGAGAAAATAAAAGTAGCTACTGTTATGTTGTGTGTTTAGTCTAAAGCACATAAAGGCTTGATCGTCCGTTTCTAGGTTTGTTTCTCTAGTCAGGGGAAGGGTGTAACGAATGTAGACTCCAAGTCCATGCATATGTCTGTCAGAGTCCTTACGGCAGAGTGGGAGATAGCCATGCATGTTAAAGTAGTTAGAGGGGATGGAGGAGTGTAGGTTAGTCTCGCTTAGTGCTAAGATATCCGGCGTATTTGTTAAGAGAAATGCTTCAACATCAGCTAAATTAGTTCTAAGTCCACGGATGTTAGTGAATGCAAGCCTCAAGGGAGGAGGCAAGTTGGATTTGTTTGTCCCTAGGCCTGGTTTAAGGCCACTTTTTGATTGTACTGTCATCATGTTTTTAAAGAGTTTCAGTTAGGTGAGGGGGAGCTGAACAAGAGGTTATGCAGAGTATCAGACATGCAACACAAGTAGACCAGCTGACCTTTCTTCAACTAGGACTGTTGCCTCAGGAAAGCCCATCGGGGATGAGTGCAGGGTCTATGCACGACATGACACTATAAACATCCCGATATTATACAACTGTTGATGGAGCAGCCGCTCCAAGCGCTACCAGAGAGTTAGGGCTCCTGTACTACCTGTTGGAAACAGCAGCCAGGAACTGTCAATCCAGTACCCTCAACCCATCAGAAGAAGGTCATCCAAATCTAATTGCACAGGCATTTGTGGTACTCAAGTACTCCCAAGTGCCCAATTTTGAGGGGGTGGGATGTGTCTGGAGTGGGGAAACGGCATTCATTGCCCTAGACAAGAAACAAGATCTACCACTATTTTGTCGATTCACTGTGATAGTGTCTCTACGCCTGACTAATAGGCAAAGAAGTTGAAAAAAACCTAACATCGTAATCATGCAACTGATGGAGATATACATGGGAGTATTTCATACTCCCAGGAATCTTCCTCCTTCGAAGGAAGCTGGTTATACCTGCATTACGTTTAATGGCGCAGTTTCATTTAATTTTATTTTGATATTTATATATATTGTTTTTTTTAATTTCTTATTTGTTGACATATAGGAATATGAGATGTCTTAAAAAAAACCCTTAAACAACAAAATTTTGTGCTTCCTTCAATTTTCTTCAGTGTAATGAGAGGTGTATGTGTGGTGAGTGGAATATATATATATGTATATATATATAGCAATTATAGACAAGATAAAGCCATACATTGGTAGGCATAGATTTATTTGTTGATGTAATAAGGAAAAACAATAATTAGGGGAGGTATTATATGCTCTTTATATATAGGTATTTCAAAGCCTAATGCTTCTCATCAGAGGAGAGGCTAAATGGCTTAGTTACAAATAATTCAATGCAATATCTAGCTGAGGGATAATTAGAGGGATATACATACATGATGATTGCAACATCTTGTCAGACGAGTGCCACTCCCTCAGACACTTAAAGCCCATAAGCCCAAATGCCTGAGGGAGTATCTATACACAGATGATGTTACAGAGTCTTAGCTTTGTACGACAGCTAAGTCTCTCTCTCGGTTCAAAATGTTGAGATCCAGCAACAAGCAAGAGCAAGATAGCCAGCGACAAATCAAACTGCAGACCAGCTTAATGCGGGTAATGGTCTCCCGCTTTATGGTTTTTTAAATCAGAGATTTGCTTCTCCTAGAAAGGTTGCCTTCACTACGGCTTACGGGAGCCCTCTCCACCCCAACACATATATACATACACACAAATATACACGGTGTTAATTGGCCGTTGACCCCGAAAAAGGGTTCATTCGCCCTTTGAAAGGTCTTGTTTTTAATCCTTCAGGGAGACTAGCCGCCCTCCTCACCAAACAACTCTGGTGGGAGAACTAGTTTTGTCGCCGGTGACCCGACCATGAGGCAGATAGTACTGGGTTACATGGTACCAGTAGCATATGACATGACCTGACTACATACATACATACATACATACTAGAAGAATACTCGTTCCAGGACAAGTGGAAATTAATTCCTCGAATTTTCCACTATTTCCCATATTTCATGGAGTTTCAAAGAATTAAACTCCATGGCATAAGAAAAATTTTAAGTTTTAAACTTCTATTCCTTGTTGAATAAAATAATAAATTGTTGTGAATTCTAATTTAAATTTAAATTGATTTACTTATATGAATGCTCTATCTCAAATATTGAGTCTTTTCGTCTGGTTAGGATTGTTCTATAAATATTAGTATAAATATTTATATTAGCTTTAAGTTTACAGAATCATTCAGTTTGTTAACTTGAATTTTTTAAGTATACATATATTATGTACTCGTAGTTCAGCCTGGCTTTGCTCGGGTCCTATGTAATGTTCATAACTTTATGTGCATATGTATATATATATATATATATATATATATATATATATATATTAAAAAGTTTTACTTATGTCCAGGTAACCTACATCTAAAACCCAAAATTGGCGGAGAAGTTTGGTAGAGTCTGCAACTCTTTCAACCTTTTGACCACTTGGCAGTCACATTTTCGCCCAAAACTGATTAAAAAGCTTGCTGGGTGTCTGAATACCCTTTATGTAAAATTTCAAATTTTTAGACCCAGAATTGGCTGAAGGGTTTGCTAGAGACCGCAAAAGTCAAATATTTTTAACCTTGGCAGCCAAATTTTCGACCAAAAACCAATTAAAAAGATTGCCCTATGTCTGAATACACTTAAAGTAAAATTTCACATGTTTAGATTAAAAATCCGCTGAGTCATTTGGTAGAGACCGCAAATATAAGTTTTTTAAAACTTTGACCCCAATTTTGATCCCTTAACATTTATAGTTTTGGGCTCAAATCAAATTAAAAATGTTTGATTCATGTCCAAGAAACCTACATCTAAAATTTCAAGTGTTTAGACCCAAAATTGGCGGAGGAGTTTCGTAGAGTTTTCAAAGGTCAGATCGTTGAACTTTGACCCCTTGACAGCCAAATTTCTGTCCGAAAACCGATTAAAAAGATGTTTTCCAAGTCGCAATACCCCTTATGTCAAATCTCGAGTCTGTAGACTGAAAATTGACAGAGTAGTTTGATAGGGAATTGTATGCACACAGACATTTTCACTTTTATAGATATATAAATATCTATCTATCTATCTATATATATATATATATATATATATATATATATATATTTGTATATATATATGTCAAAAACATCGTTTATTCATTACCCACACAGCAGCAACCATATAGCGTAATGGTGAGAAACCTTGAATGTCATTTGGACGGCTGGGTTTCGATCCTGGCTTGAGGCAGTTGCCTTTCTAGCTGCACTGATGAGCTGTGAAACAGCGAAATAGTACTGTATGTGGATGACTATATATATATATATAAGATAAATCAGGCGAATTCGCAACTTTAGACCTATATAGCATTGTATCTTAGAAATTGATATTTGTTTCTGAATACGAAATTATGTTTTCTTTTATTGTTGCATCATGTTATCTATAAATATAAAAGCAAAAATGTGTGTATATGTGTTCGCTTTTTCTGTATATCTACAAAAGGCTTTTTTCAGAGAAGCGGTCGCTTGCTTCACAACTTTTTAAAACTTTTTATATCACATATAAATCGTAATATCTCACAGTTAACAACGAAGCTCGCCTGTCTATTTAATTTGCTCGATTTCGGGAAGATAAATATTCAACATTTGTCGCTCGCCGCATGTGGGTTAGTCTTTTTCCTATAACATCTTGGGAAAATAAAAATCCCGCAGTCAAACTTGACCTCATTAAGTCATTAAAACGGGTACCTGCCAAATCCAAGTAATTAAATAAATTCAAACGTGTTTCCGTTAGCATCTCGCGGTGGGGCAATGGTTAACGTCGCACGTTTTTCTTTTCACACTTTAATTTATAACTTTGCCTCAACGGTTCGGGTTCGATGCTCATACTTACTTTTTTTAACCCCCCCCCTCCACCCCCGGAGTTTCCACACACACCTCCAAACACCCGGGCAACGCCGGGTACCCTCTCGCTAGTCTATATATATAAAAGCGAAAATGTGTGTATGTATGTTTGTTTGTATGTATGCATGTGTGTTGGTATGTCTCGCAAAAACTTTCGACACGGGTCACGGACTTTTGCCAGATCGGTATCATTTTAAACTTCCAACCTTCACCCGACAAATATCGAAAAATTGGGCAAAAACATAAATTTCTTCACCCTGAAATAAGCAGTTTTCTACAGGGGAGGTTGCAAAAACCGTCCTCTCATGACGAGTTCGGTTCTAAGCATGCGTAAATGACGTCGGAACCTGATTTTGTTTAAAGATTTAAAAAAAACGACCTAATGTCGTTGACGTCGTCTTAGCTCAGTGGCTTAGAGCGCGGCCTCATTATCTAAAGGTTTTGGGTTCGAATCGTTGTGTGAGATGTCTGTTTTATTTTCGATATTTTAAATTTTAATATCAAAACAGGGTTATTTAAGCCATTTTTCACGTGTTTTTTTGTTGGGGGGGTATTTTTCAGATTTTTTAACGTTCGTTTTTCTGTTTCGCGTTTTCTCTTTTTGTTTTTCCCATTTTTACATTTAACATCGTTCGTTTGCCTTACGTTAGTGTTTTTTTACTTCGCTTATTCTTATGTTTTGATTAACACCCCCCCACCCCCGCCCGAGCACACACACCTCCAAACACTCGGGAAACGCCGGGTGCACCTCCCCGCTAGTTTATACGAAAATGTAAAATATGCTCCCTTTGATCGCATAATAATTTTGCTAATAATAATAATAATAATAATAATAATAATAATAATAATAATAATAATAATAATAATAATTACTTAAGACTTCTCCGTCAAAACTGAGAGAAAAAGGACAATTTATCTCGTGTTGTGGTGTAAATGTTGAAAAGAATAATGAGAAGATTCAGAAACAGGGAAATGAATAATGTATTAACAGAAATACAGGCAAGTATGTTAGTTGAGTGGAAACTTCGCTCAACTGCAGGATACGTAATGTCTGAGTTTTGAGTCCAAACTGACTGAAAACCTGCTTACCGGAAATGATGTCAGGAATAGTCTATCAACAGAATATGTACAGGTGTCATTCCAACAACTCTAAATAATACAAAGAAGCATCAATTACCATTTTTTTTTTTTTCAGTTTTTGTTATGCTTTGATCAAGAATTGAACCCTGGCCATTAACAACCGCTGTAACCATTATATACAACAATAATTTATAAATAAAGTGACTCACCATATCTGAAACGGTTTTTGTGGCTTGCTGGTTAAGGATCATGGCTTCTGTGGTAAAATGTCCCTCCAAGGCTTCTTTCAGTTGATCAGCAGTACAGTTTATTGATTCATCGTTTGCCATGTACCAATTATCTGGGTACCAACCGATGATAAACCAAACGTACTTCTTTCCATAAAGCTTTTCTTTATAAGCCTGTGAAAAAGAATGAGAAATGAATAAAGTCATCCGTACAACAGTTGATGGTATAACATTCTGACTTTAAGAAAGGCAGGATTTTCAAGTTTGAATTTGCATTTAGGTTTTATTTCAAAATAAGTTGTTTCCAAATCGAACAAGATGCCTTATAAAGGAATTTTGTCCTCGTGGACGAAAAAGTGACAATATTTATAGATTATTTAGTCGACAACTTTTAGGTGATAAAGAGTCATTTTTTTTTTTTAAATTGCTACAATAAATAAATAAACTCATCATCATCATCATTATATGTATGTAATCCAAAGATTCTATTGCTGGAATTGGTTTCCCCGATATTTTTCTAGTCAGAATTCTTTCTAGAAAGGCATGGGAGGGACCATGTGAAGGTTGCCAACATCCTAAGTGAAAGTGATTTTTGTGGAACAAACTGGGTTCGAACTTGAGACAGCCAGGTCGTCAGTCCGTGTTGCTAATCCCTAGACCATCGTCAACTCCCAATAAATGAATAAAAACAATAAATGCATAAAAACAAAGATTTTCATTTTGTTAAAGTACTAGCAAAGCTACGTGGCGTTGTTTCTATTTTCCTAATGATCTTTTTTTATGTTAAAAACAAAGCAATGTATTTTCTATACGTATCACAAACGTTTTCGATTCTTTATCGAACCATCATCAGGTGAAAAAGCAAATGATTAAAAAAAAGCTGAAGAAAATAAGAGAATTTCATTTCAAAAAGTAGTTGTAAAACAGGCGTGTGAAGTCGATTAGACGCAAAGAGAATGTTTACATACTGTTCCATTTTGTGGTGCTTTGATTAGCGTTGTAAGATAAACGTGAATAACTTTAATCTTTTATGACCGGAATTATGATGTGGATGATTAAAAAATATTTATTGTTAATTTTAATTAGTTTAAATACTATGATTGTCTTCAAACTGTAAAAAAAATGTAAGTCTGTAGATAAAAAATTCGTTGAGTATATAGGTTGAGAAGTGTCCTTACACATACACATTCACACTTTTATGGATATATAGATTTAGTAGCCAGATATTTTTGATGGTAAAAAGAAACAGAATAAGCTAGGTAAGCCACCATGGAATTTCCACGGGATCTTGTTAGCACATAAATACATAAATAAATGCACATAATGCAAGTCACTCATCGATGAATCAATGGTGCCAACGGGGAAATCAACTGAGAGGTATGTGAAACGAAATTGCTGAAAGCACATGAAAAAAAAAAGACTTTCGGCACAAGTTTAGATGTATTTGCTGAAATAGAATGATTTACGGAAATATTTAATATAAAGAAAATATTTATGTACTCTCTAATGAGTTTCAGAAAAGCAAATGGGAAAATCTAAAAGTTAAAATCTTTATTATATTTCTTTTAGTCTGTCTGCCTGTCTGTCTGTCCGTTTTCACTTTTTTAGGAAACTATTGGGTCGATCTGGCTAAAATTTTGTATAGACTTTTGTTATAAGGTGCAGAGAAACAAGTATTATGGTATCCGTGTGTTACTCGGTTTTGGATTAATAGGGATTAGTCACTACAATAAGACATTTATTGTAGAAGTTTCCTTGCAAACTACTATGGCTGAAATTGTGTATGGACCTTTATTATGGTGGTAGGATCCACCTAATTAGCATACATGGAGTGTCAACCATATAAATATGGTTGGTACCGTAAAGACGGGAGAGACCCAATGAGAGACTCAGAGAGATAACGAGATCGAGAGTCGACGACTACCCAGCAGACACCTTCTCCAGGAACGGTCTCCACATGACTATACCAATGGACTCTATGTAAATATTATATATACTTTTTTGCTTTCAATATATCTGTTCTATTTTACTTTTGTGTTGTAGTTGTTTATTTCCATGTGTTCAGTCGAGTTTCAACAGTTATAAAATGTAAAGAAGAAAATATTATGGTATCCGTCCGATTACTCAGTTTGAAATTAATAGAAATTAGTCGCTACAATACCATATTTACTCTTGAAGTTTTCTCGGAAGCTACTAGGCCGATCTGGCTAAAATTTTATATGAATCCTTGCTATAAGGTGCAGAAGACTAAGTATTATGGTATCCATTTGTTATTCAGTTTGAGATTAATAGCGATTAGTCATCACAATACCATATTTACTCTAAAATTTTTCTCAGAGAATATTGGGCCGATCTGACTAAGTTTCTGTATGGACTTTGTTCTAAGGTGCAGAGAACCAAGTATTATGGCATTTGTTTGTTAATAGAAATAAGCATTCAATCTATAATTGAACAGAAATTTAGCCATTCCCATGTTTTTATAGCCATCGAAATCGGTGAAATCGACCATTTCTTAATCAAATCGATCGATTGCGTACTCTTGTTGGGGATCCATCATAGTAGATCATAAATCTCTAGATTTTTTGTAATAGCTATATATGTATATCATGTCTCAATCAAATCTTGTCATGATTATAGCATATCTATGCTATAACTGTCTTATATATATATATATATATATATATATATGCGTTTTATTTTTCATTACCGTATCTTTCTGTTAAGTTACATTATTGTTTCGGCTACTCGGCCGTTTATTTGGCCGTCTGTAGCGTCCTCAGACTTTTACAGAAATGTTCGCTATTTTGGAATATATATATATATATATATATATATATATATATATATATATATATATCCAATATCATATCTATGTTATAACTGTTATAAATATATATCATATCCACCCAACATTGAAATCATATCTTGTAATTTCTATATCATAATTATGTTATATCTAAATCTTAATATTCCATCATATATATATATATATATATATATATATATATATATATGAAATATCTACATTATATATCGGAAACTATTGGTCGAGATGATGAACGCATTTGCTAAAATATTTCCAGAATTTACTATCCATTTTCTTTGGGATACCTGAATTATTTAAACTGTTCCGGTACATCCTGTCTATTTATTTTCAAGTTATTTTATTTTTATCTTATTTTTGAAATTTAGACAGGAATAGAGTAACGTTTCAAGTGTGTAGGCACGTTGTGGGGGAATGTATTAAAACGTTAAAGCAACATTTTAGCGACGCTATTTTGTAAGATGAGATATTTATAGAATTACATTTTTCATTTTTTTTTGTTTTTCTTTGCGTGTGTGCATCAGTATATTCGTGTAAATGGTATTTTTTTTTCGTTATTGCGAATGGCATCGATATTACTTTCATAGCAAAAATAAAACAAGAAAATGAAGACTTTTATGATTGAAAAGGAAGCTCAATTTACCTGACAAAATACTCTTCTGGCCATGTCTTCATAAAAGACGCCAACAATAATTCGAGCATCTTGTCTCTGAAATTAGAAAAAAAAAGAAGAAAAAAAAGAGAGACTGGTCAATTGGAACGAAAAGAAAACATGCAATGTATAAGATGAATTTGAACAAATTTTTCATCAGTAGTTTCATAACGATTTATAAATTATTTAAAACTATTCATTTCAAACAACGCACATTGCTACTGAATCGCAAGGGGATGCTGTGATGTGGGTCAGACTCACAGAGAGCAAACTTGATGGGGAGTTGGGCAGAAAAATGAGTAAGGAGTTGGACTGCAAGATGGTTGCTCACATTCGATTAAATTTTTTACACGTTGGGCCGGTCGGGAAAACAGGGACCAGGAAAGGAATTCCATAGGCGAGTGGTCTGAGGAAAGAAGTTTTGGTTTGTTTGTTTTATGGCAATATCAACCCATTTTCTTTTCAGAATTTCAAAGGAGACCACTGAATTTCAAGCATCAAAAAGAAAATATCAAATAAAAAACGAAGGCAAACGTAATATAAAAAAAAAAAAAATGACGTATAAATTTCCTGGAGCTGAGTGGAAATGGCTTTAGCGGAGCACTTCGGCATAACCTGATAATTCACACGTGTTGAAACAACAGACCCCTCCCACCGTGGGGAGGAAGTTTTGTTTGCAATCATGTGGTGAAAGGTCTACTGCTGGAGAATAATTTAAACCCCTTTCCCTTCAAACATTACCAACCCAATATATTATTATTATTTAATTATGAAAAACTTTTTTATGATTAACAGAAACCGAAATTAAGTGTGACTTTCATTCTTTCTATTACCATGACTTTTGACCTAGGACTCCCATATTTAAATCTAAGTTAGACGATGACCAATATTTTGATCAAGTTTGATGGCAAGTGGTCAAGCGATGTGGACGCTAAGATGTAAACAATCAAACAAAAAAAAAAACCCAACATAATCACAAACAACAAATAAGCTCAACCAAAAACACAACATCTTCAGTGAAGGTAATTAAAAGTCCATTACCTTATCCAACTTGGTTTTGGGGAATCCTTTGAAACATTTAGCAAAACCCTAGGATTCCAAAGAACTCCTTCTAATAAACATCGCAATGGACAAAAAGACACAATTTAAAAAAATTATATGCAGTTTAGTCGCTAGAAAAACGAGAAATTTGTTAAACAGTAATCTAAGTTTACAAATAATCTATATATATAAATCCCAAATGTCTGTGAGTTTGTATGTTTGTATGTAACGCTAAAACTTTTGAAAGACACAACCAGACTTGATAAATTTGGTATCATATCGAAGCCCCGTGTCCCGGATGACAAATATCGAAATTTCACGTCAAACGGACGAGGAGAAAGGGGTAAACGTATCAGTTATCTCCAAGGGGGTCCCAAAAAAAAACTGTCATTGTAATGCTTTTTATTACGTAATTCTTGAATGATCCAATGTAATTCATACGTAAAAAAAAAAAAGCTTAGTCATGTCACGTGACGTGACGTCAACGTCCACTAATGGCGAACAATTGTTAATAAAAAAATCTTTCTCCGATACTTTTGCATTTTTCTCTTCGGCTCAGTTATATCTTTTTTTTTACTTTATGCCAATGTTTCCATCGTTATTACCTGGTTAAAAATATTATTTATACACGAGTTTTAACGAAAAATGTCAGGAAAAAATGTACGGGAATAAAAAAATTCACCTTTCAAAATATTAGACGATAATAAAAATATCGTAATATTTATGTAATATAAAATAATTAGCCATTTTGTATATTACCACGTGACCTCATACCTCTTAAGCTGGAAGGGGGGGGAGGAGTAAAACCAACACCGTCTCTCTCTCTCACACTTACTCTCTCTCTCTCTCTCTCACTTTCTCTATCACCCTCTTTCTATTTTTCTATTCGTTTAAAAAAACTTCACTGTGCACCGGTTTGGTTACTATGGAAACACTTAATTTTTGTGCTGCTTCGAAAAGGAACAAAATTCATTATACACCGCTTTCTCTTCCCTCCCTCTCTCTCTCTCTCTCTCTCTCTCTCTCTCTCTCTCTCTACACCCACTTTCTCTTTAAAACCAGTCGGTGTGTTTTTGATGTTACGTACGTATTTTTTATATTTTTATCTCAGTAATTTTTATTATATTTAATAGCATTTTCTTTTTTTTTTTTCATGGGAAATTATTTTTCTATTCGTTTTAAGAAAATGCTATTAAAAAATAAAAATGCGATAAATTCTGGCAACAGTTATTTATTTATGATATTCGCAGCCGGCCGGAAGAAACGCGCTTAGACATTTTGTAAACATTGTTTTTAAAAAATAAAAAATAATACTTCTATTATGTTTTGAACGACTGTAATAGTTTATTTTGGAAGTATATTTCATAAGGAAAATAAACAACCCACTTTAAAAACAGAAATTACGAGTTTTATATATTTTATTCGCAGTTTTTTTTTGGGGGTAGTCCATTATGTCTAACAGTTTGTTGAAAAAGTGTAGAATTCAATTAAAAAAACAACACCGTCTTTTTTTTTTTTTTTAAATAAAACTAAAAACTTTATTTTTAAAATTTCGATGTTTGACAAACAGTCCATTATGTCTGTAACAGTTTGTTGAAAAAGTGTAGAATTCAATTAAAAAAACAACACCGTCTTTTTTTTTTTTTTTAAATAAAACTAATTTTAAAATTTCGATGTTCGAAAAAGAGTCCATAAAGAATAAAACAGTTAATAAATACAAAAAAAAGTCCATTAATTTGAACTTAAAGCCTGTTTGAATAAAACTTATATAAAAAAAAACCGTCACTTCCGGCAAATGGCTATGTAAACAACTGGTGGCATTTTTCGAATACATCGGTAAACACTGTATGTTTTTCGAGCTGAATAAATATGTTACATTGAATAAAAACACAAAAAATATATCCAGTTGGATAGAAAAGTAACTTATCTTGCCTTTCCTAACATTTATTTGTTATATATTTGTCTTTTGACCGTCCACTAATGGCGAGTTTTTTTTTTTTTTTAAATAAAACTAATTTTAAAATTTCGATGTTAGAAAAACAGTCCATCACATGTCAATATAAAAATTCTCTTTTTGTTTGATAAAAAGAATAAACAGTTAATAGATACAACAAAAAAGTCCATTAAGTTCAACAAACTAAACTCTTTTATTTATAATAAAACTCTTCGACAGTTTAAATGCTTTCAAAATCCTATGTAAGTATATCGTTTTTACTGTACACAGATTCGAAAAAGTTGTCATCAAACAAATATATGACAGAGTTGAATAAATATGTTACATTGATTAAAAACACTTCTTATTAGCATTTTCTTTTTATATGACAACGTTAATGTTCATGAATCTCTCTTTTAATCATTTTTATCGACTATCAGCCAAATAACCGGGGTCTAAAATTTGGTAAATTATTTTTCTATTCATTTAAAGAATATGCTATTAAAAAAGACAAAGTCGATAAAAGTTAGACATAAACAGTAAAAAAATAGAAGATATTATTATTAAATAACAATAATTATTAAAAATAAATATTAACATTTACAATAATAAAATGAGTTAGTATTAAAAATAATTATTATAATAAAAATGAGTTTATTATTAAAAATACATATTAATATTCAAATAAAATTGTTTTTATTATTAAAAATAAATATTAATATTTAAAGTAGAATAAAATGTGTTTATTATTATAAATAAATATTAATATTTAAAATAATATGTGTTTATTATTAAAAATAAATATTAATATTTAAAATAATATAATGTGTTTATTATTACAAATAAATATTAATATTAAAATAAAATGTGTTTATTATTAAAAATAAATATTAAGGAAGGTCAACAGGTGGAGGAAAAATAGTCAATGCAGGTCATACCACCTGACCAGCTAAAATCGCCTTTTTATATAAGGCAGACAGTCAGACTATTTGCCTTGAGGGCGGGCTAATCCCTCCTACCCCCCCCCACCCCAAAGCTGAGAGCTGGGGAAACTTCTCTCAGAAGGGGTATGGGAGGACAGGGAGACCTTCCCTCTTTCAACTAAGAGATAGATATCCTTTTGTATGGTTGATTGACCCCCCCCCTGTCGGTTCTGCTTACTCCATTCCGAAAGAGATCAACCTTACACAAAAAAAAAAAAAATATGGGGACAGGGAAGCCTTCCCGGGCCCCCTTTCTGGGAGGAGAAGTTCCCCGGCTCCTACCTTTTTGGGAGTGCTCAGCCCGTCCTCCAGTCAACCACAATATTTGAAGAATAAAGATATTTTTGTTTTTGTGTTTTAGGTGGTGAAGGTGATCTGGGGAGTGTTTTTTTTTTTCACAAAAAAGGTACTTTTTACGAATGGGTATCCAAGAAAATTACAGTATTTTGTCAGAAATTAAGATTTTCATTGACCACTCTCAATACTATCAGAAATGAACAAAGTTAATTAAACAGTCTACACAATATAAACTAACTGTTTTGTTGGCTTTTTATTCTAACTCCAAACTAACCCATAACTACATTTTTCTTTTATTTTGCAAATTTGATTTCCTTTAGTTTATATTGTGTAGCTGAATCAGAAATTGATTTATCTTTTGTCATTTGTAGTTAACATGCTATCAGCGCAATTACTACAGTGTAATCACACATGATCTACCAAAATAAAAACACTTCAGATAAAGTCTTAAATAGAATTCAGTTCCTTACATGACATCTGATGAAGTCAGTACAAACGTTACAAACTAATACTTGAAAAACAATTTGACATTTACTGTACTACAATATCACATTTGTATAGAAGTAGAAATCTGGATACCTATTCTGATACCTAATAAAAGAAAGGACACTCTTTGGGGCGGATTTTGATGATAACAAGTCACTAATAAGAAATTATAATAAACATTGAAATAATTTAAGAATTTTACCAAAATAAAATTACTTGGTAATCACCCAATTTCTGCCACAAAATTTTAATTGGCAAAACTCATAAGCATAAAATATATATTTTCTAATTTCATCTTTTTTTTTTTACATAATCTGGTTTGATGTTTTCCTAAATATTCAAATCACTATATTTTGCTGCTTAATATTAAATACAGCAAATGAGTTATTTTTATGCATCAAACAATTACATTTTCTCATTCATCCAAACTAATCACTGAACATCAATTTCATATTTTCTTCACTAAAATATTACTATGCTTGATGTCATCAAGTAGAGCGGATCATTTTTTTTTACATTTGTTTACACATTTTTTACAAATGTTTTTGAGAGTCCATACAAAGTTATAAGTGTTCAACATTTTTTTTCATTTGAATATATTTTGTCTAAGATTCTTAGCCTATGTCATTGCATACCAATTTGTTTCTTGAAAGTTAAGTTCACTGTAAAAACATCTGATACACCAAAATCCCTGATACCTGTTTCTTATAAGCGCCAAATAACTATCACTATTTCGATTTGTGTTTCATGAGAACAATTCAATATTGATACATTATAAGAAACATTTCCAGTGCTTTTCTCTTTTTAGCAATAGTTGGTTGATAATTAGAGGACACAACTAACCCTATACTATGCTTTACTTTGTTTTGTATATATATTTTGTATTGTGTGAAATTAACAAAGATTCATATGCAGGAATCTGTTGATACATTCCAAGAATCCCAATGCGACCAACAAACTTGAAAGACTACAATTTCTTTTTACTATGACCAATAAGAAAGCTCAAGGACTAAGTTGTTGGACTCATCCTGATCACCATTTTAAATTATTGTTAACAGTAAGTTTAACATTTTAAGTACAGAATAATATTCCTTTTGATATTTATAAATTACTATTTTCTGTGACAGATGTTACTTTTTCAATATTGATTGTACCCTCTTTTGTGTTTTTAAATTTTGCATACAATAATATTAAGCACACCATACCAAGACCACTATTTCAGCATCTAATAAACTGCCTACCAAGACCAATGTTTTCAAGTGACAATGGAGAGTATTCATGTTATGTTTCACATTTTTATGTTTTAAAATATTTTGCTGCTTAATATTCAGCAGATGTTTACTTTGTTTTGTGTATATACTTTATATTAGGTAGAATAAACAAAACTTAATTTCGCTACCATCATTATTTGTAGTGACATGCACTGTTAACATAAATAAAATCACTGGTGACAATCCCTGATACCTGTTTCGTATAAGCACCAAATAACTATGATAATGTGTTATTGTTGATACATTATAATAAACATTTCCATTGACTGGTCGTTTGCTTAGCTTAGGTTTACATCATTTTTTCACAATGTTTCTCTACTTGCTTTCAGCATGAGAGCAGATCATATTCTGCACATGTTTCATGCATATCACAAAAACTTATAATATTTGATCAACATTTGACTAACAATTTTACAAAAAAGACCTACCACCTTAAGGGGGGTAAAGGTAAGGCTCCCCACATAACCATAAAAGAAAGCCGCCCCCCCCCATACAGTGGGAAAGAGCTCCCTTCCCATTCTGGGGCAGAGAAGGGGCAAGGAAAACTCTTAAACATAAATGGTCAACGGAGGGTATACACCCTGGGAAACTAAAAGTCTATATGGAATCTGCATAAATTAAAATATCCTGTTTAAGCGTATTGTATGACAGGGAGGGAAGGTCAACAGGTGGAAGAAAAATGGTCTACGCAGAGCATACCGCCTGACAAGCTAAAATCGCCTTTTTATATACGGCAGACAATCAGACTCTGATTGCCTGGACGGCGGGCTGAGCAATGAATGTGGAAGCCGGGGAACTTTTCTCAGAAGGAGGATGGGAGGCCCAGGGAGCCTTCGGTCTCCTCCTAAGAGAGGGATATCCTCTTACTCCCTTTGGAAAGAGATCAACCTTACACAAAACAAAAAATATGGGAAGAGAAGCCTTCCCGGGCCCCCCTCCCCCTTCTGGGAGGAGAAGTTCCCTGGCTCCAACCCTTTTTTTTGGGGGGGGGGGCGCCTAAGCCTGTCCTCCAGGCAACCAAATGAAAAAGAAATTTACCCATCCCACCTTTGTAGGAAGTGTGCTCAGCCCACCTTCTGAGCCACTGTGAAAGTTTCCGTCCACCAAAAGGGAAGGGAACGAGGAAGGAAAAGTCTCTGAGAATCTTCATGCAATTTCTTTGACAAAGAAACTGTTTTCACTTGATTCCACACAAAATTTTTATTGCTTTTTCATCTATTGTCTTATATTAGGATTTCTTTATGCATGTTATTTTATTTAAGAGTACTAAATAGCTTTTCAGTTTCTTGAGACTCTTTCAACTGTCTGGATTCTGCAGCAACGTTGTGGAGTGATATGTAAAACATAAATTGGTACTTTATAACAATAGGTATGTAGAATTCTAACTCGCCAGTGTTGATCGTTTCAATTATTTACAAATTCACCAGGTCCTGGATATGACCATAAACTGTATCCAAACATGGGGCTTTGTGAAGTGTGAAGCCACCATTTAATTGCTATTGCTACCAGGTCCACTCTGATCTGGAGTAGTAGTACCTGTTAGGGTCCCAATTATGAGTTAAATAGAAACCAACATTAAATAAACAAATATATTCTAGGAAAAAAAAATGTCACTAGATTGGGCATGAAATAACCTGATATAGTGTTGATATGTCATAAAACAAAATGAACCAACAAATTCACCAATCGACACAATATCAACAAATGTATCTTTCTTTTCCTTATTCTGTGCTTATTTCTTGGTACTAAGCTTATCATTAACTAACCCTGACATTTCTTTTACTTTGTTTTGTGTATATATTTTATTTTGTGTAGAATAACCAAAAAGACATTTAGCTACCACATTTGCAGCGAAATGTTAGCATACATAAAATCACTGGTGACAACCCATGATGTTTTTTCTTATGAACACGAAATAACCAACACGCTTTCCATTGGTTTTTCATGATAACAATTTAATATTGATAAATTATAATAAACATGTCCATTACTTTTCTTTTTTTATCAATAAATATACTTGGTTGATAATTGGAGAACACAATGTTTATTGTAATAAAACTTGTGATCTATAACATCCAATTCTAAAAATTAAACTTTCCTTTCTCAATTGAAACAAACAACATACCCCACACTATGTTCCTAAAAATGAGGATTTTACTATTGCGTTTACATAATTTTTTAGCTATGTTTCTCTTACTTTCAGCATGAGATCATTTTCTACACGTGTTTCATGCATACCACACAAACATTTTACCTCTGACATTTTTAATCTTTTTCCAATTTCCTTTCACCATGAACATTATCATTAGTACAGTTTTCATTTAAAATGAAGCTGTACATGGTTACTATTACTTGGAAAGCAGATCTAAAAAAAAAAAAAAATATCTGTTTTCACTTTGAAAATTTACGATTTATAGATCTCGGATTTGGCCCTTCTTCACCTTTTATCTTACATTTGTAAATATTGTATATATAAACTTTTTTCTTATTTCTCCAATGTTATTTCATTCATGCAATTTCATAATCCACCAACATTGTATAAGATTCAATTCCATTTGACACTTGAAAACAACTTTTTATATAGTAAACAGCATTTATTTCTTTTCAGACATATTCTTATTTTATTTTATTTCCAGTACTATGTTTTATTTCATTTTGTGGACACTCATTTAACTCTCTGGGATGCTGCAGGGAACATGTAGAGTGATATATCAAACAAGAAGTGGTACTTTATGACAATAGGTATCTAGGATTTACACATACCAGTGTTGATAGTTTGAAATATTTACAGACTAACATTTTACACAATATAAACACATGTACCTTTTTTTTCTTTTCCTTTGCTTATTTCTCGAACCTAAACTTATCATTAACTAACCCGTAACTTTGTTTACTTTGTTTTGCGTATATATTTTATATTGGGTAGAATTAACAAAACTTAATTTCGCTACCATCATTATTTTTAGTGACATGCACTGTTAACATCAATAAAATCACTGGTGACAATACTTGATACCTGTTTCGTATAAGCACCAAATAACTATCACTATTTCGATTTGCTTTTTCATGATAATATGTTCATCTTGATACATTATAATAAACATTTCCATTCACTGGTCGTTTGCTTAGCTTAGCTTTACATCATTTTTTCACAATGTTTCTCTACTTGCTTTCAGCATGAGAGCAGATCATATTCTAAACGTTTCATGCATATCACACAAACTTATAATATTTGATCAACATTTGACTAACAATTTTTTGCCAATTTCCTTCAACATTCTCATTACCATTACTACAGTTTACATTTTGTCGTTAAAATGAAGCTGTACATGTTTCCTATTACTTGGAAACCAGATTTGTAAAAATCCCATTTTTTTTTCACTCTGAGAATTTTCATTATATTTCTTTGACAAACGATTTATTTTCAATGAACTTCAGCACATGATTGTTACTGCTTTTTCCCCTTTTGTCTTATATTTGTTTTTCTTCATGCCAAATATTTTATATATCAATTTTTTGCTAATTTCTTAAATTTTATTTCTTTAATTCTTAGTCCACCAATATAGTATAAGTTTCAATTGCATTGAACGCAATGTTTTAGATAGTAAACATCAGCATATTTCACTTTTCAAGCACTTTTTCATTTTATTTCAAATACTATGTTTTATTTCATTTTGTTGACACTCATTTACCCCTCTGGGGTGCTACAAGGAACATGTAGATTGATATACCAAACATGAATTGGTGCTTTATAACAATAGGTATCTATAATTTTGCTTAATTCTCTAACCTAAACTTATCATTAACTAACCGTAAATTATGTTTTAGTTTTGTGTATATATTTTATATTGTGAAGAATAAACAAAAATTCATTTCACCACCACATTTGCACTGTTAGCATACACAAATATCACTGGTTACAATCATTGGTAGCTGTTTTTTAAAAACACCAAATAACATTCACGCTTTCCATTGGTTTTTCATGATAACAATTTAATATTGATAAATTATAATAAACATGTCCATTACATTCTCTTTTTATCAATAAATATACTTGGTTGATAATTAAAGAACACAATGTTTATTGTAATAAAACTTGTGATCTATAACATCAAATTGTATAAATTAAAGTTTCCTTTCTCAATTGAAACAAACAACATATCCCACACTAAAAATGAGGATTTTACTATTGCCTTTTAGATCATTTTTTAACAATGTTTCTCTTCTTACTTTCAGCATCAGAAAATATAATTTTCTACACGTGTTTCATGCATACCACACAAACGTATATGTGACCAACATTTTACCTCTGATACATTTTTTTCCAATTTCCTTTCACCATTGTCATTATCATTAGTACAGTTTTCGTTTTGTCTTTAATATGAAGTTGTACATGTTTCTTAATACTTCGAAACCAAATATATCAAAAAATAATTTTTTTCACTTACAAAATTTTCATGATATTTCTTTGACAATCATATTTGTTTTTAATTGAATTCAGCATATGATTCTTACTGCTTTATCACCTTTTATCTTATATTTCTTTTTCTTCATGCCAAATATTTTAAATATCAAATTTTTGCTCATTTCTTAAATTGAATTATAAAAAATGGATTTTTTTATTCCACCAATATTGTATAAGGCTCAATTCCATTGAACACAGTGTTTTATATAGTAAACATCAGCATTTGTTTCTATTTTATTTCAAATACTGTTTCATTTCACTTTCTCGATAATCATTTACATCTTTGGGGTGCAACAGGGAACATGTAGAGTGATATATCAAACATGAATTGGAACTTTATAACAATAGGTATCTAGAATTTCCACATACCAGTGTGGATAGTTTTAAATATTTACAAACTTACAATTTACACACTATAAACAAATGTATCTTTTTTTCTTTTCTTTGCTTATTTCTCGAACCTAAACTTATCATTAACTAAACCTAAACTTTGTTTACTGCATTTTGTGTATATATTTTATAATGGGTGAAATAAACAAAACTTAATTTGGCTAATATCATTTGTAGTGGCATGCACTATTGACATATATAAAATCACAGGTGACAATCCTTGATTCCAGTTTCGTATAAGCACAAAATATCTATCATTATTTCGATTTGTTGTTCATGATAAAAATTTAATATTGATACATTGTAATAAACATTTCAATTGCTTTTATCTTTTTATCAATACATATACTTGGTTGATAATTAGAGGACACAACTAACCCTATACTATGCTTTACTTTGTTTTGTATATATATTTTGTATTGTGTGGAATTAACAAAGATTCATATGCAGGAATCTGTTGATACATTCCAAGAATCCCAATGCGACCAACAAACTTGAAAGACTACAATTTCTTTTTACTATGACCAATAAGAAAGCTCAAGGACTAAGTTGTTGGACTCATCCTGATCACCATTTTAAATTATTGTTAACAGTAAGTTTAACATTTTAAGTACAGAATAATATTTCTTTTGATATTTATAAATTACTATTTTCTGTGACAGATGTTACTTTTTCAATATTGATTGTACCCTCTTTTGTGTTTTTACATTTTGCATACAATAATATTAAGCACACCATACCAAGACCACTATTTCACCATCTAATAAACTGCCTACCAAGACCAATGTTTTCAAGTGACAATGGAGAGTATTCATGTTATGTTTCACACTTTTATGTTTTGAAATATTTTGCTGCTTAATATCAAATTCAGCAGATGAGTTCTTTCTTATGCATCAAACAATTACATTTTCTGATATTCATTCAAACTAATTATTGAAAATCAATTTCATATTTTCTTTACTAAAATATTACTATGCTTGATTTCATCAAGTGGTGCGAATCTGTTTTTTACACTAACAATGTGCACATTTTTTGAAGAATAAAGTTGTTTTTTTTTAAGGTGGTGAAGGTGATCCGGGGAGTGTTTTTTTTTTTTTTTTTTCCAAAAAAGGTACTTTTTACGAATGGGTATCCAAGAAACATTCAGTACTTTGTCAGAAATTAAGATTTTCATTGACGACTCTCAATACTATCAGAAATGACCAATCTACACAATACAAACTAACTGTTTTGTTGGCTTTTTATTCTAACTCCAAACTAACCCATAACTACATATTGCTTTTATTTTGCAAATTTGATTTCCTTTAGTTTATATTGTGTAGCTGAATCAGAAATTGATTTAACTTTTGTCATTTGTAATTAACATGCTTTCAGCGCAATTACTACAGTGTAATCACACATGATATACCAAAATAAAAACACTTCAGATAAAGTCTTCTTACATAGAATTCAGTTTCTTACATGACATCTGATGAAGTCAGTACAAACGTTACAAACTAATACTTGAAAAACAATTTGACATTTACTGTACTACAATATCATATTTGTATAGAAGTAGAAATCTGGATACCTATTCTGATACCTAATAAAAGAAAGGACACTCTTTGGGGCGGATTTTGATGATAACAAGTCACTAATAAGAAATTATAATAAACATTGAAATAATTTAAGAATTTTACCAAAATAAAATTGCATGGTAATCACCCAATTTCTGCCACAAAATTTTAATTGGCAAAACTCATAAACAGAAAATATATATTTTCTAATTTCATCTTTTTTTTTTACATAATCTGATTTGATGTTTTCCTAAATATTCAAATCACTATTTTTTTGCTGCTTAATATCAAATACAGCAAATGAGTTATTTTTTATGCATCAAACAATTACATTTTCTCATTCATCCAAACTAATCACTGAACATCAATTTCATATTTTCTTCACTAAAATATTACTGTGCTTGATGTCATCAAGTAGAGCGGATCATTTTTTTTTCATTTGTTCACACATTTTTCCAATTTATATATATTTTGTCTAAGATTCCTAGCCTATGTCATTGCATACCAATCTGTTTATTAAAAGTTAAGGTTCACTGTAAACACATACGTTACACCAAAATAAAAACGCTTCAGATAATGTCTTGATATTCAATTAAGTTTCTCACATGACATCTTATGAAGTTAGTAGAAATGTTACAGACTTTTGAATCTCAAACACTTTCAATACTGTGCACTGATATTTTCTTTTTTGGAATATAAGCACATTCATGATTTTTTTTACAAACGCCAACAAATGTCACATTTTGTAGCAATGTACTGAAACAATTATAAAAATAGGTATCTAGGAAAAGGCCACTACATCTATATATATAAAAGGCAAAAATCGGTGTGTATGTATGTATGTATGTATGTTTGTTTGTAACGCTAAAACTTTTGAAAGACGGAACCAAACTTGACAAATTTGGTATCATATCGAAGCCCCATCACCCGGATGACAAATATCGAAATTTCACGTCAAACGGACTACTAGAAGTTGGTCAACTGATCAGTTATCTTCGAGGGGGGCCCCCAAAAAACCTGTCATTAACGCTAAAACTTGAGATGAAAGATTCCTCTCCCCTAAGAATAAAACATATGTTCAATATCTGCTTTTGTTTTTTCATTGTTTATACGGTCCCGAGCAACGCCGGGTAGCCCTGCTAGTATGTTATAAATTCCAAATTTCCACAACCTGGCAAATACTGGTACACGCTAGCAAATTTAGATTTGTAATTACAGAATATGATTCTAATTTTTTCCTTTGCTCTTTATTCTAACACTACACTAAGTTTACTGTTTTATTTCGCTACAGTTGATATTGTGTAGAACAATAAGAAAATCATAGTGAACAATGCATTCAACAAAATTTCACACACATTTCTAGATACCTATATCTAATAAGTTCAAAAGAAAGGACACACTTAGGGAGGTATTTTGGTGGTCAAGTCACTAAATAGAGATTAGCTGGTTTCCCGGCATAGCCCAAGATGTAATAAAGATTGACTGAAATACATGTTCTAGCTGGTTTCTAGGCGTTGCCAGGGATGTAATATAGACACATTATGTTGTATATTACCTGTTCTCTTCTCCCTAAGGTAAAACAATTTCATATACATGCTGTAAATTACCTACACTAGGGATAAAACATGAACAATACCAGTCCTAGGGTAGATAAAACAAATAATACATAGAGATGAAAGATTCCTCTCCCCTAAGAATAAAACATATATTCAATATCTGCTTTTGTTTTTTCATTGTTTATACGGTCCCGAGCAACGCCGGGTAGCCCTGCTAGTCTATAATATAAATCTCACTTGTCTGTTTGAATGTATGTATGTATGCATGTATTTATGTCTGCCTAAAACTTTCGACAGAGGCGACGGATTTTCACACGATCAGTATAGTTTTGAAGCTCGATCCTTCGGGCGACAAATATCGAAAAATTGGCTAAAAACATTAATTCCTTCACTCTCAACTAGGCACTTTTCTACAAAGAGGGGTCGCTTTTTTCGAAAGTCATATCCTCTTTTCGATTGATTAGCCTTAATTTAAACCTTCGTCACTTCCGGTTTGGTGATGAACGCAGCGGCAAAGACGCCACGTTTTTTTTCACATTCTTTTCCTCCTTTGCGGTACGGATTTGAGCCTGCCTGCCTACTACCACTATTTTTTTTTTTTTTTGCTCAACACACATCTCCAAACACCCGCCCAACGCCGGGCACCCAGGCTGGTCTATATATATAAAAGGCAAAATGCGTGTTATATGTTTGTATGTCTGCCCCAAAATTTCCACACATGCAACGAACACTGACAAAATCAGTATCGTTAGGAACATTCATCTCTCAGACGACGAATATCTAAAGATTGACCAAAAACATTAATTCTTTCACCATCAACTCGGCCGGTTTTTGCAAGGGGGGGGGTCAGATTTTGCGTCGACATTTTTGCAGTCATTCACACCTCGCGATCTCAACGTACGTTTTAAAGGCCCGTAACGTCGTAAGTTTGTTGTGGACCAGACAACTAAAGGGTTTTCTTTTTTCACCTCATTTTCTTCTTAGTGTTACAGGTTCAAGCCTTGCTACTGCAGCTAATTTTTTCTTTTTTGCACTCGCACGAGTACTTACTGCTATTTTCATATTTTTTAGGGGTTCGTTAATTTTTTTTCTTTGTGCTCGCATGGGTATTTTCATTGAAATGTTTATTTTTTAGAGCTGGGTTGCTCAATACCCTTACGTTAAAACCTCTTTACACCTGGGCAACGCCGGACACCCCTGTAAATTTTTTATAAAGTGCTTTTTTCTTTATGGCGATTAGCAGCTACTTCTGGACCTTCTCGTTTCAAAGCCGCAACAATATTATAAAACCGATGCTTTGTAATTGTTAAAAAAAATATTTGGGACCATGTAGACATTTCATCAGTCCTCAAGTCAAATTTTCATGTTTTAAATGAATGATAACCTGCCTTTGAAAGTTGAAAGTCTGAAATCGAAGAATTAAATAAGCCAGACCACGGCGACCGAGAGTAAGAAAAAGGCCTATTAACTGAAAAATGCATGCAGGCAATGTAGGTAAGATTTGTCAGACTGTCAGTACTATATGAGGGCCATTTGAAAAAGAGCAATAAAACATTTTTAAAAAGAAAAAAGAACACAGTTCGATTAACACTTAAACTGAACTTTATTCAATATAAAATATAAATATTATCTATGTAAAATTAATTTTAAAGCAATATACAATTTAATACTGATAAAACTGAATTATGAATTTAGGAAACAAGCAATTAAAGAAACATTAAACACAAATATTTTTTGGCCTTCGGAATTAGAGCACCGTATAGTATCTGTTTTGATGCTACACTTTACCTTTTCTGTCCTCAGTCGGTGGAGGAGAAATATTTAAATAACTATTACTTTAAATACATAAATTATATTTAAAGTTTTGGTTTTCTGTTCTATGTCCATTTTATTCTCATGTTTATCACCAAAATGTGTAGCTTATTAGTTTCTCACAGGCCATCATGAGTGATCGCTCACTGGCAGTAACCTGTGGTGTTCCCTGGAGACCAAGTGACAACAAGTCTCCCCAGATTTCTAGTGTTCTTTACCTTTTGATCACTTGTGCAGATGATTGCATGTTATCGCAACAGCCGTTGTCACTGATTTCTTGTTTGTATCGGTCATTGGTGTTTCCTGGGGTTTGGGTGACAAAATGCCTTCCCAAGGTACCAGATTTGAACTGCACACTTCCAGTGGAGATTTGATTAGTACTCTCACACCTCGGTCTTTCCATTCTCCCTGACCCTTCACAACTAGTTGGTGTGACGCCAGTCGATGTCATCTACACCAGTTTTTTTATTATTATTAGAATTATTATTATGATAATAATAAGGGTGCTTGTGCAGTGTACGCACGTGTATTTTAAATATTATTTTCAAGTTAAATTAAATTTTGGGTTTGTATTACTGTACACATAGATTCGAAAAAGTTGTCAAAAATCAAATATATACCAAATAAATGTTATCAAAGGCAAGATAAGTTACTTTTCTACCTATCTGGAAAGGTTTTTAGTGGTTTTACTCACGTTAAAACGTGTAATCGCTTCGTAAATCATACAATGTTTATCGATATATTTTAAAAAGAAAAATGTCGGCATGCTCACTATTGAACTCGGTAAGTTTGGGAAAATGAGTTCCAACAAACAAATTATACAAAATACTGTTAGAAACCCACCGAATATATGTCCACCTATGTCACGATAACATATATTGAGCGAATTCTAACAGTATTTTGTATAAATTTTTTGTTTAAGCTCGTATCCCCAAACTTACCGTGTGCTACAGCAAGCATGCCGCCATTTGCATTTTTCAAGTACATCAGTAAACACTGCATGTTTTCTGAGCAGATTAAACACTTTACATTAAATAAAAACACTAAAAATTTATCCAGTTTGGTAGAAAGTAACTTATCTTGCCTTTGATTATATTTATTTGTTATATATTTGTTTTTTGACAATTTTTTCAAATCTATGTGTATAGTAAAACAAACCCATCATGTAAATTATTTACGGTTAAAATGTTATAAACACAAAAACTTGAAGCTTTAAATATATTTCAAAGAAATAAATTACGCCCGGTGCTAAAATATTGAAAATTCACCGATTGGAAAAAAAAAAAAAAACTGCAGTGAAAAATACTAACTTTAAAATATTTGGAAATACTCGGTGAAAAGTTTTATTTATTATTAGAAGAACGGACTGAAAAATATTATATAAAAATTGTTTGTTTTGCAGTAAAAAAATAAAAAAATAAAATGAAATATTCGACTTTCTCAGATAGAAATTAAAGGTTCAAAAACTAGTTAACTTACTATATTTTGTTAGATTAAAATTATACCAATGTGCAATTATAATAATTATTATCCAAATAGAGAATTGTCCTTTCTCTTGAGAACATACATGGACAATCGGTAGCATATATTAGTAGCCATGGACAATCGGTAACACAATCGGTGACCATATTTTTTATGCCTGTTAGCGTGACCATGTGGTTGAATACCGGAAACTTTCTATACCTACAAGTTGATTAGGAAGTGACGTTACGTTGTCATATTCACCAGCCTACTCTCTCGGTGGTGGCGGCCAGACACAATAAAAATTTAAAGCAAATTAAATTTGCAGTCTAAAATTTCCCGCTAATATAATTGAATGCTTTGAAAATTTTAAATAAAAATATTTTCATTCGGTTTAAATATTGTTGACTTTCTGTTGAACGTCTGGCTCACTGATTATTTCTACTTGGCTGATTCTGACTGCCTCTTGACTCTGAAGAGGATGGAAAAAAAAATGGCCGATGAAGAGAAAAAAAAATATTCTCTAAAATGTCTCGAAAAAAATATCAATCAGATTCGTTAATAGTTGTTTTTGAAATGCAACGTTGTTGAGAACATTAGCGAAGACAGGACTGAGGATGAGCACAGTTCAGGGTATATTGTTGGAAAAAGATCTAAGAAGATTCGCAAATTGTCCGTAATCATTCGGCACTGAAGTGGGTTCATTAACAATCTATGTTAGGTCAGACGCAACCTTGACAACAGATTTGATGTAAATCTTTCATTTCAGATCAGGAGCGAAGGAGTAGGGAGAACCATAGATTGAAGCTCAGTCGAGCACTTGAAAATAACGATAACGTAGAGATAGGCTCGCAGCTTCTCTTCTATGGGAAAGAGGTTGCAGGAAAAAGAAAAGGACATCACTTACAAAGTTTAGAAGCCGGTTTTGAACTCTGTCAAGGTAGGATACAGTACTCCAAGCAGGTATTCCATCGATGTGGTAACAGGACTCTATTTTACAACATATTTGGCTCTTGTATAGGTAGAGGATTGCGTCAGGAATGAGATACGTTCTGGAGCGGTAGAATGATGCAACCATTTTTCCAGCCACCTTGGAAACAGATGTAAATCTTCCGTTTCAGGTCAAAGGTGAAAGTCAGTCTCAGAAGCTTGTTAAAGTAGGGTGCTTCTTTGAGATGAGAACCATTCTTATCGATTGGAGTCAAGTAGGGTATTAGAGCATTAGTGGTAAAAAGATAAAAGGTTGGTTTTGGATGCATTAAAATTAACCAGCCACCTTTTGCCCCATTGCACTACGTGTTCAAGATTGGAGGAAAGACTCAGAGATATTGGTTGTTGCTAGCCTTTGAAGTTTTGCCATAGATGACAGTGTCGTCTGTGTATACATCGACAAATTAACTTAGGATGTGATTTGGGAGCTCATTGATTAAGATATGGAAGAAAGTTGGGTCAAGGATGGATCCTTGAAGCATGTAAGCATCCAAAACCGAAGCGGGTTCGTTAACAATCTATGTTAGGTCAGAAGCAAGGGAGAAATCATGACAACGTTGTGAAAATAATATACAAGATGAGAATAGTAGTTCGAATAATCCTAATCAAACAATGTATCCGTTCTCACTTGAAACCTTTTGCAGAACCATAGGGTTTCAGCAAACACTGGTTTAGAAACATCACAATAGACACAATTAAAGCAAGTCAAGCATGCATGGTACCCCGTGAGTGCACAGTGAGCGGTGCATAAAAAAATGACTAAGTTCAGCAACCTCCCCCCCCCCCGTCATTTAGCCCACAAAGTCCACAGGGGACGTCAAATTCTGGTGAAAATAAACAAACGGTGCAATTTTAGGCCTTAACATATGTAAATTTGAGTTCTGCACCATGCAAGAAACGAAAGGACTAAGTCCATCATTTACACCCCCCCCCCTTTAAGCCACAAAAATCCCCAAGACCTTCACATATTTGAATTTGAGTACAGCACCATGCAAAACTGCTAATAAATAGACATACATAGAAAATTTTGGACAAATATGGTAAAATAGTCCCCAAAATGGAGTGTTTTTATTAGCCATAAAAGAGCCCCTGGAGCACACCCAAGAGTTATTGTGAAGTATAGATAAACAAAATTATATAGAAATCAGTTATTTACAACTTTTCAGAAAGTTTTATAAAAGTCCAAGGCATCAATGTTTTTAAGCACAAAGTGTCAATTTTAGCCATTTTAACCCGAAAGGCACCCCAAGGGGGGGCAACCGAAGTTTTCCTGGAAAATCCATTCTGTTACTTTTTTTTTTTACTCATATCATGTTTAATGTTTGTGCAAAATTTCCAAAAATTTCAAGAAGTAGTTATTGAAAAAAGTGCGGACAGAGAAACAGATGAACGGACAAGGGTAACCAAAAAATGATATAATATAACAGAGTGCTTTGAAGATTTTAGATAAAATATTTTTGTTCATTTTAAATATTTTGACCTTATATTGAATGTCAGCCGTTCATTATTTCCACTTGGATGATTCTGACTGCCTCTTGATTCGAAGAGGATGAAATAAAAATGGTCGATGAAAAACAAAAAAAAAAAAAAGAAAATTTCTAAAATGTCTAAAAAAACATCACCAGATCGTTAATAGTTGTTTTCCAAATGCAAAATTGTGGAGAATATTAGCCGAACTTTAAGTGTTTAAAAACAATTGACTTCGATGACGTCGAATCAGATTTTGTTCAAATATATAGAAAAAATATGTCTACAAAATCAAAAGTAGTTGCTTACATCCTGGCAAATATTAAAAAAATATTTCTTCGTAAAAAAACAAAACACCATTCTTGTTGTTTTATTCCCCCCCCCAACCCCCCCCCCAAAAAACATCTTTTACAAAAAATGTTTTTGTTTGATAGATTGTTTCATAAAACATTGTCTTTTTAGACAGAAAACAAAACAAAGTAAAATACAAAAATATTTCGTTTCAGCATAACACATAAAAAAAAAGTTATTACAAGAAAAGAAATTAAAATCCAAAATCTATAAACCATATAAAGTGTTTTTAAGAATATTCTAACTATTGTTTTCGTCCGTTTTCTCACAACTTTTTGATTTTGTTCATCTCGTCGTACCTGGGAATCTTTTAAGGAATTTCAAGCAGTATTTTTTTTTTACTTAATCCACAAGGGTAGACTATTTTCGTTCAGTCAGCCATGGTCCAGTAGAAACTGTTAGTAATTATATTCTTAGTATCGTCTGCGATTGGGATTGGGATTGACTATTCAACGTCTCTTGAACCTTTCTTAACCCCCCCTCCAAATAATTTTTGCTTCTACTAACCTTTTCTTGACAGTTATTATTTAAAGAAAAAAGAAAAAAGTGAATAATAAAACATTAAATTATAGTAGATTGTTTTTTTGTTTTTGTTTTTAGTTTCTACATTTATCCATTTTGCTTATTTTCTTTTACGTAGCGTTGTTATAGTTTTATCGGCAACGCTCGGCATAATCCGGCTGTTCCGGCCAAACACGCATATTATATAAACATATTGACCTACACTAAACTGTCACTTAGAACTTAATTACATAGTTAAACGTTTATTAAAATAACATACACTATGAGAATAGTAGTCCGAATAATTCTAATCATACAATTTATCAGTTCTCACTTAGAATTATAGGAGGGAAATGTTGTGCATTTCTCTCCTAATAATTACTTAAATAAACACAAGGCCAAACGACATTGCTTTTAACAAAACAATAATAAAGGGTTTATTTAAAAAAAAAAAAAGGTGAGATTGTATCTCAAACTGGAGAGAAAGAAAGAAAGTGTAAATGTCTGTTTGAAGGTGTCGTCTGCCATCAGACTGCAGTCGTCAACAAGTAGCAGTGGGAGGGGTGAGTGAGAGAGGTCTGTATAGGTCGCTTTCTGGCGTCTCTCTGGCGATCGCAGCTGAGATCCCAAAGGGCTAAAAAATAGTCGTTAAGGGGACAGCTCAAATCATGTCGGAAATTTATCTTGCTTCCAGATAAATTTCGACGCGAAAGTAACTAGCCTGAAAAAAAAAATAAATAAATAAAAGCATGAAATAAAAAAGGGGGAGGGAGGGGTAAAGAATAAAATATAAAGGTCTTGTTTCAAAACGAAGAAGAAACTTTATTTACAAAAGAAATTCCAACAATCAATGCGCCCTGCCAACCGATTGATCAGTGTGGCCGAATCACTTTGGCAACGGGCATTGATCCGCTTATAGTAAATAGTTTGTTAACTGCTACAGAACCATAGGATTTCAGGGAACTCAAACTTAGAAACGTTGCAATAGACACAATAATAAAAAAAAAATGATAGAATATAATGGGGTGTCTCAAAGATTTTAAATAAAACATTTTTGTTCAGTTTAAATAATATTGACCTTCTATTGAATGTTTGAGCTATTCATTATTTCTATTTGGCTGATTCTGACTGACTCTTGACTTGAAGAGATTGAAATAAAAATGGTCGATGAAGAGGAAAAAATATTTTCTAAAATGTCTAGAAAAATAAATGATCTGATCGTTAATAGTTGTTTTCAAAATGCAAAGTTGTCGAGAACATTAGCCAAACTTTAAGTGTTTAGAAAGTTGATTTCGATGACGTCGAATCAGATTTTGTTCAACGAAAGAAAAACATATCTATAAAAACGACGAAAGCAAAATAAACCGATTTTTTCGTTATTTTTTCTTTTTTTTTTAACATCCTCCCTAAAAGAATAACTCCATCATTCTTGCAAAGTAGTGTTTTGTTCTAACAAACATAAAAAGAAAACATCTTTTACAAATTTTTTTTCAATAGTGTGAGAAATTATGCACAAATAAGCAGGCTTCTCATTGGTCGGTTTGAGCGCCCACGATTTTGTTTGGACCTATCAGATTGATTGTTGTTATTAACTGCCGAGTCGTATTTTTGGCGCTATTTTTATGTTGCAGGTCGCGCCAGTTTTCATAGAGAGAGCAAGTCGAATGGACGTGGAAACTCATCTCCTTATTCGAGGCATGGAGCCGCAAACCTTTTTGTCCCTTTGAGGCGTATTTACGTAGGGCGAAACGTTATCATTTGCAAACACCAATGCCCTTATGTCGATCGAAATATTATATTCCTCGCACACTGTTGTTCTCTACGATTTGATCGACTTTCATCATTACTTATCGTCTCCGAGGCGATTGTAAGGTCTACATTTTGACCTGCCCTTGTCCGCCATTCAGATGGTTATTTACAGTGAACTCCATGATGACTACCAGACTTGCAGCATTCATCCTTGGAAAGCATCACTTAACTCATCGAATTGTTGCAACCATTCTTCGGACAGCGGGGAGTCTTGAATCCTGCAAACGCGAAGATAAACCATGAACTACTACCCTTTACGGGTGTTACCAGCTCTGTTCAGCAGAAAGTTAAAGATGGCACATCTTTTGCAATTTGGATCTTTTTACTTTAATAAAATTTACGTTGAAGTTTAAATGTGAGCCTGTTGTGATTTCTGATTGCTTTCTTTCATTCTGCCAACAGCAAGACCGAGGTGGGATAATATCTCACAACAGATTGTTTTATCCAAAATGTCTTTTTAGACAAAAAATAAAACAAACAAAAGTTTTAAAAAAATATTTAGTATTATCATAATAAATACAAAAACATTCTTAAAATAAAAAAAAAAACTGTATCTATAAACTATTTAATGTGTCTTATTTGGATTATTATAACTACTCTTCTCATCTATGACATTTTTTATTCTTACGTTTCGACCGATGTAACCTCCGATTTTCTTCATGTGCATCTGTAAGGAATTTCAAGCATAATCCTTTATTTCATCTGCTAGGTTAGATTGTTCTTGTTCAGTCGACCACAGGTGGGTAGAAATCACAAGTGATTTGTATTTATATTCCAATAATCGATCGTAAGAGGGATTAACTCTTCAACGCCAACAAAACTGTCATTTCAAACTTAATTTTACTTATTTATTTTTTTACAAGGGAGACAACACTTATTAAGGCCTGAATGCCACTCGAAGTAACAACAGCATAGCGATCGTTAGTGATGGAAATTGGGTAAAATTTGATTATTTAACAATTTGTTTAAATTGGACTTGACGACGACCTGGAAAGCAGGATAGTGGAACAGAGTTCCACAGGCAGCCAAGTCTAGGAAAAACGCTTTGTTCATGAAGTTTGCATTTAGATTTAAGCACAGATGGAGAAATTGTTGATAATGGTTGATGGGTGCTTTTTTGAAAGTTTGGTAAGGGTAGGGAGAACCATAGTTGAAGCTCAGTCAAGCACTTGAAAATAACGATAACGTAGAGGTAGACTCGCAGCTTCTCTTCTATGGGAAAGAGATTGCAGGAAAAAGAAAAGGACATCACTTACAAAGGTTAGAAGTCGGTTTTGAACTCTGTCAAGGTAGGATACGGTGCTCCGAGCAGGTATTCCATCGATGTGGTAACGGTACTCTATTTTACAACATATTTGGCTCTTGTATAGGTAGAGGATTGCGTCAGGAATGAGATACGTTCTGGAGCGGTAGAATGATGCAACCATTTTCCCAGCCACCTTGGCAACAGATTTGATGTAAATCTTCCGTTTTAGGTCAAAGGTGCAAGTCAGTCTCAGAAGCTTGTTAAAGTAGGGTGCTTCTTTGAGATGAGAACCATTCTTATCGATTGGAGTCAAGTAGGGTATTAGAGCATTAGTGGTAAAAAGATTAAAGGTTGGCTTTGGATGCATTAAAATTAACCAGCCACCTTTTGCCCCATTGCACTATGTGTTCAATATTGGAGGAAAGACTCAGAGATATTGGTTGTTGCTAGCCTTTGAAGTGTTGTCATAGATGTTAGTGTCGTCTGTGTATACATCGACAAATGAACGTAGAATGTGCGTTGGGAGCTCATTGATTAAGATATGGAAGAAAGTTGGGCCAAGGATGGATCCTTGAAGCATGTAAGCATCCAAAACCGAAACGGATTCGTTAACAATCTATGTTAGGTCAGAAGCAAGGGATAAATCATAACAACGTTGTGAAAATAATGTACAAGATGAGAATAGTAGTTCGAATAATCCTAATCAAACAATGTATCAGTTCTCACTTGAAACCTTTTGCAGAACCATAGGGTTCCAGCGTGGCTACCGAGAGTAAAGAAGGCCGATGCACATGACAGCATGACGTCATTATCAGATTCAGTTGTAGGTATATGGTTTAGGCTATCAGCAGCAGTTTCCTCTAGTTTTCAGTTTCCTAACATGATGTATTCTTGCGTTGTTCCAAATTACCGGGGAAATTATCCAAAAGCCCCAAAGTACATACATTTTCTTTTCCTAAATTTTCTCAATTTGGATACGTACCATTAGAAGGGAAAAATTTTATTCCAACCAAATATAGTAAAGTAAGTAATGTTATCTGTTAATAATTAAAACTGCATTGAAGTACTTTCATAACGTTTGATAACATTGTTAATATAAATTAAATAAACAATACTATTACAGCAAATATTATGTTGATATTTTTAACTGTTTACTTTCTTATAAGGCTAAAAAGTCTATCAGGAAGGTTGAAAATTTAATTTAATTTTGTTTTAGATTGTAAAATTATAAACAAATAATTTTTATATGAGAATAAGTGTCAAAATGTCTTTTTAGTAATAAATAAAACCTTTCATTTAGTATTTCCAAATTATTTTGAAGTTCTATATCTTTTTTCTAAAGTCGGTTTGAAAATTATTCACCGCGTGGCTATTAATGAAATTAACCGTGACTGAGCGTTATATATTAAAATTGATTGTTTCTTTTTAAAATAATAAACAAATACTTTTTACAAGAGAATAATTGTCAAAAATATTGTTTTTTAAATTTATTTACTTGCCTCCCCACGAGGGCACAGTTAGACACAAGGTCGGTTTTTAATGTGGGAAAATCTAGCTCCTCAAAAAGGGGCACTCTGGATAGGAACAAAAATAAAAAAAATATTGTGTCAGTCATGAAGGATTTCTCCTCCACTGACCGAGGACAGAACAAATGAAGTGTAGCATCAGAACAGATACTACACTGTGATTATTATTGTAAATGTTTGTTTACTATCTTTTCTTAGATTTTAACAATAGTTTACATTATGGTATGAATGTTTTCTTTAATTATGTTTTTAGGAATGTGAACATCATTTTCGGCATGAGGATGTAATAAAGGAGAAGTCAAGATTCGATGATAAAACGTTGTGAAATAAACACGCAAGATGAGAACATTAGTCCGAATAATTTCTAAAGTTCCAAAAAATAACATTCAACCCATGTGATTTTTCTCTAAATTAAATTAAAATATATTTTTGCACTAGTAACTTTTATTATTTGTTTTTAAATTATTTGGTTGACTTCAATTTTTTGTATTTTATCGTCTGTTTTCATTCTAAAAATTATTTATCGTTTCTTTTCACTTTTAAATTATTCATCGTTGGTGTTTAATATGTTATTTAATTCTTTGTTTCCTAAATTCATAATTCACTTTTATCAGTATTAAATTGTATATCACTCCCCCTCCTTTTTTCTTATCGAGTGTATATATATATATATATATATATATATATATATATATATATATATATATATATATATATATATATATGCGTGATCAAAGAGAGCCCACACAAAAAAATGTAAATATGTTTGAAAAAATAAAACTTAAATAGGTTTAGCAAAAACAAAAACAAAAAAACGTAGATATGTTTGAAAAAATAAAACTTAAATGTTTGCAAAAACAAACAAACAAAAAAAACGTAAATATGTTTGAAAAATAAAACTTAAATATGTTTGCTAGAGCAAAAAAAAAACAAAAAAAAAACGTAAATATGTTTGGAAAAAAAAACAAAAAAACATGTTTAAAATTAAAATATAACAAAAAAAATTTATTTTTATTTCAAGGGTGCCATTATATACATTTTGCACTTCCGTAACTGGGTTGACAGACAGTAACGCAACCTATAGTTAAACGGAGGAAACAGGCTCTCTCTTTCTTCCAGATTACCGATAATATTTATATTTTATATTGAATAAAGTTAATTTTCAGTATTAATCGAACTGTGGTCCTTTTCCTTTTTAATAATGTTTTATTGCTCTTTTTCGAATGGCCCTAATATAGTACTGGCACTCTGATAAATCTTACCTACATTGCCTGCTGGCATTATTTTACTTAACAGGCCTTCTTCTTACTCTCGGTGGCCGTGGTTCCAGCGAACACCGGTTTAAAAACGTCACAATACACACACACACACACACACACACACACACACACACAAATGATATAATAGAGTGCTTCGAGGATTTTAAATAAAATATTTTTGTTCAGTTGAAATGGTTTGACCTTACATTGAATGTCAGCCGTTCATTATTTAAACTTGGATGATTCTGACTGCCTCTTGATTCGAAGAGGATGAAATAAAAATGGTTGATTAAGAGAAAAAATATTCTCTAAAATGTTTAGAAAAAAATCATCAGATCGTTAATAGTTGTTTTCTAAATGCAGAGTTGTTGAGAATATTAGCCAAACTTTAAGTGTTTAGAAACAGTTGACTTTGATGACGTTGAATCAGATTTTGTTCAAACACAAAGAAAAAAAATATATCTATAAAAATAACGCAGAGCAAAAGAAAACATCTTATTCAATAGCTGTTTACATTCTAACAAACAGTAAAAATCTTTTTCTTAGTAAAAAAGAAAAATAACCTCCTCATTTGTATAATGTTTTGTTCTAACAAACACGAAAAACATCTTTTGCAAAAAATATCTCTAGTTTAATACATTGTTTTATTATGATTGTGTTTTTACAAAGCGAAAAAAGAAAAGAAAAATACATAGAGCATTTCGTTTCATCAAATACGTCTTTTTTTTTTACAAAGCAGTCACCACTTATCAAGACCCGGAAGCGATTCAAAGATAAGGGTTAATGAGTGTAGTAGTCAACGGGAAAATATCGTAGTAATCGTTGGAAGTGGAAATTTGGTCAATTGGATTACTTAAGGGACAGCTCATCAAAAATTTGTTTACATTAGACTTGATAACTATCATGTTGTAGTCAGTTGAAAAGAAGGGAAACGGAACGGAGTTCTGCAGGCGTGCAGTTATTTAAAAAAAAAATTTTTACAAGGAAGTCACCACTTAGCAAGGCCCGGAGGCCACTTGGGGATAAGGGTTATTGCATGTACAGTAATCAATGGGATAATATCGTAGTAATCGCTAGTAATGGAGATCTGATAAAGTGTCTTACTTAGGGGGGGGTCATCAGGAACTTGTTTATGTTGGACTTGAAGACATCCAAGTTGTAGAGAGTTCCACAGGCGTGCACTTCTAAGAAAGAAGCTTTGTTCATGGAATCTACGTTTTGATTTAGACGCAGATAAATAGTGAGGAAAATCAATGACAGTGGTTTCAGCTAGGCAGGTGTTTTTCATGAAAGATTGGCAAGGGGAGACCAGAGATTGGAACTCAGACGAGCACTTCCCATGGAAATAACGATAAAACAATGACAGGCTCGCAACGTCTCTTCTGTGAGAGAGAGAGATTGCAGCAAAGAGAAAAGCGCGTCCCCCACTAGGCTACGAAGTCTATTTTGTACTCTGTCAAGGCAGGATAGGCTGTTTTTAGCAACTCCTGCCCAAATATGGCAGCAGTACTCCATCCTTGGACGTACTTGGCTTTTATATAGATAGAGAATTGCATCAGCAGTGAGATATCTACTGGAAAGGTAGAAGGATCCCACCATTTTTCCAGCAACCTTGGCAACAGATTTGATGTATGTGGTCCATTTCAGATCAAGAGTAAAGGTCAATCCCAAAAGCTTGTCAAAACATGGAGTCTCCCCTAGACGAGAGCCATCCATTTCAATTGACGCCAGATGGGGATCAGAGCGTTGATAAGGTAAAGATAGAAGCTTGGTTTTAGATGCATTAAAAGTAACCAGCTACCTCTTCCCCCATTGTATCACGCGCTCAAGATCAGAGGAGAGAGAATCAGAGAGAACTTTGTAATTTAGGGCCTTTGATGTGTTGCCATAAATGGTTGTGTCATCAGCATAGATGTCAAGGAATGATTTAAGTATGTGTTTTGGGAGATCATTGATGTAGATCAGAAAAAGAGTTGGGCCCAGGATGGACCCTTGAGGGACATCAGCATTAATGCTGTGGGCTTCTGATTTCTGCCCATCAACCACTACTCTTATGAGCCTATCAGAGAGAAATGATTTAATAATTGAGAAAAAATTTCCAGTTATACCGTAGCTGGAAATCTTGTGAAGTAGGCCTTTATGCCATACCTTGTTGAAGGCCTTTGATATGTCCAGAGTAATTGCCCTAGAAAGGAAGCCTTTGTCGAGAAATTTACTAAACCTATGAGATATAACCGTTAGCACATCTGCTGTAGATCTAGTAGAACGTAAACCATATTGCATGTTACCAAGAAGGTTATTTCTGCTGAGGTGGTTGACTACTTTATTTAATATGGATTCCAACATTTTATTCATGACACACAGGTGACTTATTGGTCTGTACTGAGAGAGAGATGACCTATCATCTGAATTCTTAAATACAAGGCATACTGATGGGATTTTCCAGGGTGTTGGGAAGCAATTCTTCTTAAGACAACGCTTTAACAGTTTTGTAAGTATGGGGCAAGTTCTGATTGAAGCTTTTTCAACACTATAATTGGAATGCCGTCAGGGCCAGTTGCTTTGCTGGAATCAAGGTTCTTGATTAGCTTGGCGATATCACACACAGATATTTGTATGTTGCATAGCGTGTTGTCTGTTATAGGAGGAAATACAGGGAGTTGATGGCCTTTATCGGTTTAGGTAGAATTAGTTGCAAAGTTCTTGGTAAATAATTTGGCTTTGTCTGATGCTGACGAGATGACCTCAGGTCCATTGATGATGGTTGGGATAGAACGCACGCTTCTGTTCAGGATCCTGTTTGCAATTTACCAAAACTGATGCTCAGCTACTTTGAATTTAACGGACTGCGCATATATCTCTCTTGCATTTTTCATTACTCTTTTACAGTGGTTGCTGGCAGTCCTGAAAGTAGCTTTAATCTCAGTACATCTATTACGTTGGTAGCAATGGAAAAAGTGATTTCTGTGCGCGATGGCAGCAGCACATTCTGGGGAGAACCATGGCTGGCCGTTAGGTTTTTATTTGAATTTTTTGGATGGTATGAATCGATCTATACCTACAATTAACCATTCAGTTAGGTCTGATACTATAGAGGACACATCATTTTTAAACATGGAATGTAGAGGTAGATCACATATGAATGTATGGAAGTTATCCCAGTCAGCCATAGAGTATCGATATACTGTACGATGGAGAGGTACGTCTGTAGACTTGTTGCATTTCATTTTTATCTTAACTGATACACCGAGTGGCCGGAAGATCCCAGAGGAGATAGAACGGAACATGAACATAGCTCATGGGAAGTTGTGAGAAAAAAGGTCTAAAAGGCTTGCATACTGATTGGTAGTATCGGGCGCACAAAAATAAAACAAATTCACTCTCATTCAAAACCTGTTCTTTATTAATTAATGAAACAATAAACTCATCACTGATATTTATAATCATACGCGTGCTTATATTTACACATAGCTATTCGTACTACTACATATTGCAACAGTAGTAGTAATCGTTCTTCATGTGTTTATGCGTACGTATGTGTCTATAGATCTCTTTCTATCTTTCTTTCTTTCTTCCCAAGACAGTCGTCAGCAGTAACATGTGCTAAATTTTTTTAGCACGAGCCTTTGACTAGATTTTGTCACTGGCTACAGTGAAAAGCGAGATTTCTCTAACAGCACTGTTATTATGAGAAGGGTTTTGTGCTTTGCACGGAATGCGCGTGTTCAACATTATAGCCGCTTTCAATGTTCAATGGATCTGACGGTGGCCGGAAAGACCATCCATTCAATACAGCATCGTTGTATTATACCTAGATATAATTATGAACTTTTGGCTACTTAGTTATCGAAACTTGAATAGATACATAATTTAATTGAGATCTAGTCTGTATGTTTGCTTGAAATTAATGGATGATTTTAAACCCATTTTGAATAACATTGACCGAGTTATTGGTCGTGCCGGGCACGAGTGGCACTAGTCCCATCTCCGCGCCTGGGGTAACATGATCTGATTGTGTCAGCCATATCATATGTAATTTACAATTGTATTTTTCGGTCACTGAGAATTGAACCTTCAAGAGAATATCACTTTTACAATTGTGGCACAGTGGTTAAAGTACTTGGAAAAATCAATGGTAAAAGTGATATTCTTCTGAAGGTTACAGGTTCAATTTCAGGCTGGAGCATTAAATGTTTTGGTATCTAAAATCCTGATTCTTCGTAGTAAACCAGCGTTTTGATATATATTATTGGTGTTTCTTCGTTACTAGAGCCAAAATCGAAAATCAAAACATTGAATGTTATTAAAAATCAATGTTATCTACTTAATTCTCATGTCGAAATTAGTAACATATCCCAAAATTACGACAAACGATAAAACAGAAAATAAATTATTAATGAAAATAGTTTTCGAAATAATTTCAAGTTTATACATGAATAAACAGCATGGAGTTAGGGTAAGTAACTGCAGTCCGTCTTGGTACATGGCGGATATCATTGAATCATGATTTGTCAATTTTTTATGCAGACTGACGGACCGAGATTTGAGGGAATTAAAGAATTTGTTGATATGTTTACTTTTCCTTGTATTTTTTTTGTGTAAAAATTCACTGTTAGAAAAAACAACTATAAATAAAAGAAAAAAAAATTATTACTTCAAAAAGTAAACAAATATTTTTTTGAATATTTTTTCTTTTTGTATTTGGCACATTTTTTTTTTAATATTCTCCCTAAGTCTGAAAAAAAAAGAACTTGTTTATATTTTACAAAGATTTTTAACAGAACACAACAGGAGCCATTTGTCGTGCCTAAACATCAGACAAATAGAGAATCCGTAGAAACTATCTGCCGAGCTTTAATTTATGTTACAGAAATATTAAAACAGTTGAAATAATCAAGCTTGCGTTCATACGTCCTCTTCCAGTGGAGGATTAAAAGGAAAATCTTAATAGGCTCTCTTTTATAGATAGGGCTGCTGCAAACAAGGTGGGTTCCCTCTATCGAGCTAGAAGGCACTCACACCTGAGAGTATCCTGTACCTCTACTAGGCCGCCATTCACCTATGTATGGAGCATCGTCGCCACATCTGGTCTGGTGCATCTACCATTAGCCTCCCCATCTTGGATAGGGTCCAAAAATGAGTTTCCATTCTAATAGGTCCCACTTTGTCAACAAAGCTCCAACCCCTGTCCCATCACTGCAATGTTGCATCTCTGTGCCTGTTTTACAAATATTTTAACGGAATGTGCTTTGATGAACTCGTTGCACTTGTGTCCCCTCCATGTACATATACCCCACAAACTCGCTTAGCAACAAAATTTCACCCCTTCACTGTTGAGATTCCTAAGCTCTTCTACTCTAATAGTTTCTTCCCTCGAACAGCTGGATTTCGGAATTTCCTTTCTGATACTTGCTTTTCTGACTGTACTGATATGCAGAAGTTTAAATATAACATAAACCAACATCTTGTTAATCTCTCCTAGACATGCCCCAAATAGTAGCCCCTTACGTCTAAGTGGCGATATACGTGTGTAAAAAAAAGAAAAGAAATAGTTCCCTGTCAATCAATCCCTGGCGTCTTGAAAGCAATAAAACTTTGCAGCTATAAAAGACAATAGCTGTTTGTATTAAGTGTTAGTATTGAATGCATGTGACTTTTGGATAAACCCTTGACCTTTGGTTATTGTTGTAGTGCCCATCATACGGATATCAATAAACTCTCCACTTATTATAAAAAAAAAAAAAACTGAAAGTATACGCCTCTCTGCGTTATGCACGAGTCATGCACACTTAGCAGTCGGACTGACGTATGAACACACTCTTTATTTATTGTATTTACTTTTCTGTTCAATATATTTCGTTTCCACTAAATACCGACTTGTGTATTTCTTCCACACCCTAAATGATTCACAACACTGGTGACGAGGTTACTAAGGAACTCGAACTTACGTTACCCACAACACTGGCGACGAGGGATTATTAAAGAATTCAAACTTTTTCACTATCTATGGACCTTGTGCTGTTGACCTTCTTTAATTAAATTACAAAGGAGGTGTTGTCAATGAGAAAACGGTAGAATTTTTGGATATTTGAGTAGTAAGAAAGATTAGAAACCTCGTAATTCTCCTTTTTCTTTTATTTTGTCCTTTAGTCCTCACATTCCATAAGCGATGTTTATGATAAAATGGGAAGGATTGCAGTTTTCTGGGCCAGAATCCATCCATCTAATACTTGTCCTTGGCTAGTTTTTGACCGTAAAGTAGTATTTTTTGTTAGTTCCTTACACTAATTGACTTCATGCGTTGTCTGAAGCGATTTCAATGAAAGAAACTCCATTAAAAGCAAACAAAGAGGATGTATGAGAGAGAAGGGGTGATGTGTACAGTTGTATTTTGCACAAACTAGCCTTTCATTTTCTAAGAGGGAGAGAGAGAGAGAGAGAGAGAGGGGGGAGGAGATGTGTAAACTCGTATTTAGCCCAAACGTCTCCCGTCTTTCAAAGGAGGACGAGACAGACAGACAGACAGACAGACAGACAGAAAGGGAGAGGGAGAAAGAGATGTGTAAACTCGTATTTAGCACAAACTAGCCTCCCATCTTGAGAGAGAGAGAGAGAGAGAGAGAGAGAGAGAGAGAGAGAGAGAGAGAGAGAGAGTAAACTCGTATTTAGCACAAACTAGCCGTCCATCTTCTAAAAAAGATTCTTTTTTTCAGAGTTTCAGGAAGAAGTTTGGTCTAGAGTAGCAAATTTCCGTAAGTGGTGTTTCCAGATATAAAATTTTGGTTTAAAGAAAAGTTGATGAGCAGGAAGAGATATTCCTGGAGAAATGAATTCCAGGCTAGAGAATGGCATCGTTAAGTTAAAAGATGTAAAGGCCTCACCTAAACGACCCCTCCCTCAACAAAAGATTAAAAAAAAATGAACAACAAAAGAAATGATATTCTTAATATCCGTCCATTAAATCTGCACGTTTAACAATGAAAATGCTTAAGCGTGACCGATGTATAGACAGGGTCTCTTATAGAAATACGTGGATACATCTAAATATGATATTCCAAGCTTATACATAACACAAAGGAACGGATCGAGTCTGTTAGAGATACGTGAATGTATCTAGAAATGCGATTTCAAACTTATGTGTGACAGACTAAAAAAGAATGTCATTTTAAACTTTTACATGCCAGACTAGCGAACATGTTATTTCAAACTTATGCGTGACCGACTGATGAAAATGTTATTTAAAATTTACGTGTGACAGACTGACAAACATGCTATTTCAAACTTATGGATGACAAACTGACGAAAAATGTTATTTCAAATTTACATGTGACAGAATGATACACATGCTATTTCAAACTTATGTATGACACATTGACGAAAATTTCATTTCAAATTTACGCGTGACAGACTGACAAACATGCTATTTCAAACTTATGCATGACAAAATGACGAAAATGCTATTTCAAACTTATGTGTGATAGACTGACGAAAATTTTAGATTAAACTTACGTATGACAGACTTGCGAACATGCTACTTCAAATTTACCTGTTACAGACTGACGAAAATTATTTTGCAAACTTCTATGTGACAAACTGACGAATATACTATTTCGAACCTATATGTGACAGACTGACTAACATGCTATTTAAAAACATTTACGTTACAGACCGACCGACAGAGCCTTTTATAAAGATTCATCAGATCTTCATAAAGGTTAAGGACTAGTCTTATTTTAGATACATCCGTTTTGCACTAAACTATTTGAAATAAGATTTTAAACTGAAGTGTGACAGCCCAACGGACGGATCGGAATTTTTTAAAAAAGTTACTTCAACACATAAATAATAAAAACACAACGTGAAGAAATAACTAAGACATCTTTTTTGTGATAACGTATATCAGATGATGTGTATATGCGGTATGGTGTATATGGTCTTTAAATAAATTTAACTTAAAATGAATAAGCAATGTGAAGGTTTAACCGTTAATTTTATTTTGGGAATGTAAGTTTAAAGGAAATATTTTTAAACCGCCTAAAGAAGGCCAGCTGAGCATCTAAAGCAAAACTAATTTTTATTTCGAAACAAAAAAGGATAAGGATGTTTCTGAAGTTTTCAGACCAGGATTGATTATCTATCTATCTATCTATCTATTTATATCTGTCTATATCTGTTTATCTATTTATATGTCTATCTATCTATTTACATATACACACATATATATACGGCATAATCACGTTGACACATCGGTCCCCGCTGGATCCCCGAAGTTAAGCAACGTTGAACCTGGTCAGTACTAAATGGGTGACTATTTGGGACTTTCAGGTGCTGTATGTGCTCTCCGCTTATCTCGGCATTGTTTCCAGTCGTCCTGGTCTTCTCCTTGCCACTGGACTCAAACAGTGCCGATTCAGGAGAGGTGTGGGGTAGGAGATTGCGCAACCCTTGCTTCACAATTACACGCGCTACTGCCCCTAAGAGGTATCCTTTGTCTTTCAAGACTGAATGGAAGCATGGATATATATATATATATATATATATATATATATATATATATATATATATATATATATACTTAAATAGATTCCTTACTTTTGATGATATCTTTCTGTAATTCTAACACAATCTGACTAAGATATTGGGAGTTTTTTTAAAATGCAGAATTCAAAGAATCTTTATTTATTAAAAAATAATGTCTTTTAAATGTTGCTCATTTTAAGCTTTGCATATTTGTGCTCTTTCCAAAACATTATTAATAACAGATTGCAGAATCTCTGGATTGCGATTTAACTTCCTTATTTCGTATTTCGAGCTGGCAGACCTCGAAACGTCAAATCCCAAACCCTGCAAGAATTGAAGGAAAACATCAGGAACGAAATAAGGGAGTTAATCGCAAATCCAGAGATTCTGCAATCTGTCATGATTTGGAAAGAGCACAAATATGCGAAACTGAAAATGGGCAACATTTAAAAGACATTATTTTTCATAAATAAAAATTGTTTGAATTTTGCATTTTTAAAAATAATTCCCAATGCTTTAGTCAGATTGTGTTAAAATTACAGAAAGATATCATAAAAAATAAAGAATCTATTTAAGTTCAAAACCCTTCAGTGGTTTTTTAGATACCCTGTATATATCAGTGATGGAACGATTCCAACATTTCTCTGATTCCGATTCTTTATAAATCTCAAAATATTTAACAATAAAGTTGTTATTTATTCCCGATTGCCATAAAAACATGTTAAATGTGCAGGTTTTCTCTAACGTAAATACACTTGTGGGGAGGGGGTCCTATGAATTTTAGTTTTACTAATAATTTAAATCAATAAATATTTATTATTTTCTCATTATTTCCAACAATGGAAGATTTTGTCTTGAACAAAATCAAATAAAAAAAAATAATTAAAAGAATCTTTTTTTTGTATCAGAAAATAGGCAATTTTTTTTATCTGATTGTTCTGATTCTCGATTAATCGTCCCAACACTAATATATATATATATATATATATATATATATATATATATATATATATATATATATATATATATATATATATATATATATATATAACTTTGTCTGTCTGTGTGAGGAACATTCTCAATCAACCTCTTGTCAATTTTTTGGCCTACAGACTTTAAACTTGATATATAGGAGACTTGAACCTGCGAAACAAATTCGATTTGGTTTTTAGCCGGTAAAAATAGCTGCTAAGAGGTGAAAATTAAAAAAAATTGAACTAAATATGCGCAAATATCCATTTATGTTTTTATCAACGTCATTTTTTTAAATGCTTGTATATGTATGGATTTAGGTCACACGTTAACGAATAAGGGTGGTGAGCTATATGTTTCGGTTTCATTTCTAGCTGATATCACCCAAGTTATATCTTTTATAAAACTTTTGAAATCACTACTATATATTGGGTACAATATAATAATCAATAGAACATTGGCTCTGTATTAATAAATACGAAATATGAATAAATTGAAATATCATATTCAAACATATTTTATAACTGGGCCACGCTGGGAAGGACTAATATATATTGGGTACAATGTAATAATCAATAGAACATTGGCTCTGTATTAATAAATACGAAATATGAATGAATTGAAATATCATATTCAAACATATTTTATAACTGGGCCACGCTGGGAAGGACTAATATATATTGGGTACAATGTAATAATCAATAGAACATTGGCTCTGTATTAATAAATACGAAATATGAATGAATTGAAATATCATATTCAAACATATTTTATAACTGGGCCACGCTGGGAAGGACTAATATATATTGGGTACAATGTAATAATCAATAGAACATTGGCTCTGTATTAATAAATACGAAATATGAATGAATTGAAATATCATATTCAAACATATTTTATAACTGGGCCATGCTGGGAAGGACTAATATATATTGGGTACAATGTAATAATCAATAAAGAAATGAATCTACATTAATAAATACGAAATCTGCATAAATCAAAATATGTTTAAGCATATTTTACGACTGAACCACACCAGGGGGAGGGCAGTACTATATATTGGGTACAATATAATGATCAATAGAGCATTAACTCTAGAACAATAATAAATACGAAGTCTTCATACATTAAAATATCATATTTAAACATATTTTACAACCGGGCAAAGCCAGGTGACTTACTAGTTTGTAGTATTTGAATTATTCGAACAACTATTTTCATCTTGAGTGTTGTTTTCACTATATTTTGACCGATTGTAACCTTGGATTTTATTCAGGTGTATTTTGTCAAACTTAGTAATCTGTACCGAATTTGAATGGGATTCTTTGGGAGTCAATTTGACGAAATGCACCAGAAACAAGTCAGGTTGGTTGGTTGGTTGTTTTTGTTTTACGGCATATCAACCCTTTTCGGGTTATTTAATGCTGAATCCAAATATTTTGAAGAAAAAATTTTTAATAGAATATATTTGTTGTTTTCAAGTCGGTTTCTATTTAACCCATAGTTGGAACCCTAACAGGTACTACCACTCCGGGTCAGAGTGGACCTGGGAGCAATGGTAATTAAAGGGTGGCTCCACACTCCCCAAAGCCTGCAAGATGGGGCCTCACCACGTGATATAGTTTAAGGTCATATCCAGGACCAGAAACAAGTCAGAGGTTACATCGGTCGAAACGTTGCGAGAATAATATTTGAAATGAGAACAACAGTCCGAATGAGTCGAATAACAAAAGAATAAGGATATTAAAATATGCATATCCTAATATTCTGAAACACAATCTACAAAAGAACAAATGTTTTTTTTTTCTTCATCATTGTGTTATGACGTCATACGTTGTCTTGGATGATAGCTAGGGAGAGACGTTAGAACATCCAAGTGACCTTTCATAATTCTTTACTGCAAATTTCTAACATCCTGTTAAATATTGGTGGGTATGTTAACTAGTAACGATTAGGGAATTAGGTGTTTCCTATTAGGGACTAGCTCAGTAGCGGTTAAGTTAGCTAGTGTGAATTTTGACAAGGGTCACACCGAGTGCATGATAACTCAAATCAGTATAACAGAATCATTGCTGAGTTAAATGAAAGATGGGTAACAAGACAGAATTAACAGGTCAAACGGTAGACAAAATAAATTCGAACAATGAAAAATGACGTCAAGTTTTCGAGTTGAGAGAGAGACAAAGGTTTTCACATCAGTCTCTGGACGGCAGCCGTGCGAATGAGACACGGTTAATAATGCAGAATAATCTAAAATGAATGTTACCTCGTCTCTGTTCGCGTATCTCACTCATTTGGTTAAGTTTAAGAAGTAAACAACTAGCTAAGATAACATTAGTCTTTCTCTTTTAAGTCTATTCTCTCTGAATATAACCTTGAAGAAAGCCCAGCGAACGCCCCCTTTTATCTTTCTTCATGATAAGCTTATTTCTATGTTATTGGAAAACAAAATGTAGGATCAGCTGTGTTCAGGAAGTTAACTCTTTGTTTTTAACAATAATTCTTTTTTACCATAATTTGCAAGAAAAATTGATTTTTGTTGAAAGTGTTATATAGAGAACTGCCGAGGGGATGCCAAGTAATCTGAACAGTTATTATTATTATGATCGTCTTTGATGTCTAGAAAATATGCATCAAGACGGGAAATATTTTTAGGATAAAAATATTATGGTAGAAATACATCAGGAATGTTAATGTAGAAATGTTAAAACAAACAAAAATGTTAGAACATAAACAATGGAGAGGATTTTAGTGATAGCACTGGGTGATCCTTATGTTACATGGGATTAATGACGTAATGAGATAGATTTTGAGAGAACTGCAGTTGAGTTTAAAGTTTGAAGTCAGACGGGAAAAATCGGACAAGTTAACACAAAAGATATCGTCTCCGCGTTTTGGAAGCTGGGAGAAACGCGATTTTAGCATGATGCAGAAAATTACAACGTATTGCAGCTCCCATGGAAAGTTAAAAATAAAGTTATATCAAATATATAACCTACTGTTGTTTGGTTTTCTTCAGATGGAGATCAAGTTGAATGACGAGAAGAGTCAAGATGAAGAAACAGCGGAGAGAGTTCTTTGCCTGTGCGCTACACAGACTGATGTTAATGAACTGTTTTTTCTTTATGTGTGAAACACCCACACATAGATACAGCAATAGAAAAACATTTTAATCACTAGATGTCACACACTAATATATATAATTATTTCTACAGCCAGACAACGTCGCAGCTTACAAGAGCTGCGACGTTGCCTGGCTGTGGAAATAATCATATATTCTCACTCACATTCTAAAAACTTTGGCCTTTTGGTCAAGATCAAAGTGTAGTATCTGTTCCGGCAGATGCTGCAGGCTATGACTAGCAAAGACCAGATGTGGAGGCAACCCCACATGCCTGACCATTAACCAGCTCCCATTTCCCACCTCTCGGGAGCTGGTCCCCTTTTTCCCTTCCCCCTCCCTTCACTCCTCACATTAAAAATCGGCCTTGTGCCTAATTTGCTCGGTGGGGGAGCAAATAAATACCATCTGTTCCGGCAGATACTGCAAGCTATGACTAGCTAGGACTAGCTATGACTAGCAAAGACCAGATGTGGGGGCAACCCCACATGCCTGACCTTTAACCAGCTCCCATTTCCCACCTCTCGGGAGCTGGTCCCCTTTTCCCCTTCCCCCTCCCTTCACTCCTCACATTAAAAATCGGCCTTGTGCCTAATTTGCTCGGTGGGGGAGCAAATAAATACCATCTGTTCCGGCAGATACTGCAAGCAAAGACCAGATGTGGGGGCAACCCCACATGCCTGACCTTTAACCAGCTCCCATTTCCCACCTCTCGGGAGCTGGTCCCCTTTTCCCCTTCCCCCTCCCTTCACTCCTCACATTAAAAATTGGCCTTGTGCCTAATTTGCTCAGTGGGGGAGCAAATAAATACCATCTGTTCTTCAGATGCTGCTCTTCCATTTCTTGTTCTCTTTCGGTGGAGGAGAAATCCTTCACGACTGAAACAATTTTTATTTTTGTACCTTTTCTCCACGTTAAAAAACGACCCTGGTGTCTAACTCTGTCCCGTGGGGAGGCATAGTAAATAGGTATATGTGTGTGTGTGGCTTCCTTCAGTCTTGAAAGACTATGGATATTCACCGTAAGGGTGCCTGTGCATGAAATTTGTGTGGCAAGAGTTGCACAATCTCCAACCACGCCTCTCCTGAGTCAACATTGTTGCATACCAGTGGCAAGTTGAGGTACAGGACGACTGGAAACAAGGAAACAATGCCGAGATGAGCAGAGAGCACATACAGCGCCTAGAATTCCCAAATGGTCACCCATCTGGTACTAGCCAGGCTCAACGTTACTTAACTTCAGTGATCTGGCGAGAATCGGTGTGTCAACGTGATTATGCTATATATATATATATATATATATATATATATATATATATATATATATATATATATATTAAAGCACGTCTGATTGAACACGACTGAGTTCTTTTTTCCGATTTGTTTTGATAACTTTTCAATTCGCCAGCTGGCATGTTGTATATTATGGCGCCCAGTAGTTGTGTGTGTGGCCATATTTTTCTCAAGCGCTTTCAATTGGTACATCCGATCGTCGCCAGGAGCGATTAATAAAATAAAATATAAGATATGAAAATCAAAATTAAAAATAAATAATTGACCCCTACCTATACTGCGCCCACCTTTATAACCAATATAAAAAATAAATTAAAAAAAAAAACTAACTATGAATACACCTCAATACAGAAAACAACAACAACAACAATCGCTCCATGACGACGAAATAAAAAAAGACCGTTTGGTGAATTGAAAAGTTATCTAACAAAAGCGATAAAAAGAACTCGTGTTCAATCAGACATGCTCGGATGATGACTTGCTGAATATATATACATATATATATATATATATATATATATATATATATATATATATATATATATATATACATCACAACATCAAAGAGACACTTGTTATATAGACCCTGTTTATATACCGGCCGACAATACAGCAAAAGAAAGCAATTGATAATAAATAAATGATAAATAAATTAACTTTACTTTATCTAATAAATATCATATATGAGTTACAAGTAATACACAATTATGCTGACAGGCAGAATTCAAGAGGTCTTATCTATAGTTTACAGTTGCAGATACAATTATTTTGCAATGTCTTGTTTGATCTTTTTTTATTGGTTCAAAAATACCACTTGATTTGTAGTGATTGATCAGAAGATTGCATTTTTTTTTAATGTTTTGAGTGAAGGACCTTTCTGATTTGTTTGTTCTTTCAAATATCAAATTGATAGTGTTCATTTTGGATGCTATGTTAATTCGTCTGAGAGACGCAGGAGGACAGTCTGGTCTCAAGGACTGAACAGATTATTTGATTCAAAGTTTCCAGAAAATTATTAATTTAGAAACACACTTCAAATGTGAATACTTATTCTTAAAAGGCGTCCATTCAAGCTGTGCGTTTATTGGTGAAAAATCTATTTCAAACTTAAGCGTGACAGATCAACGGAAATATTATTCCATACTGAAGTGTGACAGACCAATGAGAGCACTATTTCAAACTTAAGCATGACAGACCAATAAAAAGCTGCTTATGCAGAATATGGAGTGTGCTATTGTTTTTTAGACAGGATTTTCAAGTTAAATTCAATCTTTTCATTTTTTTTTGCACAGGAATCAACACTTATCAAGGCCCGGATGCCCCTTGAGGATAAGGGCTAATGGGTATACATTAGTCAATGTGATTATAGTGTAGTAAACATAAGTAGTGGGAATTTTGTAAATTGGATTACTTCGGGGGACGGTTCATCAAGAACTTGTTTACATTGGACTTGAAGACAATCAGATTGTAGTCAGCTGGAAAGCAGGCAAACGGAAGAGAGTTCCACAGGCGTGCAGTTCTAAGAAAGAAGCTTTGTTCATGGAATCTACATTTAGGTTTAGGCACAGATAAAGAGCATGGGAAATTATTGATAGTGGTTTTGGCTAGACGAGTGTTTTTCGTAAAAGTTTGATTAGGGGGGAACCGTAGATTGAAGCTCAGACGAGCACTTGCCATGAAAATAATGATAAAGCGGAGACAGAATCGCAATGTTTTTCTGTAGGAAAGAGGTTGCAGGGAAAAGAAAAGGCCATCTCCCATTAAGCTACAAAGTCTATTTTGAACTCTGTCAAGGTAGGATAAGCTGCTTTTATGCCCAGATGTGGCAACAGTACTCCATCATTGGCCGAACCTAGCTTTTATATAGGTAAAGAATTGCATCAGGAGTGAGATGTCTACTGGAGCGGTAGAAATATTCCACCATTTTTCCAGCAACCTTGATTTGATATATGTGTTCCATTTCAGATCGGGAGTAAAGGTCAAGCCCAGAAGCTTGTCAAAACATGAAACCTCCCCAAGACGAGAGCCATTTATTTCAATTGATGCCAGATAGGCATCATTATCTTTTGTTTGTATTATTTGGATTCATCAGAGTACTGTTCTCATTTTGGGTGTCATTTTCACAACGTTTCGGTCGATGTAACCTCTGACCTTCTTCAGGTATATTATGTCGAACTCAGAAATGTTTCTATCGAACTCATGAATTTGGACAGAATTTCAAATGGAATATTTACTTTACGCGGGTAACATGCTCTTGTTCTGTCAGTCATGACTGGATAGAGGTCCTAAGTAATTTGCAATTGTATTTTTCAGTCGCCCTCCAATAAGAATTGAACCTTTAACTTTCAGGAAAATATCTCTTATTACAATTGATTTTTCCAAGTATTCTAGCCACTGCGCTACGGGTCCTTGTGAATGAGTTCAGTTCGAAATTTCGTCCAAATTCCCGAGTTTGACAGAAACATTTCTGAGTTCGACAAGATACACCTGAAGAAGATCGGAGGTTACATCAACCGAAACATTGTGAAAATGACACACAAGATGAGAACAGTAGTCCAATGAATCCAAATAATACAAATAACCAATCCTCATCTCAAAAATTCAGAAATGGAATATCTTTTGTTTATTAAATTGTTAGCTAAAAGAACAGAATAGTTAAAAAAAAAAGAAACCCTACCCATGTTAAAAATGGGTTTCTAAATAATAACGTTATTATTACAGCATGGTCCGTATTCTGCATAAGTACCAATGAAAATAATATTTTTAACTTAAGTGTTGCGGGGTACAAATCACCCCTATTTGAGAACTAAGTGGAATCAACCAGTTCTATGAATACCTCTGGTTTCAGACACTAAATGGAGACATTCATACTATGTTTAACAGCATGCTACGAACACGTTCCTCTTTTACCACTTTAGTGGCTCCTGTATTCTTTATCATAAATACACTTTACATTACTTGTGGTTTCTTTCATTTGTAACCCCTAGCACGGGTCTATACCATTAAGCATGACAAATCAACAGAAATGCTATTCCGCACATAAGTGTGACAGCTACTGAAAAAGTGATTCTGCAGAATATGGATCCGACTACTTTTCAAATAAGATATCTAAGTTAAATTAAACTTTTACGGTATCTTTTGTTTATTAAATTATTAGGTGAAATCATTCAAACATGGTAGTGTTTGAATATATGGTTAAGTAGCAGTTTTAGTCATTTAGAACTGCTTTAAAGCTTCACCGCTCACTCATTTTTCGACCAAATTTCAAATAATTATTACAGTTTATAGATCACCTTCTCAGCTATATTGTGAAAAAAACCCCAATCCAATTTTAGTTCAGTAATACAAAAGTTATGATTAATTTACTGGTGTTTAGAATCGTAAAAAAGCGTAAAGAGGTGAACAAAGTTTTTTACAATTGGTTTCCATTGCTTCAGCGACTACTGTTGTTACCAATTCACCGCTCTCGCGAAAAGAGAAGTAACAAGTCGTCAAACAGAAAGAATGAAAGGGAGATAATTGGGGAATTTTATTGAAAGCAGACGAGTGCCATACATTGTTATTACATATATATGTTATGTTTATGGGGGCAAAAAAATAAGACTGAAATTAAACAAAGAACAAGTGAATTTACCGGAAGCCTGGAAAAATCATGAATTACAATAGAAAAATGCGAGCATGAAAAGTAATATGGTTAAGCTTAAACATGGAAAAGTAAAGGACTAGTTGTTAAAACTGAAAAAGAACAGGACAGGATATTCTAGTAAAAAATATAAATGTTATTCGTCCTTTGTTAAAAAAACTGTCCCTCATAACGTATTTGTCCCATTTATGAACCGTTTATTTTAAATATGTATACACCCACACACACGCAAGCACGCTGAATATTATATATTCATCAAGAGACACGTATATATACACGTTGTATAGACGGTTTTATAACATACTCATCTAAAACAAGAAGGCTCCTAAAACAGATATGTCCACATGGACCCGTAGGCAAGCTATCTCCATAGATACTGGTGCTATCAGATCAGGCTGTCTGAAGATATTTGCTTCCTGGTCTAAAATGCACCAAACATTGATGTTATTGCTTTTTTTTCCCTTTTCTTTTGCAAAACTCAATCATGTTCAGCAAAACCGAAATCAGAAATAACAAAACTTTCTACAAAACAACCAAACCAAACCGAACACTCTGAATAAATATTTGAAGATATAAAGAACTTGTGTCATTTTTAACTGTGTCTGTTTTACGTGCGCCATTTTTATTAACATTCACATTTTTATTAATATTCACATTTTTATTAACATCACAGTTTGAAAGTGAATTTCGTATTCATGTATACAATGCCATATCGCATGTGGCCACGCTTACCTATAAATTGATTGAGAATGAAAAAAAAAAAGTTTACTGGAGACAAAATAACAGACTGGTTGACATCAAATCCCAATCTAAAGCCTATGATCAACTGTGAAGATGAAACTATATGAAGGCGGTAAACAATATGATAGGAAGAGGTGAAACTTGAAAAGCAATTACGATCATCATGCCAGAAATTGAACCTGTGTTGAAGTTAATATCTCAACAAAATCGATAGATAATAGAATACTGACTGAGATTGCGAGGACACTGTCTACGGCCTTTGCACTAGGATCAAGGTGTGTCAGAGTTTATTTTTAAAGCACACACACACATATATATATATATATATATATATATATATATATATATATAGTCATCCACCGCGAGGTAAAATACCAGGTTGAGAAACTGGCGTGATCTATCCTTCTCTCTAGAGAGTAGATGGGACTCTCTAAGCTGTGATAGGCACCCCATCTAGTGATGGTGTCACGATAAAAAATAACCTTGATAGCCCTGGCGAAGCATCACGTATTCAGCTACCGACAAGATATTAATTACATTACAAACTCGTGTAGTGAGTTCAATCTCGGCTATGGCTGCACTGGAAGAAGAATTCATCCACATACAGTACTGCTTCGTTGTATCACAACTCATCAGTGCAGTTAGACTAGCACCTAAATAGTTTTCTAACGAATGATAAAAAATATAAAAATTAAATAAGTTATATATATATATATATATATATATATATATATATATATATATATAGTTTTAAAGGTTAAAAAATTCCAAGACTATATATATATAACTTTATTAAACATTCCAAAAATCACAGGAATATATACTTACTTCATATTCATATTATAGATCACCTTCTCAGCTATATTGTGAAAAAACAATTCAATTTTAGTTCAGTAATACAAAAGTTATGATGAATTTACTGGTGTTTAGAATCGCAAAAAAGCGTAAAGAGGTGAAAAAAATGTTTACGATTGGTTTCCATAGTAACCACATTGCTTCAGCGACTACTGTTGTTACCAATTCACCGCTCTCGCGAAAAGAGAAGTAACACCGGCAAGATATTAATTACATTAAAAACTCGTGTAGTGAGTTCAATCTTGGCTACGACCGCACTGGAAGAAGAATTCATCCACATACAGTACTGTTTCGTTTTATTACAACTCATCAGTGCGGTTAGACTAGCACCTTTATATATATATATATATATATATATATATATATATATATATATATATATATATATATATATATATTATTGACTAAATAGTTTTCTAATGAATGATAAAAAATATAAAAATTAAATAAGTTATATATATATATATATATATATATATATAGTTTTAAATGTTAAAAAATTCCAAGACTATATATATAACTTTATTAAACATTCTAAAATCACAGGAATATATATTTAATTCACATTCATATTGTTTAAATTACTGCGTCTTACGCGTGTTTCATTGAATGGCATAAACCAGACAAATCATGCAAAACCTTATATTAGTTCATTAAAGATTAAAATATGCAATATTTTTTCCTTGGTTCAAAAAGGAAAGGGAATTTTAAAACGAACTGGAAAGGTTTAAAAGACATAAAAATCCGAAATTCACTAAAGACATCCACTTGTTATAGATAAAACATTGAAGACATACCGATATGCAGAAGAGAGTAAAAAAAGTTTAGTCCGTAAATCACGAGTGGAACAGAACCATTCTGAACGCCATATTTGAATTCATACTGAGCTAGCAGCATTATTAGATTTTACGTATTTATACTACTGGGTGGTAAAAAAAAAAAAAAAAAGGATGAAAAATAACAAACTATAAAAATATAAGAATAATAACAATATTCTCTAAAAACGTTGGATGAAAGAATTCGGTGAATGCTAGTAACAAAACGTTGAATTCCGATAATAAAAAAAAAAACCTGTGAATTAAGTGCATATTCCTATGATTTGAGAATGTTTAATAAAGTTACATATGCTCTGAAAGTGAAAATCAATTTTCATTGCTTGATAAACCGTTGCAATTTTACGCTAACCTTATTGAATATATACATTATAAACATGTATTTGTTTTAAAGAAAGACACACACAGATCAATTAGTGATGGGACGATTCCAATATTTTTCCCCGATTCCGATTCTTTATAAATCTCTAAATATATAACTATATAGCTATATTTTTTCTCTGATTACCGTAGAAACACACCTATTAAATGTGCAGATATTTTCCTAAACGTAAAATATACTTGTTAATTTATCAATTTTAGCTTCACTGACGGTTTAAAATCAATAAATATTTATTATTTTATCATTATTGGAAGATTTTCCTTTAAACATAATCAAATAAAAAAAGTCAATTAAAAGAATCGTTTTGGCATCGGAAACTCGGTACAAATTTTTCCGATTCCAATATTGATTCCGACCCCCTCAAATATTCCGACTTTTTTCAATTCTCGATTCCAATTAATCGTCCCAACACTAATATATATATATATATATATATATATATATATATATATATATATATATATATATATGTATATATATATATATATACGAACGTTGTCCCAAAAGTAAAGCCTCCTATTTTTTATCTCAAAATAGTTGAAGCTACGAAGACGAGAGTAGTAGCATTAAAACGAGCAACTTTTTCTGCATCAGAATTTATTTTTCTAAGTAGTTGCCATCATTCTTAATGCACTTTTGCCAGCGATGAACGATGGCTGTGTATGGGCGTCCGGAGTGCACGTTGTTATAACGGGGGTTACCATCATGCTCAATGTACTTTTCTCAAGAACTCAATGACGCATCTCTGCTTCTGATACATGTCCATGCCAGGGGTTGCTTTCCTAGAGTCTGACACCGTCAATATCTGCAACAGAGTGACGGAACTTTTAGGTCAGGAATGCATAAGTTCAATCATCGTAATAATGCAATTTGGAATCCCCTTTGACCCAATCATGCGAAGTAAAAAAAAAAATAGGAGGCATTACTTTTGCGTAGGGAAACGTGTGACTTACCTAATTAACATGTGTGCATAATTCAACGGGTCGGTCGTGGAATGAAATGAATGAAGAAGAAAGAAACAAAAATGGTTGCTTTATCTCTTTATATGCCTGCAATGTGACCACCCGATATGCAAATGAGATGCTCCTGGTTGGAGATAAAAGAGGGTTGATTTTTTAGAGGATCGTTCATTTTGAAGTTGGATTTCGAAGAAATAAGTTGAATTAGCAGAAGTACGTTGGGAGTTGAGAGAAGGTGCGTTACGTGTACAGAAGGTGGAAGTTTGTACAAAAGTGTTAACCTTACCCCGGAAATTATTGGTGTGACGGGCGGAAGAAATAACACTCAAGTTATTGAATTATATTTTGGAACGTCACTCGTAATAAGCAGGGCTATGACAACAGCATATTCTTTTCATTGTTTTTACTCTCGAGTATATATCCGACACAGACACACTTAATCAACCGAGGATCACATCACTCTACATAAAGACTCAATTGATCAATTGATATATATCTGAGAATTAAAACAAGGAAAAGAATATGCTGTTGTCATAGCCCTAGTAATAAGATTATATTGTTCCATTAGTGGTACTTGTTTATTTATATCTTGATGCCAAACTAGTCTTCCATGTGGGATTGCAAATATCACTTTTGGAAAGCGAGTCTCAGTTGTGTGTCTGTTAAAACCAGATTTGGCAGCACACCGATGGTTTTATAGTAACCTCTTGGCAGCATTTTCGCCATTCTTTAAATAATGACTAAAAGAAACACGATGACAAGACAAGTGCTATGGTGACTAGGTTTATTTACGGTCAACGCAACTTTTAGATGTAGAAAAAGGTGATTAAAAAGTGAACCTCGTAATTCTTGCTTCCCTTGTTTTATCCTTGAGCAAGGTTTCTGACAAAGGAAAGCCTTGGCATGAAAAAGAAGGCGAAAAACGTGAACGTTTAAACGCATGTTTCGACCAATGTAACCTCCAAACTTCTTCAGGTGTATCCTGTCAAACTTAAGAATTTATATGGAATTTCGAACAAAACCTTTTATTTAATCTATAGGAGTAACTTTTGCTCGTTTCACCAGCCATAATCAAGTCGATGTCTTAATTAAATAGTTAGTATCACCCGCACTGAGGATTGAACCTTTAAACCCCAGCAAACTGTCACTTAGAATTGGTTATTACTTAATATTTTTACCCGTTGTGCTATGGGTCCTTGCAGACATTTTTTATGTGTAATTTTCGACATTATGTTGTTTTTGTTTCATGATATATACATTAAAAAATATTTATATATTAATACGATAGCGTGGCTGATATTTTCTGTGTCATGCTTACATCCGGGTCGCTTAATTATTATGTACTTCCATTTCTTGTAATAAATAATTTCACCAAGAATTCTTCATAAGTTTTGGTTCCGGTTTCGATTATAGCTGATGGCACACCAATAATCTATTTTTTATATAAAAAATTTATCAAGAATTCTTCATAAATTTTGGTTTCGGTTATAGCTGAAGAAACTCAAGTCACACACACACAATTTTTTTCATAAGTTTTGGTTTCGGTTTTGATTCAATCTAATGCACCCAAATCATATGTATATATATATATATATATATATATATATATATATATAAAAAAATTTATTTTTGAAATCTCAACTTTATAATATATAAAGAACGATAGAAAATGAACTCTATGATAATATATACGAAATCTGCAAGAATTAAAATATCATATTTAAGCGTATTTTACGACCGGTCTACGCCGGGCGCCACTGCTAGCTTAGATAAATACTTTTGCAGTTTTAACAAAAGAGCTACAATAATATCAGAGCGTCTCCATTTATGCTGAACATCTACAGAATGCCAACATCAATATATTACATATGAATGAGTACCATGTGGAATTTCCATTGGTCCCGCTAGTTTAATAATAATAATAATAATAATAATAATAATAATAATAATATTTGATTAATATTTGAGACATACACAGTGTAAAAGTTTTTGTGATTTTTTAAATGTTACATCACCATATTTCAATTAAAAAAATAAATAAAATGAAATTCGAAAAGGATAATTCAACTTGTTCAAATAATTTAAATGACAGGTGTTTTTTTTTTTTTAAACTAAAAATTTGGAGGAAACGGAATGTCGCTGAACGAATGTTGAATGCATTTACAAAAACCCAGAATCAAATTGAACCATCGGTGACATTTGATCTTAGATTTTCTGATTCATTCATATGATCAATGTATTGACTTTCAATTCTCCTCTTCTGAAATTATTCAGTCATTTAAGATGGAGGAAATCATCTCATGATATAAAGCAGACACGTTTACATTATATAGGTTTTAAAGTATTCAAACTATGATATACTAGCACACCGGTCGGTGTTGTTCAGGCGTAAAATACGCTTAAATGTGATATTTTAATTCATGCAGATTTCGTATTCATTATCATAGAACCAATTTTCTATTATTATATTGAATGCAATATGTAGTGGCGAGCGCTCGGCAAATATTCGGTGGATGCTGGCAATCAGGCTAGCTTTGGTGTTGTGGGAGGTAATATTGATGATGTTCTCAAGGTATGACCAAACGAAATAGTCCAACAGATTCAGGTTGGAGAAGGAGAGGGGCATTGAGAGAAGGGTACAAAGTGGTAGCACTCCTTCTGAAGCCAAGCTTGAGTCTATTTGGACTTGTGATCCAGCGCCGAGTCATGCTGCCACACTCAGGGTCCGCCAGCAGTCACCTGATTGCACAAGGGGATCACCACACCCTCCAGCACATCCAGTTACACTGACGGCGAAATTGGGGGCTGGGGGCTGGCATGATATGGCTATATATCACTTAAAACCACATTAAAGACCATAACCGTGGCCGGAAACTTTGTTGAGCTGTATCCTCAAGCATGGAACCGTCCAGACTTGCATTTTGAGGGTACTGGCAATAGTCCTGTTGTCATAACTTGGATCGATAGAGAGCATGAGTTGTACAGCGGCGCATCTCTGATCTCGCTCATTGAACATTATGGGCTTCTATCGCTCATGGGATTTGTGTACAAATAGTCAACTAGTAGATTATCTGGAGCAAAAAAGAAAACCAATTTTCATCAAATGGAAATGAAACTATGTCGTCTTTCATAGGGCAACACTTTTATCGTTTCACTGTATGTACCATATTTTTAGCCAGTTAAAAACTCACAAAAAATGATAGCCTGTTGATTAAAATGAGTGCTTTATGTCAAATTGATTTAAGAATATAGTTTAATTTATGCTCATTTTTGCATTAAATACTTATCCCTATTAATCCCTATGTACTATGTATCTAATGGATATTATAATACTTAGTTCGCTGCACCTTGTCATAACAAATGTCAATACAAAATTTCAGCCAGAGTAGTTTGGAGAAAATTTCTAGAGTAAATGTGGTATTGCGGTAAGAAATTCTTATTAATCCCTAACTGTGCACCAAATAGATACCATAAATACTTAGTTTATTGCACCTTATCAAAACAAAGGTCTATACAAAATTTCATCCAGATCGAACCAGTAGTTTTTAAGAAAGAATGGAACGGACAAACAGATAGACAAAGATTATATATGCATATATATATATATATATATATATATATATATATATATATATATATATATATATACGTGTGTACTTAGGCAGCATGTTTTTATTTAGACAGACATTGTTGAACAGCATGGAGTGTTTCTGCTTAATAGTCTTTTTTGTAATTTCTCCATTTTTTGTATGGTCGTTCTGATATCCGCGCTCAAATTTGTGTAAGAAAGTTTCATAGTCGTTTTCGTCCATTTGTTTTTTTTTTGCAAGTACTTTCAACTGATTTTCTTCAGTCGTCTTCAAGCAAATACAAAAAATGAAGAAATTACAATAAAGGACAGATAAAAAGAAACACTCCGTGCTGTTCAACAATGTCTGTCTAAATATATATGTATACTAGCAGGGAGACCTGACATTGCCTGGGATTGAATGCTTATCAAATATTTCTATTTCATCGAGATCGCCATTTTTCAATCAAATCGATTGATTGCCTGCACAAGTTGGAGACTCATTGCAGTGTACAGGGAGGAAGGTTTTACATGCCTCTCTCAGTTACTTAATCTACTAATACATTGTAGTCAACATTGCACCGCAGAGAACTTACTGTTGGTTCTATCCAATTATTTTTATATATAATGGCTTGAATTAAAGTTTAAAATGCGAAAGTAAATTATCATGCTCCAATTGTGCTCTAAGCAAACATTCATTTCGAACGCGCCTGTGTCATATTAAAGAACCTATTGTTGATTTTATATGCCTGGCCTTACTGCTTGTGCAATGATAATGGCTTGAATTTAAGTTAAAAATGAAAAGTCAAGTATCATGGTGCAATTGTGCTTTAAACAGAAACATTCATTTCAAATATGCCCCTGTCATATCAAAGAACCTACTGTTCATTTTATATGTCGGACCTTTCAGCTGGTATAGCAATAAAACTTACTAAATGCACAT